>NC_133797.1:9482093-9793879 GCF_043250625.1 Sebastes fasciatus | reverse complement strand
GAGCCATGCTCACATACTCACGATTAATCCTTAATCTTCGAAGAATGAGGAAAAAAATGAATACAATAATATAATTCATGAATAAACAAATCCATTTGGGTCTTCACACGTCCTCTTCACCTCTGGGTAGCATTATTGTGGCTTATCCAAAGGCCGCGGACGTTGCTCCCTCGATGGCAAGCAGGTCGGAAGTTACTAGCACCTCGAGCCATGCTCAAACACTCACCTTAATCTTCAAAGAATGAGGAACAAAATTAAAATAATAATTTCATTCATGAATAAACAAATCCATTTGGGTCTTCCCACGTCCTCTTCACCTCTGGGTAGCATTATTGTGGCTTATCCAAAGGCCGTGGACGTTGCTCCCTCGATGGCAAGCAGGTCGGAAGTTACTAGCACCTCGAGCCATGCTCACGATAAATCCTTAATCATCAAAGAATGAGGAAAAAAATGAATACAATAATATAATTCATGAAAAACAAATCCATTTGGGTCTTCACACGTCCTCTTCACCTCTGGGTAGCATTATTGTGGCTTATCCAAAGGCCGCGGACGTTGCTCCCTCGATGGCAAGCAGGTCGGAAGTTACTAGCACCTCGAGCCATGCTCAAACACTCACCTTAATCTTCAAAGAATGAGGAACAAAATTAAAATAATAATTTCATTCATAAATAAACAAATCCATTTGGGTGTTCCCATGTCCTCTTCACCTCCTGATTAGCATTATTGTGGCTTATCCAAAGGCCGCGGACGTTGCTCCCTCGATGGCAAGCAGGTCGGAAGTTACTAGCACCTCGGGCCATTCTCACATACTCACGATTAATCCTTAATCTTCGAAGAATGAGGAAAAAAAATTAATGCAATAATATAATTCATGAATAAACAAATCCATTTGGGTCTTCCCATGTCCTCTTCACCTCTGGGTAGCATTATTGTGTCTTATCCAAAGGCCGCGGATGTTGCTCCCTCGATGGCAAGCAGGTCGGAAGTTACTAGCACCTCGAACCATGCTCACATACTCACGATTAATCCTTAATCTTTCAAAGAATGAGGAAAAAAAAAAATACAATAATATAATTCATAAAAAAGAAACTGATTTGGGTCTTCTCACGCCCTATTCACCTCTGGGTAGCATTATTGTGGCTTAGCCAAAGGCCGCGGTCGTTGCTCCCTCGATGGCAAGCAGGTCGGAAGTTACTAGCACCTCGAGCCATGCTCAAACACTCACCTTAATCTTCAAAGAATGAGGAACAAAATTAAAATAATAATTTCATTCATAAATAAAAAAATCCATTTGGGTGTTCCCATGTCCTCTTCACCTCCTGATTAGCATTATTGTGGCTTATCCAAAGGCCGCGGACGTTGCTCCCTCGATGGCAAGCAGGTCGGAAGTTACTAGCACCTCGAGCCATGCTCACATACTCACGATTAATCCTTAATCTTCGAAGAATGAGGAAAAAAATGAATACAATAATATAATTCATGAAAAACAAATCCATTTGGGTCTTCACACGTCCTCTTCACCTCTGGGTAGCATTATTGTGGCTTATCCAAAGGCCGCGGACGTTGCTCCCTCGATGGCAAGCAGGTCGGAAGTTACTAGCACCTCGAGCCATGCTCAAACACTCACCTTAATCTTCAAAGAATGAGGACAAAAATTAAAACAATAATTTAATTCATAAATAAACAAATCCATTTGGGTCTTCCCACGTCCTCTTCACCTCTGGGTAGCATTATTGTGGCTTATCCAAAGGCCGCGGACGTTGCTCCCTCGATGTCAAGCAGGTCGGAAGTTACTAGCACCTCGGGCCATTCTCACATACTCACGATTAATCCTTAATCTTCGAAGAATGAGGAAAAAAATGAATACAATAATATAATTCATGAAAAACAAATCCATTTGGGTCTTCACACGTCCTCTTCACCTCTGGGTAGCATTATTGTGGCTTATCCAAAGGCCGCGGACGTTGCTCCCTCGATGGCAAGCAGGTCGGAAGTTACTAGCACCTCGAGCCATGCTCACATACTCACGATTAATCCTTAATCTTCGAAGAATGAGGAAAAAAATGAATACAATAATATAATTCATGAATAAACAAATCCATTTGGGTCTTCACACGTCCTCTTCACCTCTGGGTAGCATTATTGTGGCTTATCCAAAGGCCGCGGACGTTGCTCCCTCGATGGCAAGCAGGTCGGAAGTTACTAGCACCTCGAGCCATGCTCAAACACTCACCTTAATCTTCAAAGAATGAGGAACAAAATTAAAATAATAATTTCATTCATAAATAAAAAAATCCATTTGGGTGTTCCCACGTCCTCTTCACCTCCTGATTAGCATTATTGTGGCTTATCCAAAGGCCGCGGACGTTGCTCCCTCGATGGCAAGCAGGTCGGAAGTTACTAGCACCTCGAGCCATGCTCACATACTCACGATTAATCCTTAATCTTCGAAGAATGAGGAAAAAAATGAATACAATAATATAATTCATGAATAAACAAATCCATTTGGGTCTTCACACGTCCTCTTCACCTCTGGGTAGCATTATTGTGGCTTATCCAAAGGCCGCGGACGTTGCTCCCTCGATGGCAAGCAGGTCGGAAGTTACTAGCACCTCGAGCCATGCTCAAACACTCACCTTAATCTTCAAAGAATGAGGAACAAAATTAAAATAATAATTTCATTCATGAATAAACAAATCCATTTGGGTCTTCCCACGTCCTCTTCACCTCTGGGTAGCATTATTGTGGCTTATCCAAAGGCCGTGGACGTTGCTCCCTCGATGGCAAGCAGGTCGGAAGTTACTAGCACCTCGAGCCATGCTCACGATAAATCCTTAATCATCAAAGAATGAGGAAAAAAATGAATACAATAATATAATTCATGAAAAACAAATCCATTTGGGTCTTCACACGTCCTCTTCACCTCTGGGTAGCATTATTGTGGCTTATCCAAAGGCCGCGGACGTTGCTCCCTCGATGGCAAGCAGGTCGGAAGTTACTAGCACCTCGAGCCATGCTCAAACACTCACCTTAATCTTCAAAGAATGAGGAACAAAATTAAAATAATAATTTCATTCATAAATAAACAAATCCATTTGGGTGTTCCCATGTCCTCTTCACCTCCTGATTAGCATTATTGTGGCTTATCCAAAGGCCGCGGACGTTGCTCCCTCGATGGCAAGCAGGTCGGAAGTTACTAGCACCTCGGGCCATTCTCACATACTCACGATTAATCCTTAATCTTCGAAGAATGAGGAAAAAAAATGAATGCAATAATATAATTCATGAATAAACAAATCCATTTGGGTCTTCCCATGTCCTCTTCACCTCTGGGTAGCATTATTGTGTCTTATCCAAAGGCCGCGGATGTTGCTCCCTCGATGGCAAGCAGGTCGGAAGTTACTAGCACCTCGAACCATGCTCACATACTCACGATTAATCCTTAATCTTTCAAAGAATGAGGAAAAAAAAAAATACAATAATATAATTCATAAAAAAGAAACTGATTTGGGTCTTCTCACGCCCTATTCACCTCTGGGTAGCATTATTGTGGCTTAGCCAAAGGCCGCGGTCGTTGCTCCCTCGATGGCAAGCAGGTCGGAAGTTACTAGCACCTCGAGCCATGCTCAAACACTCACCTTAATCTTCAAAGAATGAGGAACAAAATTAAAATAATAATTTCATTCATAAATAAAAAAATCCATTTGGGTGTTCCCATGTCCTCTTCACCTCCTGATTAGCATTATTGTGGCTTATCCAAAGGCCGCGGACGTTGCTCCCTCGATGGCAAGCAGGTCGGAAGTTACTAGCACCTCGAGCCATGCTCACATACTCACGATTAATCCTTAATCTTCGAAGAATGAGGAAAAAAATGAATACAATAATATAATTCATGAATAAACAAATCCATTTGGGTCTTCACACGTCCTCTTCACCTCTGGGTAGCATTATTGTGGCTTATCCAAAGGCCGCGGACGTTGCTCCCTCGATGGCAAGCAGGTCGGAAGTTACTAGCACCTCGAGCCATGCTCAAACACTCACCTTAATCTTCAAAGAATGAGGAACAAAATTAAAATAATAATTTCATTCATGAATAAACAAATCCATTTGGGTCTTCCCACGTCCTCTTCACCTCTGGGTAGCATTATTGTGGCTTATCCAAAGGCCGTGGACGTTGCTCCCTCGATGGCAAGCAGGTCGGAAGTTACTAGCACCTCGAGCCATGCTCACGATAAATCCTTAATCATCAAAGAATGAGGAAAAAAATGAATACAATAATATAATTCATGAAAAACAAATCCATTTGGGTCTTCACACGTCCTCTTCACCTCTGGGTAGCATTATTGTGGCTTATCCAAAGGCCGCGGACGTTGCTCCCTCGATGGCAAGCAGGTCGGAAGTTACTAGCACCTCGAGCCATGCTCAAACACTCACCTTAATCTTCAAAGAATGAGGAACAAAATTAAAATAATAATTTCATTCATAAATAAACAAATCCATTTGGGTGTTCCCATGTCCTCTTCACCTCCTGATTAGCATTATTGTGGCTTATCCAAAGGCCGCGGACGTTGCTCCCTCGATGGCAAGCAGGTCGGAAGTTACTAGCACCTCGGGCCATTCTCACATACTCACGATTAATCCTTAATCTTCGAAGAATGAGGAAAAAAAATTAATGCAATAATATAATTCATGAATAAACAAATCCATTTGGGTCTTCCCATGTCCTCTTCACCTCTGGGTAGCATTATTGTGTCTTATCCAAAGGCCGCGGATGTTGCTCCCTCGATGGCAAGCAGGTCGGAAGTTACTAGCACCTCGAACCATGCTCACATACTCACGATTAATCCTTAATCTTTCAAAGAATGAGGAAAAAAAAAAATACAATAATATAATTCATAAAAAAGAAACTGATTTGGGTCTTCTCACGCCCTATTCACCTCTGGGTAGCATTATTGTGGCTTAGCCAAAGGCCGCGGTCGTTGCTCCCTCGATGGCAAGCAGGTCGGAAGTTACTAGCACCTCGAGCCATGCTCAAACACTCACCTTAATCTTCAAAGAATGAGGAACAAAATTAAAATAATAATTTCATTCATAAATAAAAAAATCCATTTGGGTGTTCCCATGTCCTCTTCACCTCCTGATTAGCATTATTGTGGCTTATCCAAAGGCCGCGGACGTTGCTCCCTCGATGGCAAGCAGGTCGGAAGTTACTAGCACCTCGAGCCATGCTCACATACTCACGATTAATCCTTAATCTTCGAAGAATGAGGAAAAAAATGAATACAATAATATAATTCATGAAAAACAAATCCATTTGGGTCTTCACACGTCCTCTTCACCTCTGGGTAGCATTATTGTGGCTTATCCAAAGGCCGCGGACGTTGCTCCCTCGATGGCAAGCAGGTCGGAAGTTACTAGCACCTCGAGCCATGCTCAAACACTCACCTTAATCTTCAAAGAATGAGGACAAAAATTAAAACAATAATTTAATTCATAAATAAACAAATCCATTTGGGTCTTCCCACGTCCTCTTCACCTCTGGGTAGCATTATTGTGGCTTATCCAAAGGCCGCGGACGTTGCTCCCTCGATGTCAAGCAGGTCGGAAGTTACTAGCACCTCGGGCCATTCTCACATACTCACGATTAATCCTTAATCTTCGAAGAATGAGGAAAAAAATGAATACAATAATATAATTCATGAAAAACAAATCCATTTGGGTCTTCACACGTCCTCTTCACCTCTGGGTAGCATTATTGTTGCTTATCCAAAGGCCGCGGACGTTGCTCCCTCGATGGCAAGCAGGTCGGAAGTTACTAGCACCTCGAGCCATGCTCAAATACTCACCTTAATCTTCAAAGAATGAGGACAAAAATTAAAACAATAATTTAATTCATAAATAAACAAATCCATTTGGGTCTTCCCACGTCCTCTTCACCTCTGGGTAGCATTATTGTGGCTTATCTAAAGGCCGCGGACGTTGCTCCCTCGATGGCAAGCAGGTCGGAAGTTACTAGCACCTCGAGCCATGCTCACATACTCACGATTAATCCTTAATCTTCAAAGAATGAGGAAAAACTTAAAACAATAATTCAATTCATAAATTAATAAATCCATTTGGGTCTTCCCACGTCCTCTTCACCTCTGGGTAGCATTATTGTGTCTTATCCAAAGGCCACGGATGTTGCTCCCTCGATGGCAAGCAGGTCGGAAGTTACTAGCACCTCGAGCCATGCTCAAACACTCACCTTAATCTTCAAAGAATGAGGAACAAAATTAAAATAATAATTTCATTCATAAATAAAAAAATCCATTTGGGTGTTCCCATGTCCTCTTCACCTCTGGGTAGCATTATTGTGGCTTATCCAAAGGCCGCGGACGTTGCTCCCTCGTTGGCAAGCAGGTCGGAAGTTACTAGCACCCCGAGCCATGCTCACATACTTACAATTAATCCTTTATCTTCAAAGAATAAGGAAACAAATAAATACAATAAAGTAATTCATAAAAAATAAACTGATTTGGGTCTTCTCACGCCCTATTCACCTCTGGGTAGCATTATTGTGGCTTAGCCAAAGGCCGCGGACGTTGCTCCCTCGATGGCAAGCAGGTCGGAAGTTACTAGCACCTCGAGCCATGCTCAAACACTCACCTTAATCTTCAAAGAATGAGGAACAAAATTAAAATAATAATTTCATTCATAAATAAAAAAATCCATTTGGGTGTTCCCATGTCCTCTTCACCTCCTGATTAGCATTATTGTGGCTTATCCAAAGGCCGCGGACGTTGCTCCCTCGATGGCAAGCAGGTCGGAAGTTACTAGCACCTCGAGCCATGCTCAAACACTCACCTTAATCTTCAAAGAATGAGGAACAAAATTAAAATAATAATTTCATTCATAAATAAAAAAATCCATTTGGGTGTTCCCATGTCCTCTTCACCTCCTGATTAGCATTATTGTGGCTTATCCAAAGGCCGCGGACGTTGCTCCCTCGATGGCAAGCAGGTCGGAAGTTACTAGCACCTCGAGCCATGCTCACATACTCACGATTAATCCTTAATCTTCGAAGAATGAGGAAAAAAATGAATACAATAATATAATTCATGAAAAACAAATCCATTTGGGTCTTCACACGTCCTCTTCACCTCTGGGTAGCATTATTGTGGCTTATCCAAAGGCCGCGGACGTTGCTCCCTCGATGGCAAGCAGGTCGGAAGTTACTAGCACCTCGAGCCATGCTCAAACACTCACCTTAATCTTCAAAGAATGAGGACAAAAATTAAAACAATAATTTAATTCATAAATAAACAAATCCATTTGGGTCTTCCCACGTCCTCTTCACCTCTGGGTAGCATTATTGTGGCTTATCCAAAGGCCGCGGACGTTGCTCCCTCGATGTCAAGCAGGTCGGAAGTTACTAGCACCTCGGGCCATTCTCACATACTCACGATTAATCCTTAATCTTCGAAGAATGAGGAAAAAAATGAATACAATAATATAATTCATGAAAAACATCCATTTGGGTCTTCACACGTCCTCTTCACCTCTGGGTAGCATTATTGTGGCTTATCCAAAGGCCGCGGACGTTGCTCCCTCGATGGCAAGCAGGTCGGAAGTTACTAGCACCTCGAGCCATGCTCAGACACTCACCTTAATCTTCAAAGAATGAGGACAAAAATTAAAACAATAATTTAATTCATAAATAAACAAATCCATTTGGGTCTTCCCACGTCCTCTTCACCTCTGGGTAGCATTATTGTGGCTTATCTAAAGGCCGCGGACGTTGCTCCCTCGATGGCAAGCAGGTCGGAAGTTACTAGCACCTCGAGCCATGCTCACATACTCACGATTAATCCTTAATCTTCAAAGAATGAGGAAAAACTTAAAACAATAATTCAATTCATAAATTAATAAATCCATTTGGGTCTTCCCACGTCCTCTTCACCTCTGGGTAGCATTATTGTGTCTTATCCAAAGGCCACGGATGTTGCTCCCTCGATGGCAAGCAGGTCGGAAGTTACTAGCACCTCGAGCCATGCTCAAACACTCACCTTAATCTTCAAAGAATGAGGAACAAAATTAAAATAATAATTTCATTCATAAATAAAAAAATCCATTTGGGTGTTCCCATGTCCTCTTCACCTCTGGGTAGCATTATTGTGGCTTATCCAAAGGCCGTGGACGTTGCTCCCTCGTTGGCAAGCAGGTCGGAAGTTACTAGCACCCCGAGCCATGCTCACATACTTACAATTAATCCTTTATCTTCAAAGAATAAGGAAACAAATAAATACAATAAAGTAATTCATAAAAAATAAACTGATTTGGGTCTTCTCACGCCCTATTCACCTCTGGGTAGCATTATTGTGGCTTAGCCAAAGGCCGCGGACGTTGCTCCCTCGATGGCAAGCAGGTCGGAAGTTACTAGCACCTCGAGCCATGCTCAAACACTCACCTTAATCTTCAAAGAATGAGGAACAAAATTAAAATAATAATTTCATTCATAAATAAAAAAATCCATTTGGGTGTTCCCATGTCCTCTTCACCTCCTGATTAGCATTATTGTGGCTTATCCAAAGGCCGCGGACGTTGCTCCCTCGATGGCAAGCAGGTCGGAAGTTACTAGCACCTCGAGCCATGCTCACATACTCACGATTAATCCTTAATCTTCGAAGAATGAGGAAAAAAATGAATACAATAATATAATTCATGAATAAACAAATCCATTTGGGTCTTCACACGTCCTCTTCACCTCTGGGTAGCATTATTGTGGCTTATCCAAAGGCCGCGGACGTTGCTCCCTCGATGGCAAGCAGGTCGGAAGTTACTAGCACCTCGAGCCATGCTCAAACACTCACCTTAATCTTCAAAGAATGAGGAACAAAATTAAAATAATAATTTCATTCATAAATAAAAAAATCCATTTGGGTGTTCCCATGTCCTCTTCACCTCCTGATTAGCATTATTGTGGCTTATCCAAAGGCCGCGGACGTTGCTCCCTCGATGGCAAGCAGGTCGGAAGTTACTAGCACCTCGAGCCATGCTCACATACTCACGATTAATCCTTAATCTTCGAAGAATGAGGAAAAAAATGAATACAATAATATAATTCATGAAAAACAAATCCATTTGGGTCTTCACACGTCCTCTTCACCTCTGGGTAGCATTATTGTGGCTTATCCAAAGGCCGCGGACGTTGCTCCCTCGATGGCAAGCAGGTCGGAAGTTACTAGCACCTCGAGCCATGCTCAAACACTCACCTTAATCTTCAAAGAATGAGGACAAAAATTAAAACAATAATTTAATTCATAAATAAACAAATCCATTTGGGTCTTCCCACGTCCTCTTCACCTCTGGGTAGCATTATTGTGGCTTATCCAAAGGCCGCGGACGTTGCTCCCTCGATGTCAAGCAGGTCGGAAGTTACTAGCACCTCGGGCCATTCTCACATACTCACGATTAATCCTTAATCTTCGAAGAATGAGGAAAAAAATGAATACAATAATATAATTCATGAAAAACAAATCCATTTGGGTCTTCACACGTCCTCTTCACCTCTGGGTAGCATTATTGTGGCTTATCCAAAGGCCGCGGACGTTGCTCCCTCGATGGCAAGCAGGTCGGAAGTTACTAGCACCTCGAGCCATGCTCAGACACTCACCTTAATCTTCAAAGAATGAGGACAAAAATTAAAACAATAATTTAATTCATAAATAAACAAATCCATTTGGGTCTTCCCACGTCCTCTTCACCTCTGGGTAGCATTATTGTGGCTTATCTAAAGGCCGCGGACGTTGCTCCCTCGATGGCAAGCAGGTCGGAAGTTACTAGCACCTCGAGCCATGCTCACATACTCACGATTAATCCTTAATCTTCAAAGAATGAGGAAAAACTTAAAACAATAATTCAATTCATAAATTAATAAATCCATTTGGGTCTTCCCACGTCCTCTTCACCTCTGGGTAGCATTATTGTGTCTTATCCAAAGGCCACGGATGTTGCTCCCTCGATGGCAAGCAGGTCGGAAGTTACTAGCACCTCGAGCCATGCTCAAACACTCACCTTAATCTTCAAAGAATGAGGAACAAAATTAAAATAATAATTTCATTCATAAATAAAAAAATCCATTTGGGTGTTCCCATGTCCTCTTCACCTCTGGGTAGCATTATTGTGGCTTATCCAAAGGCCGCGGACGTTGCTCCCTCGTTGGCAAGCAGGTCGGAAGTTACTAGCACCCCGAGCCATGCTCACATACTTACAATTAATCCTTTATCTTCAAAGAATAAGGAAACAAATAAATACAATAAAGTAATTCATAAAAAATAAACTGATTTGGGTCTTCTCACGCCCTATTCACCTCTGGGTAGCATTATTGTGGCTTAGCCAAAGGCCGCGGACGTTGCTCCCTCGATGGCAAGCAGGTCGGAAGTTACTAGCACCTCGAGCCATGCTCAAACACTCACCTTAATCTTCAAAGAATGAGGAACAAAATTAAAATAATAATTTCATTCATAAATAAAAAAATCCATTTGGGTGTTCCCATGTCCTCTTCACCTCCTGATTAGCATTATTGTGGCTTATCCAAAGGCCGCGGACGTTGCTCCCTCGATGGCAAGCAGGTCGGAAGTTACTAGCACCTCGAGCCATGCTCAAACACTCACCTTAATCTTCAAAGAATGAGGAACAAAATTAAAATAATAATTTCATTCATAAATAAAAAAATCCATTTGGGTGTTCCCATGTCCTCTTCACCTCCTGATTAGCATTATTGTGGCTTATCCAAAGGCCGCGGACGTTGCTCCCTCGATGGCAAGCAGGTCGGAAGTTACTAGCACCTCGAGCCATGCTCACATACTCACGATTAATCCTTAATCTTCGAAGAATGAGGAAAAAAATGAATACAATAATATAATTCATGAAAAACAAATCCATTTGGGTCTTCACACGTCCTCTTCACCTCTGGGTAGCATTATTGTGGCTTATCCAAAGGCCGCGGACGTTGCTCCCTCGATGGCAAGCAGGTCGGAAGTTACTAGCACCTCGAGCCATGCTCAAACACTCACCTTAATCTTCAAAGAATGAGGACAAAAATTAAAACAATAATTTAATTCATAAATAAACAAATCCATTTGGGTCTTCCCACGTCCTCTTCACCTCTGGGTAGCATTATTGTGGCTTATCCAAAGGCCGCGGACGTTGCTCCCTCGATGTCAAGCAGGTCGGAAGTTACTAGCACCTCGGGCCATTCTCACATACTCACGATTAATCCTTAATCTTCGAAGAATGAGGAAAAAAATGAATACAATAATATAATTCATGAAAAACATCCATTTGGGTCTTCACACGTCCTCTTCACCTCTGGGTAGCATTATTGTGGCTTATCCAAAGGCCGCGGACGTTGCTCCCTCGATGGCAAGCAGGTCGGAAGTTACTAGCACCTCGAGCCATGCTCAGACACTCACCTTAATCTTCAAAGAATGAGGACAAAAATTAAAACAATAATTTAATTCATAAATAAACAAATCCATTTGGGTCTTCCCACGTCCTCTTCACCTCTGGGTAGCATTATTGTGGCTTATCTAAAGGCCGCGGACGTTGCTCCCTCGATGGCAAGCAGGTCGGAAGTTACTAGCACCTCGAGCCATGCTCACATACTCACGATTAATCCTTAATCTTCAAAGAATGAGGAAAAACTTAAAACAATAATTCAATTCATAAATTAATAAATCCATTTGGGTCTTCCCACGTCCTCTTCACCTCTGGGTAGCATTATTGTGTCTTATCCAAAGGCCACGGATGTTGCTCCCTCGATGGCAAGCAGGTCGGAAGTTACTAGCACCTCGAGCCATGCTCAAACACTCACCTTAATCTTCAAAGAATGAGGAACAAAATTAAAATAATAATTTCATTCATAAATAAAAAAATCCATTTGGGTGTTCCCATG
Source organism: Sebastes fasciatus (assembly GCF_043250625.1). Taxonomy (NCBI): domain Eukaryota; kingdom Metazoa; phylum Chordata; class Actinopteri; order Perciformes; family Sebastidae; genus Sebastes; species Sebastes fasciatus. Next base: position 9,781,938 of record NC_133797.1, on the reverse strand, counting down.
TCCTCTTCACCTCTGGGTAGCATTATTGTGGCTTATCCAAAGGCCGCGGACGTTGCTCCCTCGTTGGCAAGCAGGTCGGAAGTTACTAGCACCCCGAGCCATGCTCACATACTTACAATTAATCCTTTATCTTCAAAGAATAAGGAAACAAATAAATACAATAAAGTAATTCATAAAAAATAAACTGATTTGGGTCTTCTCACGCCCTATTCACCTCTGGGTAGCATTATTGTGGCTTAGCCAAAGGCCGCGGACGTTGCTCCCTCGATGGCAAGCAGGTCGGAAGTTACTAGCACCTCGAGCCATGCTCAAACACTCACCTTAATCTTCAAAGAATGAGGAACAAAATTAAAATAATAATTTCATTCATAAATAAAAAAATCCATTTGGGTGTTCCCATGTCCTCTTCACCTCCTGATTAGCATTATTGTGGCTTATCCAAAGGCCGCGGACGTTGCTCCCTCGATGGCAAGCAGGTCGGAAGTTACTAGCACCTCGAGCCATGCTCACATACTCACGATTAATCCTTAATCTTCGAAGAATGAGGAAAAAAATGAATACAATAATATAATTCATGAATAAACAAATCCATTTGGGTCTTCACACGTCCTCTTCACCTCTGGGTAGCATTATTGTGGCTTATCCAAAGGCCGCGGACGTTGCTCCCTCGATGGCAAGCAGGTCGGAAGTTACTAGCACCTCGAGCCATGCTCAAACACTCACCTTAATCTTCAAAGAATGAGGAACAAAATTAAAATAATAATTTCATTCATAAATAAAAAAATCCATTTGGGTGTTCCCATGTCCTCTTCACCTCCTGATTAGCATTATTGTGGCTTATCCAAAGGCCGCGGACGTTGCTCCCTCGATGGCAAGCAGGTCGGAAGTTACTAGCACCTCGAGCCATGCTCACATACTCACGATTAATCCTTAATCTTCGAAGAATGAGGAAAAAAATGAATACAATAATATAATTCATGAATAAAAAAATCCATTTGGGTCTTCACACGTCCTCTTCACCTCTGGGTAGCATTATTGTGGCTTATCCAAAGGCCGCGGACGTTGCTCCCTCGATGGCAAGCAGGTCGGAAGTTACTAGCACCTCGAGCCATGCTCAAACACTCACCTTAATCTTCAAAGAATGAGGAACAAAATTAAAATAATAATTTCATTCATAAATAAAAAAATCCATTTGGGTGTTCCCATGTCCTCTTCACCTCCTGATTAGCATTATTGTGGCTTATCCAAAGGCCGCGGACGTTGCTCCCTCGATGGCAAGCAGGTCGGAAGTTACTAGCACCTCGAGCCATGCTCACATACTCACGATTAATCCTTAATCTTCGAAGAATGAGGAAAAAAATGAATACAATAATATAATTCATGAATAAACAAATCCATTTGGGTCTTCACACGTCCTCTTCACCTCTGGGTAGCATTATTGTGGCTTATCCAAAGGCCGCGGACGTTGCTCCCTCGATGGCAAGCAGGTCGGAAGTTACTAGCACCTCGAGCCATGCTCAAACACTCACCTTAATCTTCAAAGAATGAGGAACAAAATTAAAATAATAATTTCATTCATGAATAAACAAATCCATTTGGGTCTTCCCACGTCCTCTTCACCTCTGGGTAGCATTATTGTGGCTTATCCAAAGGCCGCGGACGTTGCTCCCTCGATGGCAAGCAGGTCGGAAGTTACTAGCACCCCGAGCCATGCTCACATACTTACAATTAATCCTTTATCTTCAAAGAATAAGGAAACAAATAAATACAATAAAATAATTCATTAAAAAGAAACTGATTTGGGTCTTCTCACGCCCTATCCACCTCTGGGTAGCATTATTGTGGCTTATCCAAAGGCCGCGGACGTTGCTCCCTCGATGGCTAGCAGGTCGGAAGTTACTAGCACCTCGAGCCATGCTCACATACTCACGATTAATCCTTAATCTTTCAAAGGATGAGGAAAAAAAAAAATACAATAATATAATTCATAAAAAAGAAACTGATTTGGGTCTTCTCACGCCCTATTCACCTCTGGGTAGCATTATTGTGGCTTAGCCAAAGGCCGCGGACGTTGCTCCCTCGATGGCAAGCAGGTCGGAAGTTACTAGCACCTCGAGCCATGCTCAAACACTCACCTTAATCTTCAAAGAATGAGGAACAAAATTAAAATAATAATTTCATTCATAAATAAAAAAATCCATTTGGGTGTTCCCATGTCCTCTTCACCTCCTGATTAGCATTATTGTGGCTTATCCAAAGGCCGCGGACGTTGCTCCCTCGATGGCAAGCAGGTCGGAAGTTACTAGCACCTCGAGCCATGCTCAAACACTCACCTTAATCTTCAAAGAATGAGGAACAAAATTAAAATAATAATTTCATTCATAAATAAAAAAATCCATTTGGGTGTTCCCATGTCCTCTTCACCTCCTGATTAGCATTATTGTGGCTTATCCAAAGGCCGCGGACGTTGCTCCCTCGATGGCAAGCAGGTCGGAAGTTACTAGCACCTCGAGCCATGCTCACATACTCACGATTAATCCTTAATCTTCGAAGAATGAGGAAAAAAATGAATACAATAATATAATTCATGAAAAACAAATCCATTTGGGTCTTCACACGTCCTCTTCACCTCTGGGTAGCATTATTGTGGCTTATCCAAAGGCCGCGGACGTTGCTCCCTCGATGGCAAGCAGGTCGGAAGTTACTAGCACCTCGAGCCATGCTCAAACACTCACCTTAATCTTCAAAGAATGAGGACAAAAATTAAAACAATAATTTAATTCATAAATAAACAAATCCATTTGGGTCTTCCCACGTCCTCTTCACCTCTGGGTAGCATTATTGTGGCTTATCCAAAGGCCGCGGACGTTGCTCCCTCGATGTCAAGCAGGTCGGAAGTTACTAGCACCTCGGGCCATTCTCACATACTCACGATTAATCCTTAATCTTCGAAGAATGAGGAAAAAAATGAATACAATAATATAATTCATGAAAAACAAATCCATTTGGGTCTTCACACGTCCTCTTCACCTCTGGGTAGCATTATTGTGGCTTATCCAAAGGCCGCGGACGTTGCTCCCTCGTTGGCAAGCAGGTCGGAAGTTACTAGCACCCCGAGCCATGCTCACATACTTACAATTAATCCTTTATCTTCAAAGAATAAGGAAACAAATAAATACAATAAAGTAATTCATAAAAAATAAACTGATTTGGGTCTTCTCACGCCCTATTCACCTCTGGGTAGCATTATTGTGGCTTAGCCAAAGGCCGCGGACGTTGCTCCCTCGATGGCAAGCAGGTCGGAAGTTACTAGCACCTCGAGCCATGCTCAAACACTCACCTTAATCTTCAAAGAATGAGGAACAAAATTAAAATAATAATTTCATTCATAAATAAAAAAATCCATTTGGGTGTTCCCATGTCCTCTTCACCTCCTGATTAGCATTATTGTGGCTTATCCAAAGGCCGCGGACGTTGCTCCCTCGATGGCAAGCAGGTCGGAAGTTACTAGCACCTCGAGCCATGCTCACATACTCACGATTAATCCTTAATCTTCGAAGAATGAGGAAAAAAATGAATACAATAATATAATTCATGAATAAACAAATCCATTTGGGTCTTCACACGTCCTCTTCACCTCTGGGTAGCATTATTGTGGCTTATCCAAAGGCCGCGGACGTTGCTCCCTCGATGGCAAGCAGGTCGGAAGTTACTAGCACCTCGAGCCATGCTCAAACACTCACCTTAATCTTCAAAGAATGAGGAACAAAATTAAAATAATAATTTCATTCATAAATAAAAAAATCCATTTGGGTGTTCCCACGTCCTCTTCACCTCCTGATTAGCATTATTGTGGCTTATCCAAAGGCCGCGGACGTTGCTCCCTCGATGGCAAGCAGGTCGGAAGTTACTAGCACCTCGAGCCATGCTCACATACTCACGATTAATCCTTAATCTTCGAAGAATGAGGAAAAAAATGAATACAATAATATAATTCATGAATAAACAAATCCATTTGGGTCTTCACACGTCCTCTTCACCTCTGGGTAGCATTATTGTGGCTTATCCAAAGGCCGCGGACGTTGCTCCCTCGATGGCAAGCAGGTCGGAAGTTACTAGCACCTCGAGCCATGCTCAAACACTCACCTTAATCTTCAAAGAATGAGGAACAAAATTAAAATAATAATTTCATTCATGAATAAACAAATCCATTTGGGTCTTCCCACGTCCTCTTCACCTCTGGGTAGCATTATTGTGGCTTATCCAAAGGCCGCGGACGTTGCTCCCTCGATGGCAAGCAGGTCGGAAGTTACTAGCACCCCGAGCCATGCTCACATACTTACAATTAATCCTTTATCTTCAAAGAATAAGGAAACAAATAAATACAATAAAATAATTCATTAAAAAGAAACTGATTTGGGTCTTCTCACGCCCTATCCACCTCTGGGTAGCATTATTGTGGCTTATCCAAAGGCCGCGGACGTTGCTCCCTCGATGGCAAGCAGGTCGGAAGTTACTAGCACCTCGAGCCATGCTCACATACTCACGATTAATCCTTAATCTTTCAAAGGATGAGGAAAAAAAAAAATACAATAATATAATTCATAAAAAAGAAACTGATTTGGGTCTTCTCACGCCCTATTCACCTCTGGGTAGCATTATTGTGGCTTAGCCAAAGGCCGCGGACGTTGCTCCCTCGATGGCAAGCAGGTCGGAAGTTACTAGCACCTCGAGCCATGCTCAAACACTCACCTTAATCTTCAAAGAATGAGGAACAAAATTAAAATAATAATTTCATTCATAAATAAAAAAATCCATTTGGGTGTTCCCATGTCCTCTTCACCTCCTGATTAGCATTATTGTGGCTTATCCAAAGGCCGCGGACGTTGCTCCCTCGATGGCAAGCAGGTCGGAAGTTACTAGCACCTCGAGCCATGCTCAAACACTCACCTTAATCTTCAAAGAATGAGGAACAAAATTAAAATAATAATTTCATTCATAAATAAAAAAATCCATTTGGGTGTTCCCATGTCCTCTTCACCTCCTGATTAGCATTATTGTGGCTTATCCAAAGGCCGCGGACGTTGCTCCCTCGATGGCAAGCAGGTCGGAAGTTACTAGCACCTCGAGCCATGCTCACATACTCACGATTAATCCTTAATCTTCGAAGAATGAGGAAAAAAATGAATACAATAATATAATTCATGAAAAACAAATCCATTTGGGTCTTCACACGTCCTCTTCACCTCTGGGTAGCATTATTGTGGCTTATCCAAAGGCCGCGGACGTTGCTCCCTCGATGGCAAGCAGGTCGGAAGTTACTAGCACCTCGAGCCATGCTCAAACACTCACCTTAATCTTCAAAGAATGAGGACAAAAATTAAAACAATAATTTAATTCATAAATAAACAAATCCATTTGGGTCTTCCCACGTCCTCTTCACCTCTGGGTAGCATTATTGTGGCTTATCCAAAGGCCGCGGACGTTGCTCCCTCGATGTCAAGCAGGTCGGAAGTTACTAGCACCTCGGGCCATTCTCACATACTCACGATTAATCCTTAATCTTCGAAGAATGAGGAAAAAAATGAATACAATAATATAATTCATGAAAAACAAATCCATTTGGGTCTTCACACGTCCTCTTCACCTCTGGGTAGCATTATTGTGGCTTATCCAAAGGCCGCGGACGTTGCTCCCTCGTTGGCAAGCAGGTCGGAAGTTACTAGCACCCCGAGCCATGCTCACATACTTACAATTAATCCTTTATCTTCAAAGAATAAGGAAACAAATAAATACAATAAAGTAATTCATAAAAAATAAACTGATTTGGGTCTTCTCACGCCCTATTCACCTCTGGGTAGCATTATTGTGGCTTAGCCAAAGGCCGCGGACGTTGCTCCCTCGATGGCAAGCAGGTCGGAAGTTACTAGCACCTCGAGCCATGCTCAAACACTCACCTTAATCTTCAAAGAATGAGGAACAAAATTAAAATAATAATTTCATTCATAAATAAAAAAATCCATTTGGGTGTTCCCATGTCCTCTTCACCTCCTGATTAGCATTATTGTGGCTTATCCAAAGGCCGCGGACGTTGCTCCCTCGATGGCAAGCAGGTCGGAAGTTACTAGCACCTCGAGCCATGCTCACATACTCACGATTAATCCTTAATCTTCGAAGAATGAGGAAAAAAATTAATACAATAATATAATTCATGAATAAACAAATCCATTTGGGTCTTCACACGTCCTCTTCACCTCTGGGTAGCATTATTGTGGCTTATCCAAAGGCCGCGGACGTTGCTCCCTCGATGGCAAGCAGGTCGGAAGTTACTAGCACCTCGAGCCATGCTCAAACACTCACCTTAATCTTCAAAGAATGAGGAACAAAATTAAAATAATAATTTCATTCATAAATAAAAAAATCCATTTGGGTGTTCCCACGTCCTCTTCACCTCCTGATTAGCATTATTGTGGCTTATCCAAAGGCCGCGGACGTTGCTCCCTCGATGGCAAGCAGGTCGGAAGTTACTAGCACCTCGAGCCATGCTCATATACTCACGATTAATCCTTAATCTTCGAAGAATGAGGAAAAAAATGAATACAATAATATAATTCATGAATAAACAAATCCATTTGGGTCTTCACACGTCCTCTTCACCTCTGGGTAGCATTATTGTGGCTTATCCAAAGGCCGCGGACGTTGCTCCCTCGATGGCAAGCAGGTCGGAAGTTACTAGCACCTCGAGCCATGCTCAAACACTCACCTTAATCTTCAAAGAATGAGGAACAAAATTAAAATAATAATTTCATTCATGAATAAACAAATCCATTTGGGTCTTCCCACGTCCTCTTCACCTCTGGGTAGCATTATTGTGGCTTATCCAAAGGCCGCGGACGTTGCTCCCTCGATGGCAAGCAGGTCGGAAGTTACTAGCACCCCGAGCCATGCTCACATACTTACAATTAATCCTTTATCTTCAAAGAATAAGGAAACAAATAAATACAATAAAATAATTCATTAAAAAGAAACTGATTTGGGTCTTCTCACGCCCTATCCACCTCTGGGTAGCATTATTGTGGCTTATCCAAAGGCCGCGGACGTTGCTCCCTCGATGGCAAGCAGGTCGGAAGTTACTAGCACCTCGAGCCATGCTCACATACTCACGATTAATCCTTAATCTTTCAAAGGATGAGGAAAAAAAAAAATACAATAATATAATTCATAAAAAAGAAACTGATTTGGGTCTTCTCACGCCCTATTCACCTCTGGGTAGCATTATTGTGGCTTAGCCAAAGGCCGCGGACGTTGCTCCCTCGATGGCAAGCAGGTCGGAAGTTACTAGCACCTCGAGCCATGCTCAAACACTCACCTTAATCTTCAAAGAATGAGGAACAAAATTAAAATAATAATTTCATTCATAAATAAAAAAATCCATTTGGGTGTTCCCATGTCCTCTTCACCTCCTGATTAGCATTATTGTGGCTTATCCAAAGGCCGCGGACGTTGCTCCCTCGATGGCAAGCAGGTCGGAAGTTACTAGCACCTCGAGCCATGCTCACATACTCACGATTAATCCTTAATCTTCGAAGAATGAGGAAAAAAATGAATACAATAATATAATTCATGAATAAACAAATCCATTTGGGTCTTCACACGTCCTCTTCACCTCTGGGTAGCATTATTGTGGCTTATCCAAAGGCCGCGGACGTTGCTCCCTCGATGGCAAGCAGGTCGGAAGTTACTAGCACCTCGAGCCATGCTCAAACACTCACCTTAATCTTCAAAGAATGAGGAACAAAATTAAAATAATAATTTCATTCATAAATAAAAAAATCCATTTGGGTGTTCCCACGTCCTCTTCACCTCCTGATTAGCATTATTGTGGCTTATCCAAAGGCCGCGGACGTTGCTCCCTCGATGGCAAGCAGGTCGGAAGTTACTAGCACCTCGAGCCATGCTCACATACTCACGATTAATCCTTAATCTTCGAAGAATGAGGAAAAAAATGAATACAATAATATAATTCATGAATAAACAAATCCATTTGGGTCTTCACACGTCCTCTTCACCTCTGGGTAGCATTATTGTGGCTTATCCAAAGGCCGCGGACGTTGCTCCCTCGATGGCAAGCAGGTCGGAAGTTACTAGCACCTCGAGCCATGCTCAAACACTCACCTTAATCTTCAAAGAATGAGGAACAAAATTAAAATAATAATTTCATTCATGAATAAACAAATCCATTTGGGTCTTCCCACGTCCTCTTCACCTCTGGGTAGCATTATTGTGGCTTATCCAAAGGCCGCGGACGTTGCTCCCTCGATGGCAAGCAGGTCGGAAGTTACTAGCACCCCGAGCCATGCTCACATACTTACAATTAATCCTTTATCTTCAAAGAATAAGGAAACAAATAAATACAATAAAATAATTCATTAAAAAGAAACTGATTTGGGTCTTCTCACGCCCTATCCACCTCTGGGTAGCATTATTGTGGCTTATCCAAAGGCCGCGGACGTTGCTCCCTCGATGGCAAGCAGGTCGGAAGTTACTAGCACCTCGAGCCATGCTCACATACTCACGATTAATCCTTAATCTTTCAAAGGATGAGGAAAAAAAAAAATACAATAATATAATTCATAAAAAAGAAACTGATTTGGGTCTTCTCACGCCCTATTCACCTCTGGGTAGCATTATTGTGGCTTAGCCAAAGGCCGCGGACGTTGCTCCCTCGATGGCAAGCAGGTCGGAAGTTACTAGCACCTCGAGCCATGCTCAAACACTCACCTTAATCTTCAAAGAATGAGGAACAAAATTAAAATAATAATTTCATTCATAAATAAACAAATCCATTTGGGTGTTCCCATGTCCTCTTCACCTCCTGATTAGCATTATTGTGTCTTATCCAAAGGCCGCGGACGTTGCTCCCTCGATGGCAAGCAGGTCGGAAGTTACTAGCACCTCGAGCCATGCTCACATACTCACGATTAATCCTTAATCTTCGAAGAATGAGGAAAAAAATGAATACAATAATATAATTCATGAATAAACAAATCCATTTGGGTCTTCCCATGTCCTCTTCACCTCTGGGTAGCATTATTGTGTCTTATCCAAAGGCCGCGGATGTTACTCCCTCGATGGCAAGCAGGTCGGAAGTTACTAGCACCTCGAGCCATGCTCAAACACTCACCTTAATCTTCAAAGAATGAGGAACAAAATTAAAATAATAATTTCATTCATAAATAAATAAATCCATTTGGGTGTTCCCATGTCCTCTTCACCTCTGGGTAGCATTATTGTGGCTTATCCAAAGGCCGCGGACGTTGCTCCCTCGATGGCAAGCAGGTCGGAAGTTACTAGCACCTCGAGCCATGCTCACATACTCACGATTAATCCTTAATCTTCGAAGAATGAGGAAAAAAATGAATACAATAATATAATTCATGAATAAACAAATCCATTTGGGTCTTCCCATGTCCTCTTCACCTCTGGGTAGCATTATTGTGGCTTAGCCAAAGGCCGCGGTCGTTGCTCCCTCGTTGGCAAGCAGGTCGGAAGTTACTAGCACCTCGAGCCATGCTCACATACTCACGATTAATCCTTAATCTTCAAAGAATGAGGAAAAAAATGAATACAATAATATAATTCATGAATAAACAAATCCATTTGGGTCTTCCCACGTCCTCTTCACCTCTGGGTAGCATTATTGTGGCTTATCCAAAGGCCGCGGATGTTGCTCCCTCGATGGCAAGCAGGTCGGAAGTTACTAGCACCCCGAGCCATGCTCACATACTTACAATTAATCCTCTATCTTCAAAGAATAAGGAAACAAATAAATACAATAAAATAATTCATTAAAAAGAAACTGATTTGGGTCTTCTCACGCCCTATCCACCTCTGGGTAGCATTATTGTGGCTTATCCAAAGGCCGCGGACGTTGCTCCCTCGATGGCAAGCAGGTCGGAAGTTACTAGCACCTCGAGCCATGCTCACGATTAATCCTTAATCATCAAAGAATGAGGAAAAAAATGAATACAATAATATAATTCATGAAAAACAAATCCATTTGGGTCTTCACACGTCCTCTTCACCTCTGGGTAGCATTATTGTTGCTTATCCAAAGGCCGCGGACGTTGCTCCCTCGATGGCAAGCAGGTCGGAAGTTACTAGCACCTCGAGCCATGCTCAAATACTCACCTTAATCTTCAAAGAATGAGGACAAAAATTAAAACAATAATTTAATTCATAAATAAACAAATCCATTTGGGTCTTCCCACGTCCTCTTCACCTCTGGGTAGCATTATTGTGGCTTATCTAAAGGCCGCGGACGTTGCTCCCTCGATGGCAAGCAGGTCGGAAGTTACTAGCACCTCGAGCCATGCTCACATACTCACGATTAATCCTTAATCTTCAAAGAATGAGGAAAAACTTAAAACAATAATTCAATTCATAAATTAATAAATCCATTTGGGTCTTCCCACGTCCTCTTCACCTCTGGGTAGCATTATTGTGTCTTATCCAAAGGCCGCGGATGTTGCTCCCTCGATGGCAAGCAGGTCGGAAGTTACTAGCACCTCGAGCCATGCTCAAACACTCACCTTAATCTTCAAAGAATGAGGAACAAAATTAAAATAATAATTTCATTCATAAATAAATAAATCCATTTGGGTGTTCCCATGTCCTCTTCACCTCTGGGTAGCATTATTGTGGCTTATCCAAAGGCCGCGGACGTTGCTCCCTCGATGGCAAGCAGGTCGGAAGTTACTAGCACCTCGAGCCATGCTCACATACTCACGATTAATCCTTAATCTTTCAAAGAATGAGGAAAAAAAAAAATACAATAATATAATTCATAAAAAAGAAACTGATTTGGGTCTTCTCACGCCCTATTCACCTCTGGGTAGCATTATTGTGGCTTAGCCAAAGGCCGCGGTCGTTGCTCCCTCGTTGGCAAGCAGGTCGGAAGTTACTAGCACCTCGAGCCATGCTCACATACTCACGATTAATCCTTAATCTTCAAAGAATGAGGAAAAAAATGAATACAATAATATAATTCATGAATAAACAAATCCATTTGGGTCTTCACACGTCCTCTTCACCTCTGGGTAACATTATTGTGGCTTATCCAAAGGCCGCGGACGTTGCTCCCTCGATGGCAAGCAGGTCGGAAGTTACTAGCACCTCGAGCCATGCTCAAACACTCACCTTAATCTTCAAAGAATGAGGAACAAAATTAAAATAATAATTTCATTCATAAATAAAAAAATCCATTTGGGTGTTCCCACGTCCTCTTCACCTCCTGATTAGCATTATTGTGGCTTATCCAAAGGCCGCGGACGTTGCTCCCTCGATGGCAAGCAGGTCGGAAGTTACTAGCACCTCGAGCCATGCTCATATACTCACGATTAATCCTTAATCTTCGAAGAATGAGGAAAAAAATGAATACAATAATATAATTCATGAATAAACAAATCCATTTGGGTCTTCACACGTCCTCTTCACCTCTGGGTAGCATTATTGTGGCTTATCCAAAGGCCGCGGACGTTGCTCCCTCGATGGCAAGCAGGTCGGAAGTTACTAGCACCTCGAGCCATGCTCAAACACTCACCTTAATCTTCAAAGAATGAGGAACAAAATTAAAATAATAATTTCATTCATGAATAAACAAATCCATTTGGGTCTTCCCACGTCCTCTTCACCTCTGGGTAGCATTATTGTGGCTTATCCAAAGGCCGCGGACGTTGCTCCCTCGATGGCAAGCAGGTCGGAAGTTACTAGCACCCCGAGCCATGCTCACATACTTACAATTAATCCTTTATCTTCAAAGAATAAGGAAACAAATAAATACAATAAAATAATTCATTAAAAAGAAACTGATTTGGGTCTTCTCACGCCCTATCCACCTCTGGGTAGCATTATTGTGGCTTATCCAAAGGCCGCGGACGTTGCTCCCTCGATGGCAAGCAGGTCGGAAGTTACTAGCACCTCGAGCCATGCTCACATACTCACGATTAATCCTTAATCTTTCAAAGGATGAGGAAAAAAAAAAATACAATAATATAATTCATAAAAAAGAAACTGATTTGGGTCTTCTCACGCCCTATTCACCTCTGGGTAGCATTATTGTGGCTTAGCCAAAGGCCGCGGACGTTGCTCCCTCGATGGCAAGCAGGTCGGAAGTTACTAGCACCTCGAGCCATGCTCAAACACTCACCTTAATCTTCAAAGAATGAGGAACAAAATTAAAATAATAATTTCATTCATAAATAAAAAAATCCATTTGGGTGTTCCCATGTCCTCTTCACCTCCTGATTAGCATTATTGTGGCTTATCCAAAGGCCGCGGACGTTGCTCCCTCGATGGCAAGCAGGTCGGAAGTTACTAGCACCTCGAGCCATGCTCACATACTCACGATTAATCCTTAATCTTCGAAGAATGAGGAAAAAAATGAATACAATAATATAATTCATGAATAAACAAATCCATTTGGGTCTTCACACGTCCTCTTCACCTCTGGGTAGCATTATTGTGGCTTATCCAAAGGCCGCGGACGTTGCTCCCTCGATGGCAAGCAGGTCGGAAGTTACTAGCACCTCGAGCCATGCTCAAACACTCACCTTAATCTTCAAAGAATGAGGAACAAAATTAAAATAATAATTTCATTCATAAATAAAAAAATCCATTTGGGTGTTCCCACGTCCTCTTCACCTCCTGATTAGCATTATTGTGGCTTATCCAAAGGCCGCGGACGTTGCTCCCTCGATGGCAAGCAGGTCGGAAGTTACTAGCACCTCGAGCCATGCTCACATACTCACGATTAATCCTTAATCTTCGAAGAATGAGGAAAAAAATGAATACAATAATATAATTCATGAATAAACAAATCCATTTGGGTCTTCACACGTCCTCTTCACCTCTGGGTAGCATTATTGTGGCTTATCCAAAGGCCGCGGACGTTGCTCCCTCGATGGCAAGCAGGTCGGAAGTTACTAGCACCTCGAGCCATGCTCAAACACTCACCTTAATCTTCAAAGAATGAGGAACAAAATTAAAATAATAATTTCATTCATGAATAAACAAATCCATTTGGGTCTTCCCACGTCCTCTTCACCTCTGGGTAGCATTATTGTGGCTTATCCAAAGGCCGCGGACGTTGCTCCCTCGATGGCAAGCAGGTCGGAAGTTACTAGCACCCCGAGCCATGCTCACATACTTACAATTAATCCTTTATCTTCAAAGAATAAGGAAACAAATAAATACAATAAAATAATTCATTAAAAAGAAACTGATTTGGGTCTTCTCACGCCCTATCCACCTCTGGGTAGCATTATTGTGGCTTATCCAAAGGCCGCGGACGTTGCTCCCTCGATGGCAAGCAGGTCGGAAGTTACTAGCACCTCGAGCCATGCTCACATACTCACGATTAATCCTTAATCTTTCAAAGGATGAGGAAAAAAAAAAATACAATAATATAATTCATAAAAAAGAAACTGATTTGGGTCTTCTCACGCCCTATTCACCTCTGGGTAGCATTATTGTGGCTTAGCCAAAGGCCGCGGACGTTGCTCCCTCGATGGCAAGCAGGTCGGAAGTTACTAGCACCTCGAGCCATGCTCAAACACTCACCTTAATCTTCAAAGAATGAGGAACAAAATTAAAATAATAATTTCATTCATAAATAAACAAATCCATTTGGGTGTTCCCATGTCCTCTTCACCTCCTGATTAGCATTATTGTGTCTTATCCAAAGGCCGCGGACGTTGCTCCCTCGATGGCAAGCAGGTCGGAAGTTACTAGCACCTCGAGCCATGCTCACATACTCACGATTAATCCTTAATCTTCGAAGAATGAGGAAAAAAATGAATACAATAATATAATTCATGAATAAACAAATCCATTTGGGTCTTCCCATGTCCTCTTCACCTCTGGGTAGCATTATTGTGTCTTATCCAAAGGCCGCGGATGTTACTCCCTCGATGGCAAGCAGGTCGGAAGTTACTAGCACCTCGAGCCATGCTCAAACACTCACCTTAATCTTCAAAGAATGAGGAACAAAATTAAAATAATAATTTCATTCATAAATAAATAAATCCATTTGGGTGTTCCCATGTCCTCTTCACCTCTGGGTAGCATTATTGTGGCTTATCCAAAGGCCGCGGACGTTGCTCCCTCGATGGCAAGCAGGTCGGAAGTTACTAGCACCTCGAGCCATGCTCACATACTCACGATTAATCCTTAATCTTCGAAGAATGAGGAAAAAAATGAATACAATAATATAATTCATGAATAAACAAATCCATTTGGGTCTTCCCATGTCCTCTTCACCTCTGGGTAGCATTATTGTGGCTTAGCCAAAGGCCGCGGTCGTTGCTCCCTCGTTGGCAAGCAGGTCGGAAGTTACTAGCACCTCGAGCCATGCTCACATACTCACGATTAATCCTTAATCTTCAAAGAATGAGGAAAAAAATGAATACAATAATATAATTCATGAATAAACAAATCCATTTGGGTCTTCCCACGTCCTCTTCACCTCTGGGTAGCATTATTGTGGCTTATCCAAAGGCCGCGGATGTTGCTCCCTCGATGGCAAGCAGGTCGGAAGTTACTAGCACCCCGAGCCATGCTCACATACTTACAATTAATCCTCTATCTTCAAAGAATAAGGAAACAAATAAATACAATAAAATAATTCATTAAAAAGAAACTGATTTGGGTCTTCTCACGCCCTATCCACCTCTGGGTAGCATTATTGTGGCTTATCCAAAGGCCGCGGACGTTGCTCCCTCGATGGCAAGCAGGTCGGAAGTTACTAGCACCTCGAGCCATGCTCACGATTAATCCTTAATCATCAAAGAATGAGGAAAAAAATGAATACAATAATATAATTCATGAAAAACAAATCCATTTGGGTCTTCACACGTCCTCTTCACCTCTGGGTAGCATTATTGTTGCTTATCCAAAGGCCGCGGACGTTGCTCCCTCGATGGCAAGCAGGTCGGAAGTTACTAGCACCTCGAGCCATGCTCAAATACTCACCTTAATCTTCAAAGAATGAGGACAAAAATTAAAACAATAATTTAATTCATAAATAAACAAATCCATTTGGGTCTTCCCACGTCCTCTTCACCTCTGGGTAGCATTATTGTGGCTTATCTAAAGGCCGCGGACGTTGCTCCCTCGATGGCAAGCAGGTCGGAAGTTACTAGCACCTCGAGCCATGCTCACATACTCACGATTAATCCTTAATCTTCAAAGAATGAGGAAAAACTTAAAACAATAATTCAATTCATAAATTAATAAATCCATTTGGGTCTTCCCACGTCCTCTTCACCTCTGGGTAGCATTATTGTGTCTTATCCAAAGGCCGCGGATGTTGCTCCCTCGATGGCAAGCAGGTCGGAAGTTACTAGCACCTCGAGCCATGCTCAAACACTCACCTTAATCTTCAAAGAATGAGGAACAAAATTAAAATAATAATTTCATTCATAAATAAATAAATCCATTTGGGTGTTCCCATGTCCTCTTCACCTCTGGGTAGCATTATTGTGGCTTATCCAAAGGCCGCGGACGTTGCTCCCTCGATGGCAAGCAGGTCGGAAGTTACTAGCACCTCGAGCCATGCTCACATACTCACGATTAATCCTTAATCTTTCAAAGAATGAGGAAAAAAAAAAATACAATAATATAATTCATAAAAAAGAAACTGATTTGGGTCTTCTCACGCCCTATTCACCTCTGGGTAGCATTATTGTGGCTTAGCCAAAGGCCGCGGTCGTTGCTCCCTCGTTGGCAAGCAGGTCGGAAGTTACTAGCACCTCGAGCCATGCTCACATACTCACGATTAATCCTTAATCTTCAAAGAATGAGGAAAAAAATGAATACAATAATATAATTCATGAATAAACAAATCCATTTGGGTCTTCACACGTCCTCTTCACCTCTGGGTAACATTATTGTGGCTTATCCAAAGGCCGCGGACGTTGCTCCCTCGATGGCAAGCAGGTCGGAAGTTACTAGCACCTCGAGCCATGCTCAAACACTCACCTTAATCTTCAAAGAATGAGGAACAAAATTAAAATAATAATTTCATTCATAAATAAATAAATCCATTTGGGTGTTCCCATGTCCTCTTCACCTCTGGGTAGCATTATTGTGGCTTATCCAAAGGCCGCGGAAGTTGCTCCCTCGATGGCAAGCAGGTCGGAAGTTACTAGCACCTCGAGCCATGCTCAAACACTCACCTTAATCTTCAAAGAATGAGGACAAAAATTAAAACAATAATTTAATTCATAAATAAACAAATCCATTTGGGTCTTCCCACGTCCTCTTCACCTCTGGGTAGCATTATTGTGGCTTATCTAAAGGCCGCGGACGTTGCTCCCTCGATGGCAAGCAGGTCGGAAGTTACTAGCACCTCGAGCCATGCTCACATACTCACGATTAATCCTTAATCTTCAAAGAATGAGGAAAAACTTAAAACAATAATTCAATTCATAAATTAATAAATCCATTTGGGTCTTCCCACGTCCTCTTCACCTCTGGGTAGCATTATTGTGTCTTATCCAAAGGCCGCGGATGTTGCTCCCTCGATGGCAAGCAGGTCGGAAGTTACTAGCACCTCGAGCCATGCTCAAACACTCACCTTAATCTTCAAAGAATGAGGAACAAAATTAAAATAATAATTTCATTCATAAATAAATAAATCCATTTGGGTGTTCCCATGTCCTCTTCACCTCTGGGTAGCATTATTGTGGCTTATCCAAAGGCCGCGGACGTTGCTCCCTCGATGGCAAGCAGGTCGGAAGTTACTAGCACCTCGAGCCATGCTCAAACACTCACCTTAATCTTCAAAGAATGAGGAACAAAATTAAAATAATAATTTCATTCATAAATAAACAAATCCATTTGGGTGTTCCCATGTCCTCTTCACCTCCTGATTAGCATTATTGTGTCTTATCCAAAGGCCGCGGACGTTGCTCCCTCGATGGCAAGCAGGTCGGAAGTTACTAGCACCTCGAGCCATGCTCACATACTCACGATTAATCCTTAATCTTCGAAGAATGAGGAAAAAAATGAATACAATAATATAATTCATGAATAAACAAATCCATTTGGGTCTTCCCATGTCCTCTTCACCTCTGGGTAGCATTATTGTGTCTTATCCAAAGGCCGCGGATGTTACTCCCTCGATGGCAAGCAGGTCGGAAGTTACTAGCACCTCGAGCCATGCTCAAACACTCACCTTAATCTTCAAAGAATGAGGAACAAAATTAAAATAATAATTTCATTCATAAATAAATAAATCCATTTGGGTGTTCCCATGTCCTCTTCACCTCTGGGTAGCATTATTGTGGCTTATCCAAAGGCCGCGGACGTTGCTCCCTCGATGGCAAGCAGGTCGGAAGTTACTAGCACCTCGAGCCATGCTCACATACTCACGATTAATCCTTAATCTTCGAAGAATGAGGAAAAAAATGAATACAATAATATAATTCATGAATAAACAAATCCATTTGGGTCTTCCCATGTCCTCTTCACCTCTGGGTAGCATTATTGTGGCTTAGCCAAAGGCCGCGGTCGTTGCTCCCTCGTTGGCAAGCAGGTCGGAAGTTACTAGCACCTCGAGCCATGCTCACATACTCACGATTAATCCTTAATCTTCAAAGAATGAGGAAAAAAATGAATACAATAATATAATTCATGAATAAACAAATCCATTTGGGTCTTCCCACGTCCTCTTCACCTCTGGGTAGCATTATTGTGGCTTATCCAAAGGCCGCGGATGTTGCTCCCTCGATGGCAAGCAGGTCGGAAGTTACTAGCACCCCGAGCCATGCTCACATACTTACAATTAATCCTCTATCTTCAAAGAATAAGGAAACAAATAAATACAATAAAATAATTCATTAAAAAGAAACTGATTTGGGTCTTCTCACGCCCTATCCACCTCTGGGTAGCATTATTGTGGCTTATCCAAAGGCCGCGGACGTTGCTCCCTCGATGGCAAGCAGGTCGGAAGTTACTAGCACCTCGAGCCATGCTCACGATTAATCCTTAATCATCAAAGAATGAGGAAAAAAATGAATACAATAATATAATTCATGAAAAACAAATCCATTTGGGTCTTCACACGTCCTCTTCACCTCTGGGTAGCATTATTGTTGCTTATCCAAAGGCCGCGGACGTTGCTCCCTCGATGGCAAGCAGGTCGGAAGTTACTAGCACCTCGAGCCATGCTCAAATACTCACCTTAATCTTCAAAGAATGAGGACAAAAATTAAAACAATAATTTAATTCATAAATAAACAAATCCATTTGGGTCTTCCCACGTCCTCTTCACCTCTGGGTAGCATTATTGTGGCTTATCTAAAGGCCGCGGACGTTGCTCCCTCGATGGCAAGCAGGTCGGAAGTTACTAGCACCTCGAGCCATGCTCACATACTCACGATTAATCCTTAATCTTCAAAGAATGAGGAAAAACTTAAAACAATAATTCAATTCATAAATTAATAAATCCATTTGGGTCTTCCCACGTCCTCTTCACCTCTGGGTAGCATTATTGTGTCTTATCCAAAGGCCGCGGATGTTGCTCCCTCGATGGCAAGCAGGTCGGAAGTTACTAGCACCTCGAGCCATGCTCAAACACTCACCTTAATCTTCAAAGAATGAGGAACAAAATTAAAATAATAATTTCATTCATAAATAAATAAATCCATTTGGGTGTTCCCATGTCCTCTTCACCTCTGGGTAGCATTATTGTGGCTTATCCAAAGGCCGCGGACGTTGCTCCCTCGATGGCAAGCAGGTCGGAAGTTACTAGCACCTCGAGCCATGCTCACATACTCACGATTAATCCTTAATCTTTCAAAGAATGAGGAAAAAAAAAAATACAATAATATAATTCATAAAAAAGAAACTGATTTGGGTCTTCTCACGCCCTATTCACCTCTGGGTAGCATTATTGTGGCTTAGCCAAAGGCCGCGGTCGTTGCTCCCTCGTTGGCAAGCAGGTCGGAAGTTACTAGCACCTCGAGCCATGCTCACATACTCACGATTAATCCTTAATCTTCAAAGAATGAGGAAAAAAATGAATACAATAATATAATTCATGAATAAACAAATCCATTTGGGTCTTCACACGTCCTCTTCACCTCTGGGTAACATTATTGTGGCTTATCCAAAGGCCGCGGACGTTGCTCCCTCGATGGCAAGCAGGTCGGAAGTTACTAGCACCTCGAGCCATGCTCAAACACTCACCTTAATCTTCAAAGAATGAGGAACAAAATTAAAATAATAATTTCATTCATAAATAAATAAATCCATTTGGGTGTTCCCATGTCCTCTTCACCTCTGGGTAGCATTATTGTGGCTTATCCAAAGGCCGCGGAAGTTGCTCCCTCGATGGCAAGCAGGTCGGAAGTTACTAGCACCTCGAGCCATGCTCAAACACTCACCTTAATCTTCAAAGAATGAGGACAAAAATTAAAACAATAATTTAATTCATAAATAAACAAATCCATTTGGGTCTTCCCACGTCCTCTTCACCTCTGGGTAGCATTATTGTGGCTTATCTAAAGGCCGCGGACGTTGCTCCCTCGATGGCAAGCAGGTCGGAAGTTACTAGCACCTCGAGCCATGCTCACATACTCACGATTAATCCTTAATCTTCAAAGAATGAGGAAAAACTTAAAACAATAATTCAATTCATAAATTAATAAATCCATTTGGGTCTTCCCACGTCCTCTTCACCTCTGGGTAGCATTATTGTGTCTTATCCAAAGGCCGCGGATGTTGCTCCCTCGATGGCAAGCAGGTCGGAAGTTACTAGCACCTCGAGCCATGCTCAAACACTCACCTTAATCTTCAAAGAATGAGGAACAAAATTAAAATAATAATTTCATTCATAAATAAATAAATCCATTTGGGTGTTCCCATGTCCTCTTCACCTCTGGGTAGCATTATTGTGGCTTATCCAAAGGCCGCGGACGTTGCTCCCTCGATGGCAAGCAGGTCGGAAGTTACTAGCACCTCGAGCCATGCTCAAACACTCACCTTAATCTTCAAAGAATGAGGAACAAAATTAAAATAATAATTTCATTCATAAATAAACAAATCCATTTGGGTGTTCCCATGTCCTCTTCACCTCCTGATTAGCATTATTGTGTCTTATCCAAAGGCCGCGGACGTTGCTCCCTCGATGGCAAGCAGGTCGGAAGTTACTAGCACCTCGAGCCATGCTCACATACTCACGATTAATCCTTAATCTTCGAAGAATGAGGAAAAAAATGAATACAATAATATAATTCATGAATAAACAAATCCATTTGGGTCTTCCCATGTCCTCTTCACCTCTGGGTAGCATTATTGTGTCTTATCCAAAGGCCGCGGATGTTACTCCCTCGATGGCAAGCAGGTCGGAAGTTACTAGCACCTCGAGCCATGCTCAAACACTCACCTTAATCTTCAAAGAATGAGGAACAAAATTAAAATAATAATTTCATTCATAAATAAATAAATCCATTTGGGTGTTCCCATGTCCTCTTCACCTCTGGGTAGCATTATTGTGGCTTATCCAAAGGCCGCGGACGTTGCTCCCTCGATGGCAAGCAGGTCGGAAGTTACTAGCACCTCGAGCCATGCTCACATACTCACGATTAATCCTTAATCTTCGAAGAATGAGGAAAAAAATGAATACAATAATATAATTCATGAATAAACAAATCCATTTGGGTCTTCCCATGTCCTCTTCACCTCTGGGTAGCATTATTGTGGCTTAGCCAAAGGCCGCGGTCGTTGCTCCCTCGTTGGCAAGCAGGTCGGAAGTTACTAGCACCTCGAGCCATGCTCACATACTCACGATTAATCCTTAATCTTCAAAGAATGAGGAAAAAAATGAATACAATAATATAATTCATGAATAAACAAATCCATTTGGGTCTTCCCACGTCCTCTTCACCTCTGGGTAGCATTATTGTGGCTTATCCAAAGGCCGCGGATGTTGCTCCCTCGATGGCAAGCAGGTCGGAAGTTACTAGCACCCCGAGCCATGCTCACATACTTACAATTAATCCTCTATCTTCAAAGAATAAGGAAACAAATAAATACAATAAAATAATTCATTAAAAAGAAACTGATTTGGGTCTTCTCACGCCCTATCCACCTCTGGGTAGCATTATTGTGGCTTATCCAAAGGCCGCGGACGTTGCTCCCTCGATGGCAAGCAGGTCGGAAGTTACTAGCACCTCGAGCCATGCTCACGATTAATCCTTAATCATCAAAGAATGAGGAAAAAAATGAATACAATAATATAATTCATGAAAAACAAATCCATTTGGGTCTTCACACGTCCTCTTCACCTCTGGGTAGCATTATTGTTGCTTATCCAAAGGCCGCGGACGTTGCTCCCTCGATGGCAAGCAGGTCGGAAGTTACTAGCACCTCGAGCCATGCTCAAATACTCACCTTAATCTTCAAAGAATGAGGACAAAAATTAAAACAATAATTTAATTCATAAATAAACAAATCCATTTGGGTCTTCCCACGTCCTCTTCACCTCTGGGTAGCATTATTGTGGCTTATCTAAAGGCCGCGGACGTTGCTCCCTCGATGGCAAGCAGGTCGGAAGTTACTAGCACCTCGAGCCATGCTCACATACTCACGATTAATCCTTAATCTTCAAAGAATGAGGAAAAACTTAAAACAATAATTCAATTCATAAATTAATAAATCCATTTGGGTCTTCCCACGTCCTCTTCACCTCTGGGTAGCATTATTGTGTCTTATCCAAAGGCCGCGGATGTTGCTCCCTCGATGGCAAGCAGGTCGGAAGTTACTAGCACCTCGAGCCATGCTCAAACACTCACCTTAATCTTCAAAGAATGAGGAACAAAATTAAAATAATAATTTCATTCATAAATAAATAAATCCATTTGGGTGTTCCCATGTCCTCTTCACCTCTGGGTAGCATTATTGTGGCTTATCCAAAGGCCGCGGACGTTGCTCCCTCGATGGCAAGCAGGTCGGAAGTTACTAGCACCTCGAGCCATGCTCACATACTCACGATTAATCCTTAATCTTTCAAAGAATGAGGAAAAAAAAAAATACAATAATATAATTCATAAAAAAGAAACTGATTTGGGTCTTCTCACGCCCTATTCACCTCTGGGTAGCATTATTGTGGCTTAGCCAAAGGCCGCGGTCGTTGCTCCCTCGTTGGCAAGCAGGTCGGAAGTTACTAGCACCTCGAGCCATGCTCACATACTCACGATTAATCCTTAATCTTCAAAGAATGAGGAAAAAAATGAATACAATAATATAATTCATGAATAAACAAATCCATTTGGGTCTTCACACGTCCTCTTCACCTCTGGGTAACATTATTGTGGCTTATCCAAAGGCCGCGGACGTTGCTCCCTCGATGGCAAGCAGGTCGGAAGTTACTAGCACCTCGAGCCATGCTCAAACACTCACCTTAATCTTCAAAGAATGAGGAACAAAATTAAAATAATAATTTCATTCATAAATAAATAAATCCATTTGGGTGTTCCCATGTCCTCTTCACCTCTGGGTAGCATTATTGTGGCTTATCCAAAGGCCGCGGACGTTGCTCCCTCGATGGCAAGCAGGTCGGAAGTTACTAGCACCTCGAGCCATGCTCAAACACTCACCTTAATCTTCAAAGAATGAGGACAAAAATTAAAACAATAATTTAATTCATAAATAAACAAATCCATTTGGGTCTTCCCACGTCCTCTTCACCTCTGGGTAGCATTATTGTGGCTTATCTAAAGGCCGCGGACGTTGCTCCCTCGTTGGCAAGCAGGTCGGAAGTTACTAGCACCTCGAGCCATGCTCACATACTCACGATTAATCCTTAATCTTCAAAGAATGAGGAAAAAAATGAATACAATAATATAATTCATGAATAAACAAATCCATTTGGGTCTTCCCACGTCCTCTTCACCTCTGGGTAGCATTATTGTGGCTTATCCAAAGGCCGCGGATGTTGCTCCCTCGATGGCAAGCAGGTCGGAAGTTACTAGCACCCCGAGCCATGCTCACATACTTACAATTAATCCTCTATCTTCAAAGAATAAGGAAACAAATAAATACAATAAAATAATTCATTAAAAAGAAACTGATTTGGGTCTTCTCACGCCCTATCCACCTCTGGGTAGCATTATTGTGGCTTATCCAAAGGCCGCGGACGTTGCTCCCTCGATGGCAAGCAGGTCGGAAGTTACTAGCACCTCGAGCCATGCTCACGATTAATCCTTAATCATCAAAGAATGAGGAAAAAAATGAATACAATAATATAATTCATGAAAAACAAATCCATTTGGGTCTTCACACGTCCTCTTCACCTCTGGGTAGCATTATTGTTGCTTATCCAAAGGCCGCGGACGTTGCTCCCTCGATGGCAAGCAGGTCGGAAGTTACTAGCACCTCGAGCCATGCTCAAATACTCACCTTAATCTTCAAAGAATGAGGACAAAAATTAAAACAATAATTTAATTCATAAATAAACAAATCCATTTGGGTCTTCCCACGTCCTCTTCACCTCTGGGTAGCATTATTGTGGCTTATCTAAAGGCCGCGGACGTTGCTCCCTCGATGGCAAGCAGGTCGGAAGTTACTAGCACCTCGAGCCATGCTCACATACTCACGATTAATCCTTAATCTTCAAAGAATGAGGAAAAACTTAAAACAATAATTCAATTCATAAATTAATAAATCCATTTGGGTCTTCCCACGTCCTCTTCACCTCTGGGTAGCATTATTGTGTCTTATCCAAAGGCCGCGGATGTTGCTCCCTCGATGGCAAGCAGGTCGGAAGTTACTAGCACCTCGAGCCATGCTCAAACACTCACCTTAATCTTCAAAGAATGAGGAACAAAATTAAAATAATAATTTCATTCATAAATAAATAAATCCATTTGGGTGTTCCCATGTCCTCTTCACCTCTGGGTAGCATTATTGTGGCTTATCCAAAGGCCGCGGACGTTGCTCCCTCGATGGCAAGCAGGTCGGAAGTTACTAGCACCTCGAGCCATGCTCACATACTCACGATTAATCCTTAATCTTTCAAAGAATGAGGAAAAAAAAAAATACAATAATATAATTCATAAAAAAGAAACTGATTTGGGTCTTCTCACGCCCTATTCACCTCTGGGTAGCATTATTGTGGCTTAGCCAAAGGCCGCGGTCGTTGCTCCCTCGTTGGCAAGCAGGTCGGAAGTTACTAGCACCTCGAGCCATGCTCACATACTCACGATTAATCCTTAATCTTCAAAGAATGAGGAAAAAAATGAATACAATAATATAATTCATGAATAAACAAATCCATTTGGGTCTTCACACGTCCTCTTCACCTCTGGGTAACATTATTGTGGCTTATCCAAAGGCCGCGGACGTTGCTCCCTCGATGGCAAGCAGGTCGGAAGTTACTAGCACCTCGAGCCATGCTCAAACACTCACCTTAATCTTCAAAGAATGAGGAACAAAATTAAAATAATAATTTCATTCATAAATAAATAAATCCATTTGGGTGTTCCCATGTCCTCTTCACCTCTGGGTAGCATTATTGTGGCTTATCCAAAGGCCGCGGACGTTGCTCCCTCGATGGCAAGCAGGTCGGAAGTTACTAGCACCTCGAGCCATGCTCAAACACTCACCTTAATCTTCAAAGAATGAGGACAAAAATTAAAACAATAATTTAATTCATAAATAAACAAATCCATTTGGGTCTTCCCACGTCCTCTTCACCTCTGGGTAGCATTATTGTGGCTTATCTAAAGGCCGCGGACGTTGCTCCCTCGATGGCAAGCAGGTCGGAAGTTACTAGCACCTCGAGCCATGCTCACATACTCACGATTAATCCTTAATCTTCAAAGAATGAGGAAAAACTTAAAACAATAATTCAATTCATAAATTAATAAATCCATTTGGGTCTTCCCACGTCCTCTTCACCTCTGGGTAGCATTATTGTGTCTTATCCAAAGGCCGCGGATGTTGCTCCCTCGATGGCAAGCAGGTCGGAAGTTACTAGCACCTCGAGCCATGCTCAAACACTCACCTTAATCTTCAAAGAATGAGGAACAAAATTAAAATAATAATTTCATTCATAAATAAATAAATCCATTTGGGTGTTCCCATGTCCTCTTCACCTCTGGGTAGCATTATTGTGGCTTATCCAAAGGCCGCGGACGTTGCTCCCTCGATGGCAAGCAGGTCGGAAGTTACTAGCACCTCGAGCCATGCTCACATACTCACGATTAATCCTTAATCTTCGAAGAATGAGGAAAAAAATGAATACAATAATATAATTCATGAATAAACAAATCCATTTGGGTCTTCCCATGTCCTCTTCACCTCTGGGTAGCATTATTGTGTCTTATCCAAAGGCCGCGGATGTTGCTCCCTCGATGGCAAGCAGGTCGGAAGTTACTAGCACCTCGAGCCATGCTCACATACTCACGATTAATCCTTAATCTTTCAAAGAATGAGGAAAAAAAAAATACAATAATATAATTCATAAAAAAGAAACTGATTTGGGTCTTCTCACGCCCTATTCACCTCTGGGTAGCATTATTGTGGCTTAGCCAAAGGCCGCGGTCGTTGCTCCCTCGTTGGCAAGCAGGTCGGAAGTTACTAGCACCTCGAGCCATGCTCACATACTCACGATTAATCCTTAATCTTCAAAGAATGAGGAAAAAAATGAATACAATAATATAATTCATGAATAAACAAATCCATTTGGGTCTTCACACGTCCTCTTCACCTCTGGGTAACATTATTGTGGCTTATCCAAAGGCCGCGGACGTTGCTCCCTCGATGGCAAGCAGGTCGGAAGTTACTAGCACCTCGAGCCATGCTCAAACACTCACCTTAATCTTCAAAGAATGAGGAACAAAATTAAAATAATAATTTCATTGATAAATAAATAAATCCATTTGGGTGTTCCCATGTCCTCTTCACCTCTGGGTAGCATTATTGTGGCTTATCCAAAGGCCGCGGACGTTGCTCCCTCGATGGCAAGCAGGTCGGAAGTTACTAGCACCTCGAGCCATGCTCACATACTCACGATTAATCCTTAATCTTTCAAAGAATGAGGAAAAAAAAAAATACAATAATATAATTCATAAAAAGGAAACTGATTTGGGTCTTCTCACGCCCTATTCACCTCTGGGTAGCATTATTGTGGCTTAGCCAAAGGCCGCGGTCGTTGCTCCCTCGTTGGCAAGCAGGTCGGAAGTTACTAGCACCTCGAGCCATGCTCACATACTCACGATTAATCCTTAATCTTCAAAGAATGAGGAAAAAAATGAATACAATAATATAATTCATGAATAAACAAATCCATTTGGGTCTTCACACGTCCTCTTCACCTCTGGGTAACATTATTGTGGCTTATCCAAAGGCCGCGGACGTTGCTCCCTCGATGGCAAGCAGGTCGGAAGTTACTAGCACCTCGAGCCATGCTCAAACACTCACCTTAATCTTCAAAGAATGAGGAAAAAAATTAAAACAATAATTTCATTCATAAATAAACAGATCCATTTGGGTCTTCCCACGTCCTCTTCACCTCTGGGTAGCATTATTGTGGCTTATCTAAAGGCCGCGGACGTTGCTCCCTCGATGGCAAGCAGGTCGGAAGTTACTAGCACCTCGAGCCATGCTCACATACTCACGATTAATCCTTAATCTTCAAAGAATGAGGAAAAACTTAAAACAATAATTCAATTCATAAATTAATAAATCCATTTGGGTCTTCCCACGTCCTCTTCACCTCTGGGTAGCATTATTGTGTCTTATCCAAAGGCCGCGGATGTTGCTCCCTCGATGGCAAGCAGGTCGGAAGTTACTAGCACCTCGAGCCATGCTCAAACACTCACCTTAATCTTCAAAGAATGAGGAACAAAATTAAAATAATAATTTCATTCATAAATAAATAAATCCATTTGGGTGTTCCCATGTCCTCTTCACCTCTGGGTAGCATTATTGTGGCTTATCCAAAGGCCGCGGACGTTGCTCCCTCGATGGCAAGCAGGTCGGAAGTTACTAGCACCTCGAGCCATGCTCACATACTCACGATTAATCCTTAATCTTCAAAGAATGAGGAAAAAAATGAATACAATAATATAATTCATGAATAAACAAATCCATTTGGGTCTTCACACGTCCTCTTCACCTCTGTGTAGCATTATTGTGGCTTATCCAAAGGCCGCGGACGTTGCTCCCTCGATGGCAAGCAGGTCGGAAGTTACTAGCACTTCGAGCCATGCTCAAACACTCACCTTAATCTTCAAAGAATGAGAAACAAAATTAAAATAATAATTTCATTCATGAATAAACAAATCCATTTGGGTGTTCCCATGTCCTCTTCACCTCTGGGTAGCATTATTGTGGCTTATCCAAAGGCCTTGGACGTTGCTCCCTCGTTGGCAAGCAGGTCGGAAGTTACTAGCACCCCGAGCCATGCTCACATACTTACAATTAATCCTTTATCTTCAAAGAATAAGGAAACAAATAAATACAATAAAATAATTCATAAAAAAGAAACTGATTTGGGTCTTCTCACGCCCTATTCACCTCTGGGTAGCATTATTGTGGCTTAGCCAAAGGCCGCGGTCGTTACTCCCTCGTTGGCAAGCAGGTCGGAAGTTACTAGCACCTCGAGCCATGCTCACATGTTCACGATTAATCCTTAATTTTCAAAGAATAAGAAAAAAAATAAAAATACAATAACATAAAAAAACAATCCGATTTGTGTCTTCTGACGTCCTTTTCACCTCTGGGTAGCATTATTGTGGCTTTCCCAAAGGCCGCGGTCGTTGCTCCCTCGATGGCAAGCAGGTCGGAAGTTACTAGCACCTCGAGCCATGCTCACATACTCACGATTAATCCTTAATCTTCACAGAATGAGGAAAATAATTAATACAATAATATAATTCATGAATAAACAAATCCATTGGGTCTTCCCACGTCCTCTTCACCTCTGGGTAGCATTATTGTGGCTTATCCAAAGGCCGCGGACGTTGCTCCCTCGATGGCAAGCAGGTCGGAAGTTACTAGCACCTCGAGCCATGCTCAAACACTCACCTTAATCTTCAAAGAATGAGAAAAAAAATTAAAACAATAATTTCATTCATAAATAAACAAATCCATTTGGGTCTTCCCACGTCCTCTGCACCTCTGGGTAGCATTATTGTGCCTTATCTAAAGGCCGCGGACGTTGCTCCCTCGAAGGCAAGCAGGTCGGAAATTACTAGCACCTCGAGCCATGCTCAAACACTCACCTTAATCTTCAAAGAATGAGGACAAAAATTAAAACAATAATTTAATTCATAAATAAACAAATCCATTTGGGTCTTCGCACGTCCTCTTCACCTCTGGGTAGCATTATTGTGGCTTATCTAAAGGCCGCGGACGTTGCTCCCTCGATGGCAAGCAGGTCGGAAGTTACTAGCACCTCGAGCCATGCTCACATACTCACGATTAATCCTTAATCTTCAAAGAATGAGGAAAAACTTAAAACAATAATTCAATTCATAAATTAATAAATCCATTTGGGTCTTCCCACGTCCTCTTCACCTCTGGGTAGCATTATTGTGTCTTATCCAAAGGCCGCGGACGTTGCTCCCTCGATGGCAAGCAGGTCGGAAGTTACTAGCACCTCGAGCCATGCTCAAACACTCACCTTAATCTTCAAAGAATGAGGACAAAAATTAAAACAATAATTTAATTCATAAATAAACAAATCCATTTGGGTCTTCCCACGTCCTCTTCACCTCTGGGTAGCATTATTGTGGCTTATCTAAAGGCCGCGGACGTTGCTCCCTCGATGGCAAGCAGGTCGGAAGTTACTAGCACCTCGAGCCATGCTCACATACTCACGATTAATCCTTAATCTTCAAAGAATGAGGAAAAACTTAAAACAATAATTCAATTCATAAATTAATAAATCCATTTGGGTCTTCCCACGTCCTCTTCACCTCTGGGTAGCATTATTGTGTCTTATCCAAAGGCCGCGGATGTTGCTCCCTCGATGGCAAGCAGGTCGGAAGTTACTAGCACCTCGAGCCATGCTCAAACACTCACCTTAATCTTCAAAGAATGAGGAACAAAATTAAAATAATAATTTCATTCATAAATAAATAAATCCATTTGGGTGTTCCCATGTCCTCTTCACCTCTGGGTAGCATTATTGTGGCTTATCCAAAGGCCGCGGACGTTGCTCCCTCGATGGCAAGCAGGTCGGAAGTTACTAGCACCTCGAGCCATGCTCACATACTCACGATTAATCCTTAATCTTCAAAGAATGAGGAAAAAAATGAATACAATAATATAATTCATGAATAAACAAATCCATTTGGGTCTTCACACGTCCTCTTCACCTCTGTGTAGCATTATTGTGGCTTATCCAAAGGCCGCGGACGTTGCTCCCTCGATGGCAAGCAGGTCGGAAGTTACTAGCACTTCGAGCCATGCTCAAACACTCACCTTAATCTTCAAAGAATGAGAAACAAAATTAAAATAATAATTTCATTCATGAATAAACAAATCCATTTGGGTGTTCCCATGTCCTCTTCACCTCTGGGTAGCATTATTGTGGTTTATCCAAAGGCCGTGGACGTTGCTCCCTCGTTGGCAAGCAGGTCGGAAGTTACTAGCACCCCGAGCCATGCTCACATACTTACAATTAATCCTTTATCTTCAAAGAATAAGGAAACAAATAAATACAATAAAATAATTCATAAAAAATAAACTGATTTGGGTCTTCTCACGCCCTATTCACCTCTGGGTAGCATTATTGTGGCTTAGCCAAAGGCCGCGGTCGTTACTCCCTCGTTGGCAAGCAGGTCGGAAGTTACTAGCACCTCGAGCCATGCTCACATGTTCACGATTAATCCTTAATTTTCAAAGAATAAGAAAAAAAATAAAAATACAATAACATAAAAAAACAATCCGATTTGTGTCTTCTGACGTCCTTTTCACCTCTGGGTAGCATTATTGTGGCTTTCCCAAAGGCCGCGGTCGTTGCTCCCTCGATGGCAAGCAGGTCGGAAGTTACTAGCACCTCGAGCCATGCTCACATACTCACGATTAATCCTTAATCTTCACAGAATGAGGAAAATAATTAATACAATAATATAATTCATGAATAAACAAATCCATTGGGTCTTCCCACGTCCTCTTCACCTCTGGGTAGCATTATTGTGGCTTATCCAAAGGCCGCGGACGTTGCTCCCTCGATGGCAAGCAGGTCGGAAGTTACTAGCACCTCGAGCCATGCTCAAACACTCACCTTAATCTTCAAAGAATGAGAAAAAAAATTAAAACAATAATTTCATTCATAAATAAACAAATCCATTTGGGTCTTCCCACGTCCTCTGCACCTCTGGGTAGCATTATTGTGCCTTATCTAAAGGCCGCGGACGTTGCTCCCTCGAAGGCAAGCAGGTCGGAAGTTACTAGCACCTCGAGCCATGCTCACATACTCACGATTAATCCTTAATCTTCAAAGAATGAGGAAAAAAATGAATACAATAATATAGTTCATGAATAAACAAATCCATTTGGGTCTTCACACGTCCTCTTCACCTCTGGGTAGCATTATTGTGGCTTATCCAAAGGCCGCGGACGTTGCTCCCTCGATGGCAAGCAGGTCGGAAGTTACTAGCACCTCGAGCCATGCTCACATACTCACGATTAATCCCTAATCTTCAAGGAAACAAATGCACAAAATAATATAATTGATAAAAAAAATAATAGAGTCTTTTCACGTCCTCTTCACCTCTGGGTAGCATTATTGTGGACGAAACGGAAAAGAGAAAAGTCTCTGCATGCTGTTTCAGTAGTTGTGAGCTGAAGAACTGATCTGTTCTATCAGAACTCTCTCTGCCACTCTGTGATCCCATGACACAATTGTGTTCCATTGCCACATTCTGTTCTACTTATTTTCAACATGACATCACCGCTTGAAAAGAAATGGAATGAAAACATATTTTCAAAAGGATACAATAAATTCAATCAAAAGTGTCT
The DNA here is from genome assembly GCF_043250625.1 of Sebastes fasciatus. Lineage (NCBI taxonomy): Eukaryota > Metazoa > Chordata > Actinopteri > Perciformes > Sebastidae > Sebastes > Sebastes fasciatus. Next base: position 9,750,900 of record NC_133797.1, on the reverse strand, counting down.
CAAAATATGACAAAATGTCCCACAGCTAAATTGTGGATGTAAGACTGCACTCTAGTGACAAAAAATAGACTTGCATTCATTCATGTACTGCTGTATCATTTTAAATAAATGCAGTCACTTTGTCCATCATGGGCCTCAAAAGCTGCAGAGTTATTGTGTCAATTTTTTTGGGTGTAATTTAACTAATTGAAACTAACTTACTTATTGAAGAGTACATATTGTGTATAACACGTTTTTCCCTATCGCATTGTCTTTTAGTGTCCAGATCGCCATAGAAACCATACATGAGACTGTGGTATTTTAAATGAAAATACAAGTCTATACATTTAATTAAATTTTTAATTTTTTTTATTCATGCAATGCTATTATTAGGTTAATATTGCTAATTTAAAATTGACTGCTGTCTGACTGAGGAAACTTTTCACAGCAGTAGCCATCACCACTGCAACCTATGATTGCTGCTAGACAGACAGGTCTATAGCGCCCCCTAACGCGTGGAAGGCCATAGTTTGGACAAAGTTGATCCGATATTCATGAAATTTGGTAGGCACATCCACCTCATTATTTCAGACATATTCCTCATCGGGTTTCATTAGCTCCGCTAATGTATTTTATGCATACTTTTACGAACTCCTCCTAGAGCGTTTATCGGATCTGCGTCAAATTTGGGTGGTATAATCCACCCACTACTGTGATGCTAAATTGCGAAGGAATTTTTGATCGCTCGAACGGTGATGTCATACGTCATGTGCAAAGACGCCATTTTGTCACTTTATAGGTATGGAACTTTGCGATACTCCTAGAGGATTCTGGAGATCCATCTCAAAGTCGGGCAGCAGAATCTCAACACCTTCAGGATGCTAAATTGCGAAGCTTTTGTGTTTACGTGAAACGGCGTTCTTGTGGCGGCGCGGTGAACTTCATTAACTGTAACCACAATAATACCTTCTTGTCTGTAGAGTCAGGAGGCATGACCAACTTGTGCCTACGCCCGGTAAATGAGGAAATAGGCCATTGTTCCACTCTATGGCGATATCCTGTTCCGCTAACTATTGATAAACACACAAAGACACCACACATTGAAACTTAACACAGCATTATTTATGTAGACAAAATAATTATACACTATCCTGTAAAGACATGATGCAACAATATACACCTTACACACATAAGGACAGCATGTAAGAAACACTGAACTTGCTACATACCAACAATATTGCCAGCTGTGTTCTGCTGCGCTGCCTGAGATCGACGGTTGGATCTTTTACACAGCATCTGTAAATATATAAGCACAATTGATTAATAACAACAATTTTACCCCCCGAGACAGTTCATTGTACTGATACAGTGACCCAGAGTTGCAAACAACTAAAGCAGTTGGTTTCCAAGTGGGCCAGAACCATAAATGACATGCAAATGACAACACACAGACTCATCTTTAATAGAAGATGTTCCAACACAATACAATTCATCACAATTTGTACTGTTAATAAATAAAAGTAGTAACACAAACTTACCGTAAACCAAAAGGAGCTGCTTGGAAATAAAAGCTGTAGATTCGTCAGAGGTGTCCTGAAAGCTCGATCCAATGTGTTCTACTGTTACCAGCAGATTTACCCACTTGTTAAAAAAAACAAGAGAGTGATTTGATCCTGAGGGTACCAGCCTTATATTTGCCAACATGCAGGTTTCTGTGGGCGTGTCTAAAAAAAAGGGAACTAATCAAAACACAGGTGGGTTTCTGTGGGCGTCGCCAGCAGCAAGGCACTAACCAACCAAAACCCGGTCTTGGGAAAAAGTTCAAATAGAAATACTACTTAAAAAGTATATAATCTTTTCTTGTTGGTTAATCAGTGATAAAAATAATATGAAAATATGAAAGATAGGTATCTTTAGCCACTAATGATGAAACAGAACCATTAACTCTATACTTGTACTATATATACTGTGTATATATATACTGGAAAAACAAAGTTTGGAAACTTGTGTTTGGTGGATTATTTCTCTGTTGTTACAATGCTAATGGTCATTGTATTTTACATGGTTGGAAAGCCTGTTTATTTACCTTCACAATGATGTCCAACTTGTAAGGATCATGCATTTGTGGGATGAGCAGCACAGCTGATTATGTGGGGAGCGCCCAAGAAAAATTTGCCAAAATGCTCTGCCAATGGTAAACAGTGTATTCTCATAAGGCTACCAGGAAGCCTGCAACGACTGCCCTTCACCGTCAGGCCCATTTGCGCTGGTGTCGACAACACAGACAATGGAACCTGAACATGTGGGGGAATGTCATGTTCAGTGATGAGTTCAGGTTCTGTCTGCCAAAGTTGGATGGCAGGGTCAAAGTATGGAGACGACGTGGAGAACGCTGTGCTGATTGTTGCACCGATGGAGTAACAGCTTTTGGTGGGGGAAGTGTCATGGTGTGGGGGGGGGGCATCTCCCTCACTGGCAAAACAAGGTTTGTCATCATTGAAGGCCATCTCAATGCAGGGAGATATCGGGATGAGATTCTGCAGCCAGTGGCGATCCCATATCTCCACAATCTGGCACCTAACTTCATCCTCCAAGATGACAACGCTCGCCCCCACGGAGCCAGGGTTATCACAGACTACCTCCACAATGTGGGAGTAGAGAGAATGGAACGGCCTGCCAAGAGTCCACACCTCAACCCAATTCAACACTGGTACGATCAGCTTGGGCGTGCTGTACGTGTTAGAGTGACCGACACAAACACGCTGGCTGACCTGCAACGAATCCTGGTTGAGGAATGGAACGCCATCCCACAGCAACGTGTGACCAGGTTGGTGACCAGCATGAGGAGGAGGTTCCAGGCTGTTGTGGCTGCGTATGGATCTTCCACCGCTACTGAGGCTCCTGACGGTGTATTAAATGAATAAAGTGTAAAATTGCCAATGTCTTGTTTGTTCCTTGTTACTGATAGAGAGTTCAATCATCCAATACACCAAACAACTCAAATCAAGAGTCAATACCAACAGGAGAATACACTGTTTACCATTGACGGAGCATTTTGGCAAATTTTTCTTGGGCACTCCCCACATAATCAGCTGTGCTGCTCATCCCACAAATGCATGATCCTTACAAGTTGGACATCATTGTGAAGGTAAATAAACAGGCTTTCCAACGATGTAAAATACAATGACCATTAGCATTGTAACAACAGAAATAATCGACCAAACACAAGTTTCCAAACTTTGTTTTTCCAGTTTATATACCATACATACTGTATATGATATTTTTACAGGTTTAATTTATAATAGTTTAACTTAGAAGCAATTCATACACTAGATAAGACCTTGGAGTGGAAAATGTAGTGTCATGTAGTGGAAGCACAAATCAAGACAACAACAGTTATTGGAGATTTGCTATTCACATAAAAAGGTTTTGCCTAACACTGAATGTGATAGTATTACATTTATACTTTTTATTGACAATAATTCATATTTACATGCAATTAAGATGAACTGACCTTAACATTCTTATTAACCTTAAAACAACCTTTGTGAAAGCAGACACACAAATCATTTCTACTGCTCTGCCAATTAATGTGTACAAATGTAATCATGATTCATACTCAGTTTCATGATTTATACAGTATATAATGTTCCATTTTTATAATATTTACATTCACATCTGTATAACATTACACACACATGTTAAAAATAAATATATTTTATATGTTGTTACTAAATCAAACTGTTACTAAACCAAACTGCAAACTACGACACTTGTAATGTCTCATAGTTCTCCTTCACCTGCAGACCTCCTGCACCTCCAAAAACACACGCCCTTCCACAGTCATTGTCTGTATAAATACATAATAAATAAATAAATACATCTAAAACTGGTTAATGGTAAAATAGCTGAATCAGTACCAGTGTTGGTACTTTACACATTCTTGTGCCAGTTAATGGGCCATAGGTGGGTCATCATCATCCAACCCGTTTTGGTACTTCACATCATAGCTCATTTACACATTCTTGCACCAGTTAATGGGCCATAGGTAAGCCATTATCATCGTTTATAGTGAAACCTGTTTAGAGCAATCGATACCTATTGACCATTGACTGTTGCTCTTTCAAGGGGCGTGGCAGTGGTTCATTCTAACAAGTTGGAAAAATTTAGCCCCTTGCTGCGAATTCCCCTACATGTATGAAATTTGGCAGATGTGCCATGATTTAATTGCAATAAACGGAACAAAGTAATGCCGACATAACAAGACCATGATTTGTAAAAACACAACGCCTGTGCTTTGTCAAGTGTTTCCCGTTAATTATGCCCGCCACACTTTCATAATGTACCAACAATATTTGACACTTCAACAAGGGTGGGGTCATTCGATGGCTGCTAAGTCTGCCCACAGGATTAACCTCTACAGCTGAATGACAACTGCTCGCCCAATGTCGAAGGATCTTATCTGACCTCTCCTAACGCGTTACTACACAATCCAATATTTCTACCCCTGTTGACTAACATGTATCTTTCAAATACATCTCATACATTTTTAGAACCTTTAGTAAATGTTTACAATAAACAAAAAACACAACCACATGACAATTACTTCAAAGAGTAGTTTTTATTTGCAGAACTGACAATTTACAATAAAACACTCTGTTCTAGTGCTAATACTTTAGCAATGACATGCTGTTAAAATTCGGACTATACGCAGCCTATTTTAAATACCAAATGTCAACATTGTGCATAAAGAACTCTCACTCTACCAACTGCAAAAACATTTTTAATCAACTATACATTGTCCAGTCTGCCCCAAATTTCACAAGCTGGATAACAGTCCAGGCCAAAAGACATGTTATGCCATTATAAGTGCAAATCATAGCGCCATCTACAGGAAACTTTGACATGTTTTATAAGAGTCCCGGACTGAAGACATATACATGCCAATATTAAGTTATGGTGATAGCGCCACCTACTGGCAACAAGAAATGGTTGTAGACTGCAACCAACCCTCATAGAAGTGCCTTTAAAGGACACCCCACATGTTCTCAACAGGTCATTTCCAGCGCCACACGCTCCAAGCAGAAAATAATCTCTAACTGTTGCGTGCAATGTCCGACTTTCATGGGAATGCACGACAGCAGGTACCCCGACGTGCGCGTTCCCCAGACGTGCCCGCGGGGGCGAGGGCCCGTTCATCGCTGCTTGCAGCTTTAATTAATGTTATTAATTACACCTGTTTTCACCCTGCAATGACATGTCAAAATGGCTGCTGTGAAAAAGGCATATTATACCAGTTTTAGCTATCCTTCATTGACTACCTATCCATGACAGATCAGACTTTAAATTGTAAATGGACACGCCCCTTCCTTCCTGCCTGATCTCCTTAAACCTTATACTCCAATCAGGAATCTGTGCTCTCAGAATACAGGGGCCCTGTCCGACCCCAGAGTTAAAAGAAGACAACAGGCCAAAGGGCCTTTTTGAGCAGTTTTTACCGCAAAGACGAGTTTTTGGATGGCCATGTTTGAAGGATAATCTTTTTTTAAATAGTTTCTAATTTACATGAATTTGTTGTATTGAGACATACTAAAACAGAAAACACAAAAAAGTACAGTAAAACAAATGTTTCAAAATCACAAATTCATGTCAATTAAGAACTATTTGGAAATGAAAAATGTAAATCCCCCCCAGCATGTCATTGGCCACACAAACACTCCATATTTTCCATAATACACAAAAACTGTTTTGGCATGGTGCAACCTTCAAGATTCAAGATTCAAGAGTTTTATTTGCCATTTGCACCTAAGTACATTGGAATTCTGAGCAGTTTACACCGAGTCAGATTTAAGAAAGGAAAAAAGGTAGAAAAGGCACAAGGTAATTACAATACAAAATAATTAGCACATTCAACTACAACACAAAAAATAAATAAATAATTAAAATATAAAACGCCCTCAGTGTAGTCAATGAATAAACTAAACTACCCTCTGCATAGGAACGATACAAATATACAGTATATATGCTCCATGACCATGTTAAAAGAACTTCTAACTCTCAAAAATATAAAAAAAAAAAAAAAATTAATATATTTCAGACAATTACACAGTGGAAGGCAGCATGTTGCATAGCATTACAGTCCATTCAGTTCAGGTGTGCTGTGTGTCAGTAATGGTATGGAGGTGAGGTGAGGTGTGGGGTATTTGTGTCCCTCTTTAACGTCCTTTGTCACCAGTCTTATTGTAGCTGGGAAGAAGCTGTTGTGAAAGCGTGCTCTGAGAGTGGAGATGCTCTCTGGCCTGTGGTGCCTCAGGTTGTGTCCTGATTCCCTCCACCTGAACAGAGAGTGAGCTGGGTGGTGTCTGTCCCTCAGGATGCTCTGTGCCCTCCTCCTGCAGCGCTGGGTGTATATCATGTCCATGGAGGGGAGGTTAGAGCCAATGATTCTTTCTCCAGTTTTTATGACTTGCTGCAGCGATTTGCTCTCAGCCTGGGTAGCGTTCCCAAACCACACCGTGATGCCGCTGGTGAGGATGCTTTCCACCAGTCCTCGGTAGGCCAGGGTGAGGGGCTGACGTCTGAGTCCAGCCTTCTTCAGCAGCCTAATGAAGTGCAGCCGCCGCTGAGCTTTCTTCACTGTTTCAGTAGTGTTTTTGGCCCAGCTCAGGTTGTCAGTCAGGTGAAGGCTGAGGAACTTCAAACTGTCAGCCCGCTCCATCTCTGTGTCCTGGATGATGAGAGGCTGCAGATGGGGGGCTCTCCTCCTGAAGTCCACGATGAGTTCTTTTGTTTTTTCTATGTTGAGAACAAAATCGTTGTCCTCTCCATAGCTGATGATTTCTTTGACCTGTTCCCTGTATGCAGACTCGTCCCCACCTTGGATGAGGCCGAGGATGGTTGTGTCATCTGCATACTTAATAATGAGGTTGTTCTTCTCAGTGGAAACATTGTCATGGGTGTATAGTGCAAACAGTTTTGGGCTGAGGCAGCAGCCCTGAGGGGTTCCTGTGCTGACTGTGAGCTCACCAGAGATCTTATCTCCCATCCTCACCCCCTGTGGTCTGTCAATTAGAAAGTCCAAAATCCAGATTGCAGGTGGCTGTTGGGACCCCGAGGTTAGCTAACTTCACAGTCAGCTTCATTGGCCGGATTGTATTAAAGGCGGAGCTGTAATCCAAAAAAGTATGCGTGCATATGTCCTGTTACTGTCCAAGTGTTGGAGTGTGGAGTGAAGTGCCAGTGCCACTGCGTCATCCACTGACCTGTTTGAGCGGTAAGCGAACTGTAGGGGGTCCAGTGAGTCAGGAATAACTACGTTAATTGATTGAAGAACCAGCTTCTCCAGGCACTTCATGGCCACTGAGGTGAGTGCCACTGGCTTGAAGTCGTTCAATGTATGTGTATCTGCTTTCTTCGGGACCGGTATGATGACAGATGACTTGAAACACCTAGGGACTGTTTCCTGTGTGAGAGAGGTGTTGAAGATGTCTATGTACACCCCTGCCAACTGTTCAGCACAGGCCCTCAAGACTCTCGGTGACACTCCATCAGGTCCAGCTGCCTTGCGTGGATTCACCTGCTTCAGAACCCTCAGAACTTGTGTGTGTGTCACCTGTAATGCAGTCTCATCAGGGTTATGGGGAGCTTTTGAGGGGGTGTCTCCATTCAGTCTGTCAAATCTAGCGTAGAAGCTGTTGAGGTTGTCTGGAAGGGTGGTGTCCCGAGCTTCTGTCCTCGTCGTGCTTCTCCTGTAGTTAGTGACAGATTGGATTCCCTGCCACATACTATGTGTGTTGTTATCCAGGTAACAGCTCTCAAGTTTCTGGGAGTACGCCCTCTTTGCAGCTTTTATGGATTTTTGTAGCTCATATCGGGCAATTTTATACTCCACAGTGTCCCCTGACTTAAAAGCTGCACACCGTTTCCTGATCTTCAGACGAACATCTGCATTAACCCAGGGCTTTTGATTGGGAAAAAGACACAAATAGTCAGGGAGGGAACACACATGGAAGTGCACCAGTCAACATAGCTGCTAACAGTCTCTCTGTACTCATGGATGTTGTCTGTCGCCTCTCTGTCGCCTCTTTGTTCATGTCTGTGGCCTCCAAGCAGCCTTGTAGCTCTGCCAGCGCATTGTCATTCCACCTTCTGACAGTCCTCACTGTGACAGGGTTAGCTCTTAGCTTTGTGATGTAAATGGGTTGTAGCAGGATAGCCAGGTGTTCAGATTTACCAAAATGAGGCTTGGGGACAGCAATGTAGGCCTTCTTTATGCTGCTGTAGCAACGGTCCAGTGTTTTGTCACCTCGGGTGGAGAAGTTCACAAACTGATGGAGTTTGGGCAGAGTTTTCTTCAGTTCACAGTGATTGAGATCCCCAACAACAACAAGAGCAGCATTTGGATATGTATTCTCATGTCCACTAACCATGTCATGGAGCTCCCTGAGTGCATTGCCCTCGTTGGCTGAGGGGGGGGGGGGGGGCGTAAACAACACTCAGGATGATACACTGCAGTTCTCTTGGTAAATAAAATGGCCTGCACCTTAGTGTAATGTATTCCACATCTGCGGAGCAGGACTGAGATATTATCTCCGCGTCAGTGCACCAAGACTGCTTGACCAGAATCGCCGTTCCCCCCCCCGCGGGTTTTTCCGCAGTCCGCTGCCTTGCGGTCGGCTCTGAAGGCCGTGTAGCCTTCCGGTGTTACGGCCTCCTCGGGGGTCGTCTCTCCAAGCCATGTCTCACAGAAGCACAGCACAGAACAGTCCTGAATGTACCGCTGTGTGGTTAGTCGACACAGGAGATCGTCCATCTTGTTTACCAGAGACTGTACGTTGGCAAAGAGTATGATCGGTAGCGTTAGCCTTCCTCTGCTAACCAGGTGCCGGAGTCTCCGCTGGATACAAAAAAGGCCCCAACCCCGTTTCACACGTATGAGGAGTTTAAAAACGGCTGTATGTTTGCATTTCCATACCCTCTTTGGTTGTATTTTTCTCTAACCACAAAATAACCGTGTATACTTGTATTGTATGGCTGTATTGAAATTACGTAGACATAGATAGAGGTGTGATTTAAAGTGTTAACCAATTAAACTGTAACGTCCTCACAGGCAGGATGTTGTCAGTCTCATCCTCCAGATCCACCTCTCCCCTCTGATCAAGCACATCACATATACAGTTTATTTTCAAATCTTCCTGTTTTCCCTCTTTGATGTCTGTCTGGTCCATGTTCATTAATTGTGGTACCTTCAGTTGCACCTGTAAACCCCGATTAGACAACCTACCAGTGACTGTCTAGCATATGACTGATTTTTATATGTATTATTTATTTATTTATTTATTTTTACTTGTTACTTTTAACTATTAAAATCCCAGTGACTCTGTTCGCAAAATGCCTATTTGACATAAATATAACTGTCCCAGATGGACTGAAGTGCTGTTCTCCGGCACCTGTCCTCTACAGACCCACTGCCATCTCATTTACGCTCCATTATGTCACCATTCTCAAGCAGGTGAAGGGAAAAAGGGCAGGCGATGATGATTTTAGAATCGGCCTTCATTTTTTGGTCCTTGAAGAAGATGGAGTGTCACTTGGTCTTGAGTAGCACACTGCTTCACCACACATTTTGGACTTGAACTGTACTTCACCTCTGATGCAATGTAGTCAGGATTGTACTGGGCCAGTGAGCTTCAAATCATAGCAATACAATGACTATGACTTAATGTAAACCTGTTCAAGGTGAAGCTTTCAATTCTGATATAATGCTGGATAATGAATAATAGTTAATCATATTTTAATTGTAATATTTTGTGAGTAAAATCTGAATCTGCAACGTAACCAGTAACATTTAGTAAATGTTTTAGGCTACTACAATGTTTTCCTCTGAAGTAGAAGTACTTTGGGGGCCTTTTGTAAGTTATTATAGTTAATAGTAATTATTATATTACATAATTCAATATTTGTCATATCTAAACATCATAATAAATCTTTCTAACTATCTAACTGTTTGGGCCCTTTTAGTTGAGGGCCCCAGGCAGTTGGTAGACAACTACAAACAGTAAAGTCCTGTGTCTTTTTCCTGTGAACATGAGGCTGATAACATTACATTACACCACAACCAGGAGAGTATTACAATGGTGTTTCTGATCTTGAGTCTGCTACTTAGGTGTGTGACGCAACTGGGTGTTTCTGCAACTAGGAGCATGTTTAAGTCCCAGCAATCAAATGTTGGATTTTGTTCAAATTTTCAGTGCAATGCTTCATAAATATATACACAGTATTATTTCCTATCTTTCCTTTTATTACATAAAAATAATTACTAAATAATGTGATTTAATAAATTTTATGAAGCATTTTATGGGTCCAAACACCACTTTTCTTTCTGTCCCACAACTGTGGTCTCAATATTGAGATACGTAAAATGAGCTAATTCAATTACAATATGACATTATTTCAAATGGCATTGTTTCATGTACATATTACTTTACACCATATACAAATTATTTATTTGTTTACAAATCATTTATATGATTTTTTTCATTAAAATGCGCCTGTCTCACACTTCTGAGTCCTTACCACGACACTGAACAAATGCCATAGCAAAAGTTTTATTCAAAGTCAAACAAATCTAGTTTCCATGGAAACGGAAGTTATAGTCAATGAGCACATGGATGACAGGTTGGGCCGCCCACATAGGGGGACCTTCCAGATCAAGAAAAATAAGTTTAAGATCACCTTTTCTTCTCAAGTATTTATTATGTGTCCTTACCATAAAGCTTAGTAATTGTGTACTTGAACTACATTTAAAAATAACTTAATAATACTGTTGAATTCATGTATATTAGATGCTAAGAGTCAAAGCTTACCATTTATCTGCAGTAGCAACAAAAATGTAATTTCTGCAACATGTCCTTACAGCAACGGCTTTAGGTGTTGCGGTAAAGACATTAGACATTAGAATTGCAATATCTGTCATAAACAATAACATATTATATGTTTGTTTGTGTATGAAGACTGACATCTATGGTTATGGTCTACATTTTTCAGGGTGAAGAGAAAATCATTAAATCCACTATTTTTAAGATTTTTTTATATCAATATTTACAATGATGCACAAAACTTGATAAAAATAATTTAAATGTCTTAAAAATATCATAGAATATAAAAAAGGAAAATGTATAAAATGAACATTATTATTCATATTCACTAAATGTTCTTCACTAAGAACATTTAGTGAAAACAAGTGATGAAAACCATAAAAAATCAACATGTTACAGATTAAAATCTTAACGACTGTATGTAATTTTGTGTACCTGTTTATATGTATTACATATTCTGATGGTAAAAATGAAAATTCATAGAGATTTATGGTTTTGATAGCCTTTCAATTTTTTGAATATAAGACTGATGCCATGTATTGTTTGAGTTAATTTTGAAGGATGAAAAACAATGGTTTATGATCGCAAAATTTTGATCTATGAATATGAGATTTTGCAAGTAATAAGATCAAATTAATAGTATAATATTGCTATAGATTTTCTTTGGTGAAAGGGTAAGAAAATAAGCCAGATAATACATTTTCACAGGAGAGGGAAAGGTTTTAATCAAAATATTGGAAAATAAAAGTGCAAATGTGTTGCCAAAAAATACAAGAGTGGGGACAAGACCAAAATAGGTGGTGACATAAATCTTCTGGAACTAGTTGACAAATTGAGCTGTCCACAACAATGTTCTTTTTTACATCTTTGTAGAAATACCTTGGAGGGATAAAAGCGATGAATCATTTTAAAAGTCACTTATTTAAAATCAGAGACACCAGGTCTGATTTTAGGTTATTCCAGTAGGAAACAGCAAAGTTGTTAGTATGAGGGGTTCTCAAGAAAGCTGCATGCCAAGCATTGGACCCATTCTGCAGTATTCAGAAACATGTAGGAGCTGGTGGAAAGCAAGCATGTTCTCATAGAGTGCAACAAATATGACGAAGAAAGAAGGGAATTACTATCAGGAGTAAATGATGGAAATATTATAATGGGGAATCTGCTAGGAAAGACATCTAAGAAAGTACACAATGGATTTTATTATTATTATTATTATTATTATTATTATTATTAGTAGTCATTTTATAATTTTTTTTTTTTTTTTTTCTTTTATATATTTATTTATTTGTATTTATTTTTTCCTGCCAATCTACTGCTCCACACTCCAGTCCAGTAGGTGACGGTAAGGCACCTATAAGCTGGTTTTCCACCCGCAAATAAACACCGAAGAAGAAGAAGAAGAAGAAGGGCCCATTCTGAACAGGCATATCAAGGGGCACTGCAATATAGCATAACCCTGCAGTTGAACAAATATAAATATAGTTATAAACAACTGAACTAAGGACTTTAGTTTTAAGTAAATGCTTTTATTTTTATTAGACACTATAGTTGTGATAACTTTGACAGTTGTCAAATCTTTAGTTTCATCCATTCCCATCCCTTACTAAAATGAACAGGACGTTTTGCAGTGCAGTTTGCGGGCACGAGGGGAAGTTGATGATGCCTAGTAGTTGCACCATGTAACAACATTGAGCTTCACAGAAGTTGAGAAACAGTAGGAACTAGGTTACAGTCAGGTTATAGTCATTGAAGTAGAGCAGTTATCAAATGATAGTGATATGGTTTCCCAGCAGAAGCCACGACACCAGCTAGAAGTGGTTTCAGTTCTTCTCATGCCTCGGTGAGATAACGTTAGCTTCTCACTTCTGTTCTGCTAGTTTTGTTGTGTTAGCAACAAAGTTATTTCCATGTAAAGCCATTCTAGCATTTCACTGTCTGTGAATATCAAGTGTCTAAAGGGAAATGCATTTGATGTTTAAAGTGTAAGTTTCTTAGTAATATTCAATATGTCACTATGAAGAAGACACGTGAAGATGCTGATGCACAAACACATACATATAAAGTGCATTTTTTTTCACCATTGTTCATTTGTTTGTCACTTCAAAACCGTGATCTGGCTTCAGACTGTAGCACTATAACATTAATTGGACCCAGTCATTAGGTTACTATTGCCATCTAGTGGTGATACAGTATGCATGACCACTAAAATATCTATCCATTTCGATACCTCATTCTTTTTTTTCAGGATTGAGTCGGCTTTAATGAGCTTTTAATTTTTAGGAAGCTATATTTCAAGCATACAACAGGTAAAAAACTGTTAATTTTAATTAATTAATTATTTAATTTGTTAATTATGGGAAATGTGGGTAAAATCCTACCTGTAGTGTACCATAGAAGCACAAATTCATGTTTCTGGACAAATTCTTGAGTGTATGTGTATATACCTTTACACTAGCCATCACATACAGAGCTGTTGTGGCAGGTTAAACTGAGCCATTATCTGATGTTTGACTCAAATGATTTTGAAAGAAATGCTTGACTGATTGTTTGAATCAGATCCAGGATGCTGTCATGATTTATCAGTAAAGTGGTAGGTGTTGTTTGCGTCGAGAATCAGCTAATCCGCTTAATCCGAGTGAAACACTTCCAAAACATGTAAATGTAATCAGCTACCCTGAAATATCGTGCCAATATTGAAAATAGATTAATTTTATGGACTGCCTTTCAGAGACACTCCCTCCATTGCCACCTGAAGTGAACTTGCTGCTGTTTGAGTTCTTGAATGTGTGCACACATCAGTAAACAGATAAATGATGATACATAGCTTTTGGTTCATACATCATACTCAATCACAATCATACTTTAGTTTGTCTTTGGATAAGTCTGCCTCAAGTTGTTATAATTCCTATTTCTTGAGTTACCAGTGCTGAGGGTTCTGTTGCTGGTTGCTGCTGCTGCCGGAGGGACATCTTTGCAGGCTGGCACAAAGAATGCTGTCCCTGAAGCAGAGCCTTTAAATAAAGGTGGTGGCCAGTTGGAAGGTACTAAGTGTCTGCCACATCATGGAGGGGATTGAGAGCTATAGGTTTGAGATTTTGTTTATTTCTTTAGAGTAGAGTGTTGGTCTTTGTTGTTTAAAAAATGGTCTGATCAGCCGTTATATGGCTGGGCGATATGGTTTATAAATAATATCTTGATAATTTTAGGCTATATCATGATATACAATATATATCTGACCAATAACCGATAAATTATTGAGAGCATTTATATTTTAGTCGGCACGGCTTTTCTAGTCTTTACAGCACTGGTTTAGTGGCCCAGGAAACTCTTCTCACCTAATGCTGCTCAGCCAACTCTTTGCATTCCCATAAGCATTGCGACTTGCGTCAGTGTGAGATACACACACGTCAGACGTGAGACGATAGACAACAGTTGGAGGAATAAGTGGCATGCTCTAAAAAGAGAAAAGTAGACAGCGAAAACAGAGCTTTTTTTTTTCACAGTGCAATACAGACTACTGTAGCACCTTTAAAATATGTTGAGTGTAATGGAAAATTACATTGTATGTAGCGATGTCTCTTTATGCAACAGTGGAAAGTTACTGTCTGTGTGCTCTTTGTCTAATGTAGTGGGAAAGTACTGAGTGTTGACTTTTACTGGGACACTGTCTGAGTAAAACAACTCCTTTTCTCACAGTCCCTGTTGTAGATTTCTATATAATCACATTGTAATAATCTCCTGCAGTGCAAGAATAAAATACAACAGAGACATTTCATCTGTTTGAGATCTTTATTTCAACGTTCATTAGGACTCATCTTGGAATATTGACAGAATTTCCATTTCATGAGTGACCTGGAAACCTTTGAAGAATACAATCCAAAGATTCTATATAACACAAAATAAATAAAAACTAACTAATAAAATATATATATACATATTGCCTTGCTTATGTAGCATTTGTGTCCTTTTATATGTAGGCTACAAGAGTTAAGATATTATGAAGCAAATTATTTTCTAGCCATGAAACTATAAACACTTACAGTATGCAAAAATAATTAAACTCCCATAAAAGGTCAAAGAAAGTTACACACGTTTGGAAGCACATGCCGCAAAAACCCAAGTTAGTGTGATGATGTAAGAGCACAGAAGGAGGACTAAATTCAGGGGAAAAGCTCTGGGGCTTTGGTGACTGTGACATATTACACCTGTTACCCCTCTGTGCATATGTGTGTGCCTTTGCCTGCTTAACTACGTCAGTGCTATTTTCCTGGACTTATGTGTTCCATATTGATAGTGTCCTACAACACCTGTAGCTACAAGGTATTTATCGTAAAACTGCAATTAATAGCACAAGCTTTAATTCGCTGCAGTCACTGAACTCGACCTCTATGGAACAGACCTTTGCTCAGTAAAGATGGGAAATACTATCAAATAATTTTTCAAACCAGTATGAATATTACTTGTAAATAATTAGGCTATCGAATAACATTGAATATAAATTATGAATCATGCATTTGATATAGCTCCAAGACAGTCATAGGCACTCGTTAAGAAAACAAGCATAGGCCTACCCAACAACATGGTGCAGGACGAGCAAAATTAATATTTCAGCAAACTGTTCGAATTGCAATGTTTCAAATGACAATGTGCGTAATTATTCAATTTCTGTAGTTGCAAAACGAAAGTTTACAGTCATGTCTAATCTGGATAAATGTGTGCTGCACAGTGTAGATTATCGTTGTGATGAGTGAGATAAATGTCTGTGTTCTTTAATATAAAATACGATCGATGGTAGATAGCCTACAGATGCTGTATCACAAGTTAATCAGAGCGGATCCCAGTTTGCAAGAAGAAAGCTATCTCCTGCGTTCCAGCTGGGTGTAAACAACTCAGACTGTATATTTCACTTACAGGCTGTATGAAAGTATAAACAGGTCTCAAATTGACTTGACATCAGATTAATAACGATATATGATACACATAGACATGACAACAAAAACATTTTGTAAAGGATTTATTGACGTGTGTTTTGACCAGAGATTTTTATGTTTTATATATTTTAACGCAGCCGGTTTATAATATAAAACACATATATTGAAACGCTCAATCCACGGAGAAATACACACAGCCTGTATTCAGAAACGGCCTTTGAAACATTTCTGTCCATTTGTGGTGTCACAAATATACAATATTTAGACCATTTTGCAGTTTTAGGTAAACATTCTAAATGTGTTCCAGTTTATTTCCGGTTGCAGTGTTTATGTGAATGACATCAGCTGACAGGAAGTAAACATTAACCCAAACTGTTGCCTAGCAACGCATTTCCGTTGCAGTTCTGTTGAAATGAACAACAGCTGTCAGTGTGTCAGTGTGCTGACTTGACTATGACTTGCCCCAAACTGCATGTGATTATCATAAAGTGGGCATGTCTGTAAAGGGGAGACTCGTGGGTACCCATAGAACCCATTTACATTCACATATCTTGAGGTTAGAGGTCAAGGGATCCCTTTGAAAATGGCCATGATAGTTTTTCCTCGCCAACATTTTGCGCAAGTTTGGAGTGTTATTTAGCCTCCTTCGCGACAGTAGTCACAAGTTAGTATGACATGGTTGGTATCAATGGATTCCTTAGATTTTCTAGTTTCATATGATACCAGGATCTTCACTCTAGCTGATAGTTAGGTTAGGATAGGTCATTGGGCAGCGAGTCTCGCAAGAGGTTTTGCAAGTTTTGGCAGAACTCAGATCAAATTTCGCAATTTTTGGGCTCCCTTCTATACATGACCCCATACTAGGGATTAAAAATCAGGATATGTCAACCTCTGCTGCCTCAATTTTGACAATTTGAAAAAGAAATCTGTCTCTGGCTCGTCCCACAATTTTGAGGAAGTGTGATGCTAAATGCTGAAGTGCCCCTTTAAGGGACAGACTAAAGGGACTAGATTAATTTACTGATGTTCTGTTTAATAGACAAGGGTAGAGATGGGTTTCTCTTCCTGCGTTTAGTCAGAGTAGCTAGTTTTTTTAGTTTTTTTTTACTCTAGATCTCTGTATTAGAAGGATTTTTAGGATGCTTTTTTGAGAGTTGATTATTACTATTTTCTGGGACAATGAGCCGTTCATTGGCTAACATTAGCACACTGACCCATGTGTGAGTGTGTGCGACTGGAGTGTGTTTATGAATGGGAAGGGAGGTTGTTTGTTGCAAGCTCAGCAATCTTTCCAACATGCCCACTCAGCAGCCCTTATCTGGATAAATAAAGATTAAAAACCAACAAGCATAGAGCTCTAACAGTAACTCCTCCTCTGTGTAATAAGTTGATATATTGGTCCCAGCAAACACTGTGTCCTGACTATAAATATATAAATGTGTCAGGTATCATCTTGCGCCTGTTATTTAGCAGCCTGTGTGAGAGAGAAAGGTAGTGATGGAGCAGTGGAGTTAGGGAGGGAGGGTGTTGGGAATTGCCCTAAGCTGTGGCGCCCTCGTGCCAGTTTTACTTGACTGAAGCAGACACACACTACCATTATGGCGGATTGAAAGTCCACTGGGCCGTGTAAAGGAGTAATGTGTTAGTTATATGGCCTGGACTGTGAGGGATTTATGCACATGCTAAAGCCGTAAATAATGTAAATGTGTGAATCACTCGTCTGTCTTTGTTTTTATATAATTTTTTTCAGTTTTAGGCATTAGGGATTTTTTTTTTTACATATCCTGCTTGTGCATTGTATGTTTTATTGAATCTAAAAAAACGAAACAAAGGCCAAACCTCTGGATCCCCCTGGCCAAGAGGAATCCATCTTTGCGACTGTAAGCCGCTGAATCTGCAATGTGTTATTCATGAGCGACACGCAGAAATATCTAAAAACGGTGCGGCCTGTTCATGTCTTCTCCTCGTTATTGCTTTCACACCCAAACCTTTCTCTCTTTTCACTGTGACTTGTGCAGCAGAGTGGCCTGCGACATGACTCTCCTCTTAGCGTGATGGCAAATCATAGCCATGTGCAAGCCGATCCAACTGTTAAAAATACTCTTGGCGTGACTATAAAGGCAAGCCCACACACGTATGCAATATAACTGAGCGCTCTGTATCTGATTGTAGATGATGTAGGATAGTAAGATGAACTGGAGACATTAGCTCCTCTATAGAGGAGTGTCTTTTAACCCTCTAGAACCCACAATAGACCCATTGTTGTTCTTTTACGGAGGGACAGGGGGTCTTTAGGGGGAGATAGCAGGTCAACAGTTTACATCATCTGAAAGCTGGGAACCTGAGGATTAATTGGAGATGTAGATGCAGCACGATGTGTCAAGTTGTTCTAGTCATAAATCAGAAATAAACAAGAATTAATTAATTAAAATATATTGTGAAAGTGTATAAGGGCTTAGAACATTTTGATAGACGTATATGATGGTCATCCCCATGCTCTATTATGACTCATAAGTTAATGCAGCAATTTTTGGGTTGATACCTTTTGTTACACAGATTCGGTGCTAAATTTAACAATTTTTTACCACTTGAGAATTGATAAAAATCAACAATAATCCCTCCAAAATACCACATTAAGACACCAAGACTTTGAGGAACACAAAAGAAAAATATGTGATATAATATCAAAAACATTTGATATTTTGAGATTTCTGTAAGAATTGCATTTTTCGGCGATTGGATGGCGAGCACTTCCGTTCAAGAAACTGCTCAGAAACACCCTTATTGTCTATATAGCTAGGAAAGCCATCCATCCTCTGAATGCCCTAAGTCTTTAGTTTGTGGTTGCAAAGTTTCATGAGGCTGTGATTATCCTAGAGGTCACCACAGGTCATTTTATACAGTGAGGTCAAGTTTAAAAATAATGGTCTCACCATATGAAATGTCTACTATGGGGACTAACATCATAACACATTAACACAATTGGGCTCATTGGATCCACAGGAGTCTCAGCTTTAAAGTCATACACAAGTTATGTAATTCCAAGACTGTTTAGGGACTCCCCCCCCCCCCAGTATGCAGAAATATTTAAATACACCATTTTTAGAATAGGTAAAAATAACACATCTGTACTGTGTTCAAAAAACTGCATTTTGTTTTACCCCAAACTGCATGTGATTATCATAAAGTTGGCATGTCTGTAAATGGGGGACTCGTGGGTACCCATAGAACCCATTTTCATTCACTTATCTGAAGGTCAGAGGTCAAGGGACACCTGTGAAAATGGCCATGCCAGTTTTTCCTCGCCCAAAGAGACGCCTTCCCGACAAGCTAACATGACCTGATTGGTAGCAATGGATTCTTTAGGTTTTCTAGTTTCACATGCTATCAGTAGCTGCCACAACCTCTGAAAGACAGTGAAGTCGGCAGGTCTCAGGGGGTTAATAGAACCCATACAATAAGTTTGTGAGTAAATTTTCTCTCAATGGCAGGATGATGTGCAGAGTTTGACGCTAAGGTTGTTTTCACCTTCATCTGCTAAAGGGGGAAAGTTTCCGTGTGTTCACCCTAAATCTCAGTGAAAGACATATGTAGACAAGCGTGGCCCAGTATGCAACTTACACAATGTGATGTGGAAACTTGAATAACCTCCAATACACATCTACCGAGAATGGACTTTTCAATGAAGGAGACAGATTGTCTCCAGCAGTATTGAAATGAACAATATTTCCATACTCATATGGATTTTCAGTGAGGGAGAAGGAATAGATGTGATTTTATGAAATTCTAATTGTCATTTAATTTTTCGTGTGGGGAAAAAACGTATTAGACCCAAATTATTATTCATTATTTGAGGATAAAGATTCTTATTTTTTCAGATGCAATCAAACTGTGGATCAGTGGCTGCTTGTGTGGAATATCGTGTTCAGTGACACTTTGGCAGCGTGTGATGCTGTTATGGGGATCAACCAGATTTGTTTTTTTATTAGGATCCCAATTTGATGTTACCAGTGCAACAGCGACACTTCCTAGGGTCCATAAAAAAACCAATAATACAATTTCATATGATAATGTAAATCAAAAGTTAGTGAAAGTAATATTACTAGTGCTGTAATGCGTTAACGCAAATTTGTTTTTAGGCCACGAGTCTCCCCTTTACAGACATGCCCATGTTATGATGATCACATGCAGTTTGGGGCAAGTCATAGTCCAGTCAGCACACTGACACACTGACAGCTGTTGTTGTCTGTTGGGCTTGAGTTTGCCATGTTATGATTTGAGCATATTTTTTTATGTTAAATGTAGTACCTGTGAGGGTTTCTGGACAATATTTGTCATTGTTTTGTGTTGTAAATTGATTTCCAATAATAAATATATACATACATTTGCATAAAGCAAGTATATTTGCCCACTCCCATGTTGAGAAGAGTATTAAATTCTTGACACATCTCCCTTTAAGGTACATTTTGAGCAGATAAAAAATGTAAGATTCATTTTTTATTAATCGTGATTATGGACAATCATACGATTAATCGCAATTAAATATTTGAATCGATTGACAGCCCTAAACATTACATATACATGCATATGCACATAGGCTATTGAATACATTTCACTGCATATAAAACTTAGGTATAGCCTAAATAAAAAAAACTCTGACTTTTTGCAGCACCAGTTTTTTATTACATGTTGTATTTTGCGCTTCTTTTTTTAATTCCATTTTCAGTGCTTATTTCCCACAGAGCAACGGACAGAGGTCCCTTATTCCCTCTCTCATTATAAAATGTGTTCACCGTTGGCACTCATGCTTCTATCTTCAAACTCGGCTCATTTTGAGTGAACTTGTGTCTAAACAATCAGCTCTCTTTCTTCTCTGTATTGTTCAAATTTGGGTTCGCTTAGTGTCACGAAAAGTAAAGTAGGCTATCAAAGCACCACTGGCAGAAACAGAGGCCATCCAGAGCAGACTGGCAGCTGAACTGAACATCAGTTCAAGCCGTGACGCGGATCTTTTCCACTCCGGTCCGAAGCTCAAGGCTCACACACACCTCTCTCCTCTCTCCTCTCGCTACTCCTCCTGGCTTCACCTCCGGGCAACACGGACTTTCATGGAACATCGTCCCTTCCCTCTTCATGGACTTTAACTGCGAGTAATCACCCCTAAGGTAGCAAACGCACAAGACGCGTCTCGTCAGTGCGCCCTCTCCACTTTCTGCAACTGCAGCCAATATCTTTACGAACTGGAACTTGTCTGCGCTGCGTCAGAGGAGAGCGAACTTAACGCAGGTGGAGGTTTAATCCAACAGAAGGAGAAGTTAAATGAGGATTTGTTTTTTGGGACGACAACAACAACCTTGCACTCATTTGGACTGCTGGATCTGGATCACCGTGGCTGGTTTGTGGCTGATGGGCAGCCCAGCTCCTCTAGTACTCGGCTATACAAATAAAATACCAACATGTTGACTTCGACAAATAAACGTTTTCTACAAATAACCTGTTTATTATATTAGAGAATTTTCTTCTTTCGTATATTTTTTTCGCTGCTGAATATTCCGGCAACAAGGCGACCAACCAACTGGACCAGGTGCGCGTCAAACCAGCGCAGAGAAGAGAAGCGAAGAGAAGCGAAGGGAGTTGTAACAAAGAAGGCTGAAATTGTATCACGACAGAATACACTATTAACATTCAAGGTACTTCTTTTTTTCTGGAGGAAAATATAACAAAAGCAGCAAGTTTGTCCGGGGTAAGCAGAGAGGAGATGACTGCCAACAGCGTCCTCCTGCTCTTCATTCTCTCTCTCACAAGTGAGTTCTTCCATATTCTTTATACATTTGACTAAAGTATTGATGTGTGTTGTATTTAAGGGTACAGTAATGGCGTTTTCTGCGCTGTGACTAAGACATCATGCAAAAATCTGTCAAAAAGATGATTACAAATGAACAGTCTCTCTCTCTCTCTCTCTCTCTCTCTCCCTCCCCCTCCACACACGCACACACACACACACAGAGAGAGAGAGAGGAAGTTGAGTTAATTCGGTCTAAGTGAGCTGCAGAAGAGATAACTCACCCATAGATGAATACATGTAGTGTCCTGTGTGATCATGCACAGTTCACATTAACCCTATTTGTGCTCAAAGATTATAAGTCTTTGTCATATATACTGTATATTTGTATTCTGGGGGTTCCCTTTGCAGAGGGTGGTTTAGTTTATTTATTGACTAGACTGAGGGCGTTTTATGTTTTAATAATTTATTTATTTATTGTGTTGAGTTGAATGTGCTACCTATTTTGTGCCTTTTCTACCTTTTTTCTTTTCTTAAAGCTGACTGTGTGAACTGCTCAGAATTCCAATGTACTTATATACTCATTAGGTGCAAATGGCAAATACAATTCTTGAATCTTGAATCTTTAGGTAATATAATAAGGAAAAATGCCACAACGTTTGTTCTGATTGGTCAACATTTTTGACATTTAGAATGGACATACTTTGAGCAAGTATATCTAACAGTACAACTTTGACATTTGTTTTATATCATGTGAAAAATCACATTTTATTAACAGTCAAAATTAGGATTTTTGAAAAATAAGGAAAAATGCCAACATTGTGTTTATTAAATGTTTTCCATATGACTTTTTTTACATTGCCTATGTGTGCATATCATTGATATTCAACTTGTTATGAGTTCATAGATAACAAATACTTGATGGTGCTCCTTGTAGTTTCTGAGATACAGTCATTTTCTTATCATACTATACAGTATCTAGTCTTTGGGCACATTTGACTACTGTTTTTTCCTAAAATATAATGGAGTCTATTCCAATAACAGTAGCGTCATGAACCCAAAGACTAAATATAGTATGATAAGAAAAACTCACTTTTCAACCAAACGGTATGAACATTTCTTCATATTTGTGCTTAGGCAAGCCCAGAAAACACACTAAAAATGTCAGTTGTGGGCACAAATGGGTTAAAGGTGGCATTAATTGGATATTGACTTTTAATCAAATTCTGAGCAATATTCCACATGTCTTTGCTGTCAGTGGTTCATTAAATCTTTCTGTGAGAAATCTTCAAGCAGGTAGACTGAATGAATTGCTGCATTTTTTGGCATGTATACGTCATTACTCGTTAAATTTTTACAGCACTAACTGCTGTAATATGTGTCACTTTAAATAAACAGGTGGGGCTTCAGTGTAGCCTACTGGAAATATTCCTTTATACAAGCAGTGCTAACCTCCTTCTCTATAGCGCTACCAAAGAGACATCTTGTCATTGTCTATCAGTGTAGCTAGTGTGGGCCATTCTTAGACAATTTGTCTCTAGGTAGCATAAAAGGCAGTGACCTTGTCTTTCTCTTTTTTTTTTCATTCAATTATTCATTTGACCATTTATATCTCTGTGTGATGGTTAAATGCTATTTCAGTTGCGTTGCAGTTGCCCTTATATAAACATAAAGAAATGTAAGAAAAATAGAAATAAAGGAGTATGTAACATATATAATACTACAACATTGTACATTATGCTATAGTATAAACACAACATATGTAAAGAAATATAAATAAGTAATACAATTATAAATAAGAAATGAGAATATAAGAAATATGAAATACGTACAAATATTTGCATTAACACGTGCAATATATAACAAATAACCACACTGCAAAAAAAGTAAATACAAAATCCTTAGATGCTAGATGCTATTTAAACTCCTCTCCACATGCCAGGAATATCATTGTGGTGGAAAACCACTAAATCACATTCTTTTATTGAAGTGACATTACATTGACTTCATTTCTTAACAGAAACAGCCACATTTGAACGTGCCAAAGGATATCACAGTCAACATGAAATAACCCATCGTGACATGACCTCAGTGTCCTTGAAAGTAGGCACATCACTGAGTGTAGCTTAGCCGCACCCTGTGCTTATTGTTGTTGTTGTTTTTTATCATATTATTCCTGTAAATGGTATAACAACATACACCGTTTTCAATAATTGTTCATGTTGCCTTGGAAAGCATTGTAGAAATGATCTTATTCAACCTGTCTTACCTATATTTGTATTAATCTGTGACATCTGATTTACATTGTTGTTTATACTAAAGAAAGAGACACAGACTCAGAGGACCCCTGTGTATCCCAAAAGAGGAGGTTGTGGTATTTCTTTGACAACAAAGTTTTTTGATCAAAAGCAGCAACTTTTGCCTCACAGACGGGGTCTAAAAACTGTGTGTAGTATTTTTAAAATTCTTGTAAGTAAAAGCAGATGGGCTCTGAATAATTTACAGAAGGCTATTTTATACCAACCGCCAAGAAAGCACCATCTCCTGTCTTTTATGCAGAACACTTTGATGTCTCCACCACTGTCCTTGAAGAATAGCTTCCTTTTAGTAACCTGACCTTGATTCAGGTTTTCTTCTATGGAGTTTTAACTTCTGCATCTTTTTCTGTATTAGCTCGTAAACTCGGCTTTAGATTTAGCTCGTAGGCTGGACTTATGTTTCCATAGGACAAAATTAACGAGACGGGAAAAAAAATCTGAGCCATCAATGGTCGTATCTGCTCTACAAAAACAAGTGGACTCTAACAAAGATCAGGTATGACAGGCAACATAATCAGGCATTATTCTGTAAAATCCATCAAGGCAAAGATACCCTGAAATCTAGGTTTGAATTATTTAAACGATGTAATACACCAAGTAGGCACATAGCACTTTGCTGTGTCTTCCGCCATGTTGTTGTAAGTGTTTGTATTTCCCTGAAGGCCTGAAGACTTGACCAGGCCTTGTGCTAGGCAATGATGTTTGGCACCATTCCGTAGTCACAACATCTGTGTTTTAACCGAAGCTATCATGAAATATATAGAGATTAAAAAACACATCAGTCCCAATATAATAAACAATTCCATCAATTTTATATATCGAAGTCTGTTTACAGGTCTTGGGAAGGTCTATTAACCCTTTTGTGGCTCCAGAGGGAGCTGTGTGAAATCTGATAAATTGCAAGATGTGTCACTTGAGTTCAGCGTCGGTCGGGTCCGAAGACTGCAAGTTTGAAACAAGACTTGTTCAAAACCGAGTATATGTTTGGACCGTGTACGGTCAGTCTGTGAATTTGTGTCTAAATTGTTACACAAATAGTCAGTGGTCATGTCTATAATGTTAAATCCAGCGGTACATGTCCACCAGGTCCGGCGAGGACACTAGGGGACGCGCTGCTCCACTTAACTGGCCATTCAAGCGGTGACGTACCGTATCGTTGAATGCACCTGATTGGTCGCTGGTTTTCTGCTTGCCGTTTCAAACAGGAAACAACTTGGAGGCCTGCTCGTAAACCTTCTGTAATTCCGTCTAAATAATCCACCAAAATCTACTTCTGAAAACATTTTAAGTGAGAAATAGGCCATGCCACTGTTGAATCTCATTTCATTTTAGAACTAGATCACCTAGTTTGACAGCTTGGTCCAAGTTTCGTGAGACGGATGCGTCACGCTGGACAGGCTCATTTGCATAAAGGACTGTTTCCCGCCTTTTCATTTTGAAAGAGTAACAGCCAACAGGAAAATCGAACACTCGGCTGACCAATCGTGTAACTTCATCACTCAGTCAAACACTCATTCATTCACTCAGTCACTCATTGACAGATTTTTGCGTTTGTAGGTCTAGCCCTCTGCGGTTTATGACTGAACTGACCTGCAGGTGGTCAAGTTGCATTGTGATTAAGAAGAATGCATGGAATAAAAGAGATAGTAAAAGCGATGTCTCTGGTTCTGCTGCATCAACTTTGATACTTTTTTTTACTGTCCGTCGTGAGTTGGATAATATTATAGGAGTGCAATGCTCAATTGGTTGAATACTCGTAAAAGTAATAGCTATTACCTCAGCTGGAATTACTCATGCATACATTAAAAAAGTATGTGGTCCAATAAATCTCAAAAAGTTAGCTGGGACCAGCTGCCAGGCGACATGCAGACTCCAGGAATTTACTGCTCCTGGCCAAGAAATAGTCATATTATCCCCCAAAACCAGCAAATTTTCATTTATACTAATAAGTTAAACAAACAAGATACTGTATATCGTGGTAATCTGTTAGCGTTAGAGGTATGGTAGGTGGATTTTGTTACCTTCAGATAGAGCCAGGCTAACTGTTCTTCTGTTTCCAGTCTTTATGCTAAGCTAAGCTGCTGTTGGGTCCTGCTACATATTTACCATACAGACAGTATTTATCTTCTCATCTAACGCTCAGCAATGAAGCAAATAAGCGTATTTCTCAAAATGTCGAGCACTTCCTTTTAAGCAACTACAACAAACTTTCATTTTGTGTTGATTTTGGCGACCCTTGTGGACAAAGGCGGTAGTGTTTCCATGAGCACCACCGCCTCATGTCGTAAAGATCTTGATCTGGCTAGCGCTTGCAATTGATTTAGAAGCGAGTGAAAGAAAGATGCAACTTATTTTTAATACCATGTTTCTTTTTTAAACAGCTGTAGGATGCAAGCGATGAGGTAGTGTATCTATTTGTGGCTATGTAAGATTGATAACTGTAATATGACGATGGTGAAACAAAGTAAACTTTGTTTTAGCCACCAGCATATATTGATGTACAACCACGTCTCATATATAAGATATGAAGGGATAAGAGGAGGAAGAAGGCCAGTTCAGGTTTGGTTTTGAATCCTTTCAAGTCCAGCAATTCACTCCATCTGTTGTATGACTGACCAAGGTTGACTCTTGTTTTCGCCCATGCTTTATCACTATCTCTTTTAGCTTTTTTTTGTTCAATTCTTTTCTTTTTCTTTTGCCAGCCTCAGTATCAGCCATAACCACAAAATATAAAGTCAAAGGGCCGGCAGCAAAACATATTTTAGCCACCTAAAAGAAAGGCTCACCTAAAAAAATTCCATATCGGTTTAAGTGTACACTATATTTAGAATATTGTCACTTGTTTACCTTGCCGTCAGACAGCCCTTTCTGACCTGGAACTGAAGGTGTTACATCGATCTATGCTCTCCCCAAAGCCACAAGACTCCATTGAAAAAAATCTGTATTTTTAACCTCATAGAACATGGGGGTTGCTAAACAAACAAACTAACTGATCGAGGCAGCGGTAGACCAACAACTCCTATGTCCTGTGAGGTAAGATTACTGTTTTTTTCAATGGAGTCTGGTTGCTTTGGCGAGAGCATAGAAAACGGCTAAATATCGCCTCTTTTTGGCCGCATAATGTTTGCATTCTGTGTCAAAGTATTCATGACAAAAACAACAGTTGAAAAAAATATATTGATGTGCGAATTACACAAATAGACTACTGAGGTTCTTACTTTATGGCAAGTCATTTATTCTCTGAAGTTAAATTTAACTGTAAAGTGAAGTTCCATTAAGTTCTAATAGATTCCCTTGCCTCTCTTGCTTTCAAGTAGCTGAAAACTCTGGTGTTCACAGTGACATGGAAACTTGAAGCAGCAGGGTGCTGTTGTAAAAAGGAGAACACCCATGCTCATTCAGCCTTCCCTTCATGTAATCTTACAAAAACAGACAATTCATGTGGCACAGAGGGGGTGAAGCATTCCAGATATTAAATGCTCTCTGCACTGTTGTCAGTTTGTTTGACAATATAGACATAATGGCTGTGGAAGAGTGGGTAAAAAAACATTGTGCTTCTGACTTATTCATACGATCACTTTTACGTAACCAATAATTTAGGGCTGAGGAAACACAAAGCTTCAGGGTTCCTCTCACAGGGACGGATGCATGACTGGATTTTTGTTTGTTCTTTTGCTCTAAAACCCTGCAGTAAAGTGTGAGATGTGCGTCTTGCAGTCTCACACACTCACATTTTAAAGAGAACACGTTAATGCCCTTTGGTAAATTTACTTTATTTACAGCCAACTTGTTTATTGTTCATCATTCATGGTGGCACTGGACTGAAGACATACTGTGATAGAGAGGACATCACGCTAGGAACTGCAACACACATGTACACATTTTGTTTGACATACTTTGTCATAAATGTGACATTTTTGTATTAAATGTTACAATGAAAGGGAAACATGCTCCCCTAAACAAATACAGAGCAGTAAAGGTACATGAAAGTGTACCTGTATTGCTGATTTGAAATGGTTTTAAAGCACTTCAAAAATAAAATGTTTTCCTGGTGTGTAGGCAGCAGGGCAGAGAATGCAGAAGAGCGGCTGGTGAACTACCTGTTGGGTCCAGAGCGCTACAACAAACTGATCAGACCAGCTGTCAACAAGAGCCAACAGGTCACCATCTCCATACAGGTGTCTCTGTCACAGCTCATCAGTGTAGTAAGTATGTTTAAATACAAAAATGTAAAAGAAAGATACTGTTTTCTGTATACCTGATAAATGACTTGACCCCATACTTCTACACAAAGATGCTCAACATTTGAATTGTATTTGATTTTAACTGGTAACATGCTAAGTCACTTTGTATTTAAGCAGTTTTCAAGAATATTTTAAGAAGTATTTAATAATTGTGAAGCCGTAAGAGAAGGGGTTATCTTCCTAAACTGGAGCTAAACTGCGTCAGAGTCATAGACTGTATATAAGAAGTGGACGTAGTCACCGTGACGTCACCCATTGGTTTGTGGACTGCTGTTTTGGAGCCTCGAGTTCGGCGTTTTGGTCGTCGCCATCTTGGTATTTGGCTGTCGCCCTCTTGGTTTTTTGCAACCAGAAGTGACACGAGAGGGCGGAGCTAAGTACAACCATGCGCTGAATTAGACATTTTTAGGTGACCAAAAAGGTTCTAATTACCTTTTATCAACTGAAAACACACTGTGAAAGGGTTAAAGTTTTTAAGACAAAAAAATGGACAACTCCCAGACTGGACAATGCCGTGGTAGCAACCTGTCAATCAGAAGGTAGCCACGCCCTAAAGCATCCCCTGCTTTATGGTCTATTTGACTCTAAATGGGACCATAATTTACTAAATGAACATCATGCTGTATTGAAGAAGACTTGAAACTAGCGATTGAGACCATAAACTCATGTTTACAATGTTTACTGAGGTAATAAATCAAGTGAGAAGTAGGGTCATTTTCTGATAGACTTCTATACTGTCAGACTTCTTTTTGCAACCAGAGGAGTCGCCCCCTGCTGGCTATTAGACAGAATGTAAGTTTAAGGCACTAAGGTATTGGCTTCACCTCTCAAACCTGGAGGTAGCCAACTGCTTGTAACATGTAGTAACGTTTTATACTTAAAAATGTAGTGTCATGGTCCTCATTAAAGGTGCTCCATACGATATCCAGAACATTAATATAGCATCAAACAACTATTTGCTATGTAAAGATATAGAGGAATAATGTCTACCTAAGCAGAGAATGAAATCGCTCTCCCTCTGTATGGGTTGTAATCCAAGCTTCTCCTTGCTTCGTTTACATAGCCGGGACAGCCATGGATGCTTTTAGTGCATGTTCGTGCATGTGAGCGCGTCCCACTGGCTAGCTCATGGCTGCCGCTCTGCACTGCTCTCATACGATGGTTACAACTGATAACGCCATCCTGACAGACGGTACCGTGGTGGGAGCGTAGCACCCACCCTCCGGTTTCCCCCCCACGTTAACACTGTTAGCTCTGTCAGCAGGTAGTCACTGGACCAATCATGCATATTTAACATCTGTAATTAATGTAAATTTGACAATTTATAATGTGTTCTAATCTCTGAACGTTTGACCGCACATATTTACTCAGGGTGTACACTGAAACTTATGCTTGATAAAATACATTTCAGCTCTGTATGAAGTCTACCTTTGTGACATTTGTGAAGGTGTTGGAAGGGATGCTATTTTGCTTGTGTGTTTATGCTATTGCGTCCACTCCCTTAAGGTCTGCTTTGATATTTGGATTTGACATTTAGTGTGTTGTGCTAAACCCACTGCCAGTAGACAGCATTATAATAATTCAACCATTTATAAGTAAGGTGAAATGTTATGGAAATAATACTCGTTGTATGACAAGCTGACTATTGTTTTCTTATAGAATGAGAGGGAACAGATAATGACGACCAACTTGTGGCTGTTTCAGGTACAGTACAGTATTTCTAACTGCCCAGTGCACGTACAGTGTTAAATACAGTATGTGTTTGTCAGTAAGGGAGTTTATAAACTCTCTCTCTATGCAGGAGTGGAATGATTACAGGCTGAGATGGGACCCAGAGAAGTACGAAGGCATTAAGAAACTACGAATACCATCCAAACACATCTGGCTTCCTGATATAGTGCTCTACAACAAGTAAGTATGTGCATGTCATCCCACCAAAGAGAAGACCAATTTGTCCATATTTGATTTAGGTTCAGCCTTTCAAAAACAACAGTTTCACCGTTACTCTCCCGCACGCACCTGTAACGGGGCGGTTTAGCAGCAATCCAACAGCACCATAAATTACATTTATATAAATATACTGTAGATAATAATGAAGGCAGTGGGAGATGAGGACAGACCAGTGTGTATGGCAGCTGACAGTACGAGACCCAACAAATTAAGAAGACCTTTAGAAACATTACATCCCAGTCACGTCAATAAACAAAGTACTATATATATATATATATATATATAGCAACACAGTCTCACGGCAGTTCATGAAATAGTCACGAAATTTTATCGATTTGATTCTTGTACATAGACACAAATTTCCCTATTTTTTTCATGACGCTCAGAATGACTTTCAACAACATAGTTTTTGTGCGTTTTCCTACAAATGTCCAGCAACACGTGACTCACTTAAATAAAACGACTTGGTTAGGTTTAGGAATAGATTGATTTGCTTAGGCATCAAACTACTTATTTAGGTTTAGGAAAAAATCGAGTTTTGGGTTAAAATAACTCCAGTTGTGCTGTAACTTAAGTACGGACGTTACGTGACAAATAAATCAACTTTGACTTGTGGATTCACACGGGACACAAACACCAGTCTCCTGTATGAGCGTCCTGTGTTTTTTCCATCCACCCTGAACTCCTCCCTACTCGGCGTTCGCCGCTCTCTATATTGCCCGGTTCACGATTACAAGTCATCACGAAAAAAATAATTTAAATTCATGTCTATGTACACAAGTCAATACATTAAGTTTCGTGACTATTTCATGAACTGCTGTGCGACTGGGCTGTATATAATTAATGTCATCTGAAGAAATAGATTATTATTTTACTACTTTTTTTTATTCCTCCAAAGGGGGGAATGACAGGAAAAGTTTGAGAACCACTGGTGTAATGAAAGAATGCAACTACATGTACAGCCTGTTTGTATGTGTGTGTGGATATTAGCGGATTACAGTATGGAATTAATGGAGTTACAATGATCATTTTACAGTAATAAGAGGTTTTCCAACAGGGTGTTACAAGCAGAAAATCTGATGCTAAAATAAGCAGGTTTTTCTATGGGGATTTTGTAATTAAAATGTTATGCATTTGCTCTCTTCCAAGCCCTGTTTTTTGCTGAGGTGAAGGGGATTAGTGAGTGCTTAATCAATGTCTGCTTTTAATATGACTTCAGACAATCATGGGAGAGAGTTTGGGTTTGTCTGATTATTATCATTACAGTGAAGGGAAAAAAAAAATCTACAGTGCTTCCTCAAAAGTTAGCTGCCTTCAAATATGTCTTAATTGCAATCCATCTTCTTTCTAATGTTCCATCTCACCCACAACCTCTCACAGTGCTGATGGCGTGTACGAGGTTTCCTTCTATTGCAATGCTGTGGTCTCCAACACAGGAGACATCTTCTGGCTTCCCCCGGCCATCTACAAGTCGGCCTGCGCCATCGAGGTGCAGAACTTCCCCTTCGACCAACAGAACTGCACCCTCAAGTTCCGCTCCTGGACCTACGACTACACAGAAGTGGATCTAATCCTCACGAGCGACTTTGCCAGCCGTGACGACTTCACGCCAAGCGGAGAGTGGGACATCGTCTCGCTCCCGGCGCGCAAAAACGAAGACCCCCATGACATCACCTACCTGGATATCACCTATGATTTTGTGATCAAGAGGAAGCCGCTGTTTTACACCATTAACCTGATCATCCCGTGTGTGCTGATCACGTCGCTGGCCATCCTGGTGTTCTACCTGCCGTCAGATTGCGGGGAGAAGATGACGCTGTGTATCTCAGTGCTGCTGGCACTCACTGTGTTCCTGCTGCTGATATCAAAGATAGTGCCACCCACCTCTCTCGCAGTGCCACTCATAGGTCAGTCATATTTATGTGTGTCTATGTGCATCTGTATGTAGTTAGGGGTGTGAACCATTACCTACAGATGAGGCGACTGTGGCTCAGAGGTAGATCAGGTCATCCAGCAATCGAAAGGTCGGTGGAAGTATCCTTGACTCATAGGTCATTCATATTTATGTCCCGAAGGCTGTGCCGTCGGGGTGTGAATGAGTATTTAGATTTGATCCTGATGGAAATGGCAGCCTTTGCCATCAGTGTATGAATGGGTGTGCGAATGGGTGAATGCCGACATGTAGTGTAAAGCGCTTTGAGTGGTCGAAAGACTAGAAAAGCGCTATATAAGTGCAAGGCCATTTACCATTTACTATTACAGATGAGTCATGTCAGATGAGAATTAAATCAATTGGAAAAACCTCCAAACAAATGTAAAATATCTCAAGATCTCAGCTATGCTCCAATACAATTTTAGTAAGTAACTTTTTGATTTCTTTATCGAAGACACTGTTTAAGATGTTAAGACCAGAACCAAACATAATAAACATATCCTTCAGTGAGATTTTGCTTAAAGAAATCAATATTGTTAAGCTATTATCAGTGGTGATTTTGACTGCTTTTTGGGGTGCTTAATCACCCCTAAATAACGTTCCAAAGTTAGGCAAAATTTGGTGGGGGGAAAACTGGCATGGTCAATTTCAAAGGGGTCCCTTGATCTCTGACCTCAAGATATGTGAATGAAAATGGGTTCAATCTCATCTTTTCTCTCTTTAAGGTAAATACTTGATGTTCACCATGGTGCTGGTCACTTTCGCCACTGTGACCTCGGTCTGCGTCCTCAATGTGCATCACCGCTCCCCATCCACCCACCACATGCCCGACTGGGTCAAACGCTTCTTCTTAGTCCGCCTCCCCACCTTCCTCTTCATGAGGCGTCCAGGCTCTTCCAATGTCCATGATAAACTCCGCAGGAAGTACGCCAACCGGGGTACCGTCGGGAAAAATAATTCCCAGAGCGGCACCGGCAAGAGGCAGTATTCCAACATCGGACTCGGTGGGGTCCGAACAGATGCCGACTCTTTCTACGTGAACGAAGACTTGGCACGCAAGTTTTGCTGGAAGGTGGACGATATCCCAGATGGGGGCGGCGGGTTTTCAGACTTACGGAAGCCTTTGGCTGTTCAGTGGGATGCAGATGTGGAGGAGGCAGTGGATGGAGTGAGATACATCGCTGAACACATGAAGACAGAAGACTACGATGAACGGGTGAGGAGATAAAGCCATGGTTAAAGGAATAAATAAGTGATGATGAGCAGGAAGAGATAGGATCAAAGGATGAAAGAAAGGGAAGACAGAATATATTATTGAGAAGAATGAGGGAAGAAAAGAACTTTAAAAACGGATTATGGAGATGGATGATGACAAAGATGCAACAGGGAGGAATAAGGAGATTTGCACAAGAAATTAAGAGGTTATCAGGGCCAGATAAGACACGAAACACGCCATGTCTTAAATCATTCAGTGTTTGCTTTTGTTCTTCTGTGACATGTTCCCAACCTGTCAACCATCGAATTCTTTCTGAAAATATCAGATAACCTCAAAAAGCCCTCATACAAACACAAACTGACTGACTAACCCCAGATTTGTGGCTTTGGGCTTCTAAACTTCCACCAAACTCCCACACTTAATAAATATTACAAACAAGATTTGCAGTTTTAATTGCTCATGGCGAATTCTTCATTAAAGCTGCCTCTCTTCCTTTCGACTGCAGTGCAGTTAAAATTATACCCTGATATGCATTTGGTGTCCTAGAAGCTTCATAGACACAGCAGTAGTTAATAAAACACTGCTTCTGATCACTAATGCTAAGCTAAAAGAGTTAGCTCCTTGTTTTGGTTAAAAACGCAGTCACCGGCTGACTTTATGGTCTCCAGCTGACTTGTATTAAAACGAGAACCCAATAACAGTGGTCTTAAATGTGCACTTGATGGCTACATATGATATTGTTCTAAAAGATTGAGGTTAAAGCTAGATGTCCCAGGCAATAAGAAGCAATGGAAATAAAATAGCAGCATTGTTCTTACATTGCAGTGGTTAGTCTTAGAATTATACGTATGATAAGGGAAAATGTAATATCAATAACCCTGTCTGACTGCTTAGCTTACATGGTTGCTCGTATTTTTTTCTTTTAATATTACAAGAGACAATTTCAGAATTACGACTAACCGATGTGTTTAGCAAACATGAGGCTGTCTCATGGTAATGTTGGCTGGGGCTGCTGCAGTTTAAACATTCAGGACAGAGCTTCTAACATTACGTTAAACTCTGACAGCAACCAGAACCGGCTTTCAGACAGTGGGGAAACAACACCTAGTTGATGTTGCTGTAACGGGTCTTTTATATTTTACATCAAACTAAATCCAACTAAAGTTGTTTAGATGAGCGATTCTCGAGAAAGCTTCAAGCCTTGGACCTTGGAAGAAATGCTAGGTTACTACTGTGGGTAGGAAGCTATTTACTGTACAGTTGCTAAGCTATCATTGGATGGTCACAGTTTGGGGGAAGGGTCTAGCAAACGATCAATTGTAAAATAGGTGGATTGTGAGCACACAAACCTTTAGAGACCCCTCACCGAACTCATGTTTTTCTTACCCAATGACTTAATATATGGTGTTTCCCTGAAGGTCTGTTCCTAAACGCACATGGGCCTATAGTTTATAGTCATGATTTGATCTGTGTCAATGACCTGTAATAGTCTAAACTGGTTGGTTTGGTTCCAGATCATTCAAGACTGGAAGTACGTAGCCATGGTGATAGACCGTCTGTTCCTGTGGATCTTCATCCTGGTGTGTGTGGTGGGAACTCTGGGGCTCTTCATGCAGCCGCTGTTCCAGAGCTATAACATACCCAATGCTGATGACACAGAGTGAGTCACATACACACTGAAACACACTTTAATATACATCGCAACACACCTCTTACAGTAAGTTGGCAAAGATTGTCATTTAATTGTCAAAAATGTAAAAAGAAAGATACTGTTTTCTGTATACCTGATAAATGACTTGACCCCATGCTTCTACACAAAGATGCTCAACATTTGTATTGTATTTGATTTTAATTGGTAGCATGCCAAGTCACTTTGTATTTAAGCAGTTTTTAAGAATATTTTAATAAGTATTTAATAATTGTGAAGCCGTAAGAGAAAGCGTTATCTTCCTAAACCGGAGCTAAACTGCGTCAGAGTCATAGACTGTATATAAGAAGTGGACGTAGTCACCGTGACGTCACCCATTGGTTTGTGGACTGCTGTTTTGGAGCCTCGAGTTCGGCGTTTTGGTCATCGCCATCTTAGTATTTGGCCGTCGCCCTCTTGGTTTTTTGAAACCCGAAGTGACACGAGAAGGTGGAGCTAAGTACAACCGAACGCTGAAGTAGACATTTTTAGGCGACCAAAAAGGTTCTAATTACCTTTCATCAACTGAAAACACACTGTGAAAGGGTTAAAGTTTTTAAGACAAAAAAATTGACAACTCTCAGACCGCACAACGCTATGGTAGCAACCTGTCAATCACAAGGTAGCCACGCCCTAAATCATACCCCGCTTTATGGTCTATTTGACTCTAAATGGGACCATAATTTACTAAATGAACATCAATCTGTATTGAAGAAGACTTGAAACTAGAGATTGAGACCATAAACTCATGTTTACAATGTTTACTGAGCTAATAAATCAAGTGAGAAGTAGGGTCATTTTCTCATAGACTTCTATACTATCAGACTTCTTTTTGCAACCAGAGGAGTCGCCCCCTGCTGGCTATTAGAAAGAATGCAAGTTTAAGGCACTTCCACATTGGCTTCACTCAGACCCGCTGGCCACTGGTCAACTCCCAGCAAAGTGGATGAGATAATGGCGGGTTTTCAACCTTTATTGTTGCCTGATTGCTGATGCAGATTAATTGGTCCTTGGTTGTGATACAGTATGGTGGAATCATAAAACATCTTGTCATTTATGATAAATGATTGTTTATGGCAGCCTAAATCAGATGAAAAAGTGTTGATTATTGCTTTGACATTTTACAGTTTGTTTTCACCCTCTAACAATTTGCTGACAATTGCAGGAATTGATAAGAACCAGAATCAATGTGCAAAATCAGAAGTGATAATGTCTAAACTATAGAGTGCTACAGGAATGAGTCCTAAAACCAGGAAATGAGTTCGCATTTTAGCACTTCCGGTTCCCTCGTCTGGAAATCAATGGGTCTTTTCAATGGGTTTTTAGTTAGACGCCTGAAATAAGGTCTGTGGTTAACGCAAGCTGAAGAGATTTTAACGTTTTGTTCTATGACATAAAATACATTAATAAATACCCCACTCGTGAATTTTGAAGGCCTTTATGTGTCTTAAAAAAGGTCGGTTGCTAACAAGTGGCTAAATGAGACTACACGTCATCACGCCGACTCGTCCGCCTTTACAGCCTCGTTGTGTACACTTGCGCTCATGCGACCGTGGTGTAGTTTCTTCATAGCCTAACATTAGCTTTTTACTTCTGGCGGTTCCATTTACACTTCAAGAAATCATAGAAGTGGTTTTCATTTGTGGAGATTATCTTGCTGAACAAAATGTGTATCATAAGCGTGTGTTTGCCACAGAGCTTATTTTCAGCAACAATCCAAAAATCAATGGAAAAATCCAATTGTTTTTTTTGTCGAGGGAACCAGGGCAATGCTAACTTCCTGGTTGACCTACAAAAATACTTCATCCCTGGAGCACTCTATAGCCAACCCTGTAGTAGTTATTTCTGGTCATGCTAACTAAAAAAATCTCTTCAAACATTTCCTGGGTGCTTTTTGCAGAATACAATATATCTTTGTTTCTCTTTCTATTTACTATTTTGTGTTTTTCTTTTCATAGGTATGGAGATTTCTAGGATTTCTGTGACATGAGATAGAAAAACCGACGAATATTGATCTCTCGTTTAACTGTAACTTAGAAGCTGCACAGGTCTGGCTCTGATCGGTCTTTGCTGGTTGGATCTGATACCAGCCTAATCAATGCAGCCAGCTACATTGGTTGCGTTTGCAACAGTGGATCTCAAATAAAAAATCATACTGGGACACTTTTTTTTTTTTTTTAAACTGCATGGCTTCTATTTCTGATGGACTACGCCTCCATCCATGCTCCGCCATCATCACAGGCATGGCAATCTTGATTTACTTTTTATAACTCAAAATCTGTGCAACGTCTAACAAGATGACATTGTCATGGAGCCAAGATGGTGCCTGTGCACAGTTTCTGACACAACATACAAGACAGTTGCGGACTATTCTCCCAAGAACAACCACAAACCACAAAAAATACTTGTAATTTGTTGTCTTTGTTTCATTTTGGACTATCTGTGCTGCGGATGGAACAGTTGGAGCTCTTATGTGAAATGGAGGCACAAAGGTTCATTACACATAACAGCGACTACAAGACCACCAGGTCTTCTCTCCTCAGCAGCACCACTGGTGTGAACAAAAAGAAGAAGAAATTATACCATTTGTTCTTGTTGGAACAGTACAATGGACCATAATTTCTCCTTTTTCAAACCAAGCTTTCTTGTAACAACGCAAGGACAACTTGTCCTATCCACTTTTTCTCTTCATGAAATTATTAATGCATCATCTCTCTTGCTCTGTCCTTTTCCATGTTCTGCTTCAGAGCTTTGTGCCTCATATCCAGCATCCACCTCCCAAGCACTGTTGTAATCCTTAATGCATTGTCTTATTTTGAAGAATGTGTATTCTCTTCTTGCTTTCTCTCTCACATGTTTGGTTAATCTCCCATTTTATCTCTTTTGTGTTCCATATCATATCACACACAGTGTTAAGAATAAATATGACACTGACTGTACTGTATTACATGTTGAATAAAAAGCTCTGTATTTTATGTGTTTGGCCAGTGCTGTTCCCTCAGTCACATGTTCTCCATGGTTTCTTCCTCACATCTTGTCTCTTTATTACTTAAGGCCCTGACACATTGACATTCAGCATGTTGAATCGGTGGCGGAGCTCGTCAGTGAGAGAAATTCATCTGATTGGCTGTTCAGCTTAAGCGAATCAGTGCACGAAAAGAGAAATGGAAGTGAAGAAAGCAAGACAATGAGTAAAGTCAAGAGGACACACACAGAAGGCTCTTGTCATTCTTCATTTTCATCTCATCTCATCATTCTAATACAGATATTTTCACATATACATGGCCAACTGGAATGAAGCTACAGTAAGTGATGAGTGAGAGTGGAGTTTCATGTACGTATCATAACCATATATCCGCCGTCCTCTGTCTTCCGGTTCCCCTTTTTGAATGACGAATACAGACAGAGTTATTTCATCTCACGCAGACGCAGAACGTATGTGGTAGTTGGCTGTCAGCTGTAGTCTTTGCGGTGTGTTCGAATGCAACCTTTTGGCCAAGACAAAGGCGACGTGAGGCGATTCAACGCTCGGCCTTCGTTGTCGCTAGTTCGTTGATGTTGAGTTGGTGTGTCTGGGCCTTTAAAGGACCTGACCCGCCAGGTGATTTGTTACTAGGGCTGTCAAAGTTAACTCGATAATAAGACGTTAGCGCAAATTCGTTTTAACGGCACTAATTTCTTTAATGAATTAACGCAAATTGCGATTTTTAGGCTGTAGCGGGCTCAGTTTTAAAGCTAGAGTGAAGATACTGGTATCATATGAAACTAAAAAAACATATCATACTAGTTTGCCGCGAAGGAGGATATATAACGCTCTGAACTTATGTTAAATTTTGTCGAAGAAAAGCTTGCATGGTCCCTTGACCTCTGATGTCAAGATATGTGGATGAAATGGGTTCTAAAATGTATAAACTAAATATTTCATAGTACACAAACAAATGAAAAAATAACAAATTATAGCGAAATATTTAGTAAACTTTATTAATATTTCATTGTTTAACAGTAAAATAACTATTAACTAAGTTTAATTAATTATTAATTTACCATTTATAAATGATGGTTATTTAAAAGTGTTACCATTATATTTATATAATTTTTTAATACATTAATTTGTCATAGGAAAAAATTGAAAAATTATAATTTTTTTTAATTTAATTTTATATTTTGCACACCCTTTTTGACATAGAGCATCATTTTACAAGCTCAGAATCTTTTAGACCTTGCCCTCATGTTACACCCAAAGGCGAGTCTATGTGCTATATAGCACACAATTCAGCTGTCTGGCCAGACTCACTCTGAGCTGAACACTGACAGCAGGAGCTCTGCACTTGAGGGTAAATATAGTTGAACCACTCTCTCAGTAAGAGAGAGGAGGGGAGAAACTATTAGTGGAAGAGAAATAATTTTATTGCTTTTGTGGACGGGATAACTGACATTGTTAAAAGACTCGGCTGAGTCCTGACAGGACGGGATAAAAGGAGGTGCTCAGTACTCAGAAGGGGGCAGACGGGGTTGGCAGAAAGCAGCACAAGTATTTTTATACTTTTCAAAAGTCGGTATAATGACACTAATGTGTCATGTGCTTTATCTGGATGACCTCAAATACATTTTTAACTTTTTCCCAAGCTTGTTTTCATCATGTGTTGATCAAACAGCATCGGCAGACAAGCAGTTGTGTGTGGTTTGCGCGTGTGTGTGAGGTCTTGTGAAGAATGTATGTGTTGCTTTGAAGTACATCCAGACAGCATGCATTTGTCCTGTTTAAAAATGTATTAACGTTCGTCTGCATTATTGGTGAGTTAAAATGAGCCACAGGAACAATGTATGGATGTGTTTTTGTTTTGTGAGAGTGCGCACACACACACACACACCACACAAAACCCCCTTTTAAGCCTTTCCACTGGTCAGTGGATCTATATCTGAAGTGGAAAGAAGGTTGAATAAACATGCAGGGTCACATCCTGTTAATGGACATTCTGGTTATTATGTGTCTATGTGTGCGTACGAGAAAGCCTCATTCCTCAGTCTGACAGAAGGGGAAATGTGCTCGACAGCACTAATGCGCTTTTCTTCCATTGGAGGCATGTGTGTGTGTGTGTGTGTCCGTGTATTTGCGAGTGCATGTGCCCAAATTTGTGAAGTCCATCTGCCAACGAAAAGGTGATATCAGGTGAAAATAACATCACCCTCCAACTGTCAGCAGCCTCCGAAGACAGAGCACACTGTTACTTTTTATGTACTACTGCTGAATGAACACACACACATAATACACTATGATTTAACTGGCCCAAATCCTTTATCTCAGCAAAAGTGAAGCACTGATTCCTGAAGTCAGCACATCAGCAAAAATACTGTGAGCCTCTGCTGCGGTGGACAGCTATCGACAAAACGCATATTTACTGTGCCCCATCTGGTTTGCGTGTGTGTGTGTGGGTGGCTGATATTTACCAGGTGTCCCACCCTATCAATATGAGGTCGACTGGAGCATAAAGGTGACAGATGTGACGTTAGTGTGTCTGGCAGAAAGGCAGAAGAGGTCAGAGCAGGCCAGCTGTCATACTGTAGTATTACATTGTTTAATGTAATGTTGTTGTGTGCAACTTAGCCAATACATCAGAAACACATTACCAAGCTGGCCCTTGGATTAGCATAGGCTATTTTATTCATGAGTACGACAAAAAAGGTAACAAAATATGCAAGTAAATCTGTAACTACATATTTTTCACAAGAAAATGTGTTAAAATCATATGTGCAATTCATATAAGGAGAACACTGTTGGCTGTAAATGCTTGATTGCCATTCTGTATTGCTGTAAGTCAGAAAACAGTAAGAATTTATGAATGCCTTTAAAACTCACTCGTAAAGAAATGAGGCTTGCAAATCAGTCACTTAAACAATGCAAATCATTATTTAGTATATATTTGTAAAATATGAGCAATAGTTTAACACTGTGATTCCCAACCAGGAGTAATTGTAACCTTACCCCAGCGTGTACCTCTGTGCAAAGATTGTGGAATAGCTCAACAAAGGAAAATGATAGAGGAATTATGATTTGATTAAAAAAATGTATAGAATAAACAGGTTCCTCTATGGCCTCCGGTGCTCCTAATAACATCTGCAAGATTTCAACGTGCCCAAAGGAAAACAACCAATCAGAGCAGAGGATTCTCTAACGCAGCTGTAAATCTAAACAGTACACTGAAATATGATTCTGAAAACATTTGAGGAGAGAAATAAGCATTACAGTAACTGAATCTTGATTCATATTTAATCAGCGCTGCCTAGTTTGACCGTTTGATCAGAGTTTGACTTTCACGGTGATATTTTGCAAATGCCATTAAGAGCACAGGAGGACACAGAGGGTCGTGATTTTTTTTCCACAGATTATCTGTCTCATGCACTACTGTCAGGATATATGACAGTTTTATAAAAATAACTTTGTATTATATTTGCTCAAAGTTACCAACTGCAGCTTTAAGTGTTATGTGCGAAACTAACAACAACAATAAGCTAACTTGAGTCACTGCATTCATTTCTCTTCCTACTGTGACTCTGATTTCTGAATGGTGTCACCGTTTTTCACAGAGCAGCACTTTTCCAGGACACTGCTTTTTAACTGATCTCTCTCCATCACTTCTTCCCCTTGTACACTCGCCCATCTGATCTCTGCTGCAGCATTAATTTAAGTGAACCCAGCTTTTCAGATCAGCAGTTTTTGTCCAACACACACATGTAGGCTACGCACTGAGCCTTTTATCCATTTGTTAAGGTACAGTAGCTGTGGTGACTGGAATGCATTTGCCACTTCGTCAATGGCCATATCTCCCGGTGAATATTCAGCATGCTGTCATGCAATAACGCAAACTGCTTTCAAATTCCAATGATTAGCTCTGTGGAAAATAAAGCACTGGTATAAGCCAAATATTACCTGAAGGGGGTCATGACTAGACATGGGCAGCTTAAAGGGATAGTTGGGGTGTTTTGAAGTAGGGTTGTATGAGGTACTTATCCATAGTCAGTGTATTACCTACAGTAGATGACGGTCGGCACTTCCCCAGTTTGGAGAAACAGAGGGCACGGATCCAAAGCAATATACTGCTGTGGACGGGGCCGGCTGCAAAATGTATTTTAGCAACCTAAATGAAACTGCCACCTAAAAAAATCAATATCAGTTTAAGTGTACGCTATATTTAGAATAGTTTCACTAGTTTACCTTGCCGGGAGACAGCTATACAGTCTATGTTTCTGACAGGGAACTGAAGTCGTTATTTCTACTCTCGCCAAAGCAACCAGACTCTGTGAGGTATTAATTTGACCTCACAGAACACGGGGGTTGCTGGTCTACCGCTGCCTCAGTTGGTTAGTCTGTTTTTTTGTTATTGTGTGACATTGGATAGTTTGGATTCACCAAAGTCACAAGTCACAACAAACACAAGACTTTCATCCAGGAAACCACTGTTCGTATCCGTGCGTTGAGTTTCAACTTTCACGTCACAATCAGATGTTCGTTCGTGTCCCGTGTTTACAATGTTCAGTTTCATTTTCACTGTATGAACGTATTAGTTTTAAGCGCAACCATGTATTTTTTTCCTAAACCTAACTAAATGGTTTTGTTGCCTAATCCTTAAGGGACACCGAGGGGCGTGACAAAGTGGCGGTATGTGACGAGTTAGTATATGTTTCATTGTTTCATTTGGCTTAAAAAGAATAGTTTAAGGAATATGCTTTTAGCCTTCTTGCCAAGAGTTAGATGAGAAGGGCGATAGGCTACCACTCATGTCTGTGTGTTGAATATGAAGCTACAGCTTGGGGACGGTTAGCTTAGCTTAGCATAAGAGCGAAAGCGTGGGGAAACAGCTAGCCCGGCTCAGTCTGAAGGTACGCAACCTCTCGTAAAAACAACAAGGTGTCGATTTGTGTACAGATTGAACAAACAAGATAAAACTTGTTAAATAGTGATCTTTAGAGGTGGTGGTAGACAGATTTTGTTACCTTTGGACAGAGCCAAGCTAGCCGTTTTTCCCCGTTTCCAGTCTAAGCTAAGCTAACCACCTGGCTGTAGCTTCATATTTAACGGACAAACATCGAGAGTGGTATCGATCTTCTCATTGGCATGAAAGTGAATAATCGTATTTCCCAAAATGTCAAACTATTCCTAGTATTCCCTATTATTTTAACTTGAACAATAATCTTAAACAAAGCCGTTATTATCAACTTATCTTATGTAGGCATCCAACTTA
This sequence comes from Sebastes fasciatus, assembly GCF_043250625.1. Taxonomy (NCBI): domain Eukaryota; kingdom Metazoa; phylum Chordata; class Actinopteri; order Perciformes; family Sebastidae; genus Sebastes; species Sebastes fasciatus. The sequence goes on along the minus strand of NC_133797.1, from coordinate 9,707,743 downwards.
TGCTATTGTCAAATAATGTAACACAGTCTCACAGCAGTTCCTGAAATAGTCACAAAATTTAATCTATTTGATTCGTCTACATAGACATAAAATGTCCCTTTATTTTCGTGACGCTCAGCACGGCTTTCAACACCGTATTTTTTGCAGCACTTGACGCACGTGTCAATTTCCGCTCCAGTCTTTTCAAAATAAAACTACTTAGTTTGGTTTAGGAATAGATCGATTTGGTTAGGCTTCGGCAACAAAAGTTAAGTTTAGTAAAAGATTGCGGTTTGGGTTAAAATAACTCCGGAAGTGGCGTAATTTAAGTACGGAAGTTACGTGAGAAACAAATCAACTTTGACTTGTGGTTTCACACAGGACACGAATACCGGTCTCATTGAAGAAAATCCAGTGTTTTTTTACCCACCTATCCAACCCAACCTCCTCCGTGTGACCTTCGCTGCTCTCTCTACTTTCCGGTTCACAAATACATTTTGTGACTATTTCACGAACTGCTGTGCGACTGGGCTTGATAATTCTTCTTTTTCTCATACGAACCACCACTTAATGGATATTCCGCCATGGAATTAATCTCCAGTACTCACTTTTAACTTTCTTCTTATCAACATGACAGGATGCCTCAAACCACACAACAGCCATCAGATTTACTGTATATTCTCATCCCTGTGATGTTTGCCAGTGTTAACAACGGTCTGCATCGTGGTGGATAATCCGGCTCCCTGCGTTGCTAAAGTTTCCTAAGGTTGCTCTCTTAAATAAGCAGGGTTTGTCAGGCACCCCTGCAGTCATCCAGAGGGCTCGTTCTGCTCCGTCTACCCGCGCTGGGGCCCGAGGGCGGAAACACTACTGCTCCTTCACTCACACTCCACCAAACCTGGACACGTGCCAGGCTGCATCTCCGTGGCCCATTCCTTCTTTGTCTTCCCTTTTATTAACCTCTCCTTCCCCTCGTTCTTATCCTCCTCCTCCTCTCTCTGTTTCTGCTCTTCCACTCCCTTACTCCCCCCGCCCCCTTTTCAGTCTGTTGTAAATTGCGTGTGGAGAAATGGAAACTAAAAATACGCCAGTGATAAACCCAATTAGCTGTCCTTTTTCACGCTACACGCCCAAATAGCTTAGAACATGTGACAGGCTGTGCGCCAGATACCAGCCTTCAGTGTGCATTCCTGTGTGTTTGTGCGCCTGCACCTGAGCTGAGTGAAGTAATCTAACAGCTTCAACTCACCGCTCTTACCAGCGTGGAACTACAAATCAACTGACCGCAGCATTCACGCTCGCTGTAAGAAATTGAAATTGATTTTTGATACAATTATTATTTTGGACTAGAGAAGTTTTGTATATTCTTCAGTGTGAAAAAGCCAAGATAAAGTTGTGCCAGTGCAGCAATAGGCTACTCCCTGATGACCCTGCAGTATTTTACTTTCTGAGTTTTCGCTGTGTCTTTGTGGCTCCTCTAGATATTGCCTGCTAAGCATGATGGCTTAAGTCAGCTTGTCCCACAGGATAACCCACTTTCAGGAGCACACAATATTTGATCGCTGTGCGCGTCTGCTTGCATTTGTGTGTGTGTTCGGCCTGAAGATGACCAGAAAGGACACCAGCACAGAAACTCCGCACTGAGAAATAAATTCAAGACGGCCCGGCTTTTCTGTCCTATGAACAACTTTGAATATTTAAAAGACTTATCCTTTCAGATATTTCACAGTCCGCGCAGCACTGATGCACTGTACTTGGCAGCTGAGTTTTAACTTTGGCTTTTCAGTTCCTTTCGGATAGCCAAACCATGTAGAAACATCCCCAGTGTTGACAGTACATTTGGTCTCTAATTATACTCCCCTTCCCCTTCTGCCGCCACAGCGATGAATAAAAGATATCCAGCTCTGCAGACAGTAATGAGTGCGATGCTCTTAGACAGCACTTATGATGTACTAACAGAGGTTTGAGCTTGTTTAAGTATTCCTCTTGCCTGTGGCTCGAGTACGTATACGAGTGTCAGATACTCCTTCCCTCGCTATCACAAGCTGTAAGAGTCAAAGTATTGCCAGACTGGTGAGCTGCCGCATTTATTTCAGATTCATACCCATCAGTTTACAATCCCTGACTTGCAATCTCCTCGCGCTGAGACCTGTGGAGCTCAGTGATTTGCATGGAGTGCGTGTGGAGACTATCATAAGCCACATATGGGGGAAAGAGTTCAGGACTTTAAAGTAGTAATCTGGGAGTTTTTATATATAATTTGGGGCACAAATTGGTGTCCCCAATTTGATTTAGCGCAGTTATAGTCAGCATAAACTAACCCCAATGTGGACTACATGCACCAGACCATATGACATGTACCGTCCCAGAGGAAATTAGTTTTGCAAGACCAGCGTGTGTGTGTTTCTGTGTGCATGTTCACTTTTGACTCCAGTGTAAATACCTGCTGCTGACGTAAATCATCCCTATGTACGTAGGTGTACTGCACACCCCGGTGTGTAAAAAGCTACACAACAGTACACTCACACCCTGCAGCTATAGATCTGCGTGGGCAGAGTCAATCAAATTATTGCTTACCTTAATCAGACAAATGAACAGATGTGTTTGTGTAGGTGTGTGTATGTGCTCCTCCACCTGCATGCATCTGTATGTGTGTGCATTAAGCTGATAATCCTTCGTTCAAGAACAAGATTGCATCTGTTGGCAGACCTCGTGTGATTTTATGTCGACAACCAGATGTGTTGATATAATTTATTTAAGTGCTGAGGCTGCTTCTCTTGGTCTGAATATACACTTAGCCTAATGCTTTTATTATTATTATTATTTTTTTAAATTGCTTGAGTAAAAAACATTATAGAAAAGACTGCTTTCAGGTAAAGACTTTAGATTCAATGGCTGCGATTAAGCCATTTATTACATTAATATGGTGTTTTGTTCCCCATACACAAACATTTGGGACAGGAGAAGCCAGGGATTGCCCGTCTCCCTCTACAGTTAATGACCAACCTGCTCGGCCATTTGAGCTACAGCCACCCAATTCCGTTTTGTGATTGAATGAATTATCCCCTGAGACCCGCACTTCAGTTTTATAGCTTGAGTTAAGGCACAGATATATATGAAACTAGAAAACCCAAGGAGTACCTCTATAGGTACCAACCATCATGCTAACTTGTCGGGAAGGAGGGTCAGTAATGCTCCAAAGTTAGGCTTAATTTTGGCGAGGAAAAACTGTCACGGCCATTTTCAAAGGGGTCCCTTGACCTCTGACCTCAAGATATCTGAATGAAAATGGGTTCTCTGGGTACCCACGAGTCTAAACTTTACAGACATGTCCACTTTAGGTTAATCACATGCAGTTCAGTAAGGGCAACTTTGGTCAAAGAAAAACTTTATTTCCATTTGCAGTAATATATGCAGTATATTTGGCAGTATGACTCTGTTCTGGGACCTCCCTGCCCATCCATGCGCATACGTGGGAGCATAAAGCAAAGAGAGCACACCAGCACACCGCAGCAGCAAAGACCCCCCTGGGTGCAGAACAGAGACAGAAATGACATTGATTAAGTCAGACACCGTATTATGAGGCACTGGTGGGGTGGAGGTGGGTTGCGAGCGGCTTGTAGAGGAAGCAGCAAGGGTAGGCAGGCTGAGGCAGCTTAAATAAGGCGCCCTGTATGAGATTTGCCAGTGAATGCATAGAGGGGAATCAGCTGATGCATCAGCACCAAATTCGTGTAATAACCCAAAAATTGCTGCAACAACTTATGAGACATAATGGAGCATGGGAATGACCATAATATACTTCCATCACAATGTTCTAAGCTCTTATACACTTTCACTATTTATTTTAATTAATTAATCAATTAATTAATTAATTAATTCATGTTTATTTCCGATTACTAGACTAAAACAGCTTGACACACAGTGCTGAGCTGCACTTCAAATTTATCTTCAGGTTCCCAGCTTTCAGATGACGTACACCACTTCTACATGACATCTACTGTTGACCTGCTATCTCCCCCTAAAAGAGAAAAAAACTGGTCTATTGTGGGTCTCAGAGGGTTAAAGGAACAATATGTAACACTGACAGCTGGCGTTTAAAATGGGAAACAGCAGTCCAAATTCGAAACATTGGAGCCGTGGCCTGTCCGTTTCACATCGAGGAGATGCCCAATTACACACACATAACAAGACAGAGTGCAGAGGAAATGACTAGATATGGACTACAGGCCTGGCCATAAGAGCAAGTCATTGTTGATGGGAAAGATGTATTGATTTTTGTTTTTTAAAAGCTCTAAGCTCTTTTTATGACATCACAATTATGGGATGCGTGCAATAATCCTGACCTACTTTTTGTTTTCAGAACCTAAGAAAACCTTTTGGGGGGCGCAGCTTTAAGCACTAAAAGTAGAACTGTCAAAATTGTATCACATTTTCTGCTGATTCTGATTTAGTGCATGTATTGTATTATCATGATATGCTTCACTTATGTTATGCACTGCATCAGGGTGCAGCCATTTGTAGAACAGACTGTTGTTTGGTGAGTCTGACTGGTGTGATTTCCTGGATGCAGCAGCCCTGAACCTCTGCCTTCTGCTCTGCCCATACTGCAACCCTGACCTCTTTACTCTACCACCACTCTTATTTCTTTTCTCACCATATAAGGAAGACATGATATCCACTTCACCGCCTCCTGGAAGCTTCCAGAAGCCTCTGATCACCTCCGCTCCATTAAACCCCACCTCGGTGAGACGATCATGCCAGCGAGAATAAAAAAGGCCATCCAGATTTCATTACGCAGGGTTGAAAATAAAAGCACTTCTCTCGGGGTCAGGGGATGTGGCGCAGATATGTGGATGTGAATAATTCAGGTTGGTCTAAAAGTTCTGGCGAGGGAGATAGATATTTTTATCTGTTGTATCTCACTTGAGGCAGAAAGATGGCACCAGTGTACGTTGTATGAATTAGAGCAGATGGGGGAAGCATGTTGAAGGTATGTGAGGTGAAAGGTGACGGAGAGCATAGAAGGAAAGATTGAGCAAGTAGGGTAAATCAAGTAAAACAAGAGGACTGAGAGGAAAAAAAAGCACGGAAAGGAGGACGGAGATTGATAATAAAGAAAGTTGGTGTGTCGCTGCGATGACGCCTGAAAGCAGAGGAAGTGCAAATGGAAAGATGACGCGGCGGAGAGAAAAGAGGATGACACTAATGGCTTTTGGGCTCGGTGCATCCAGCTTTTACGGAAAACATGAATTAAACATCGCCCAGGGGCAGAGCAGCAGCACAGGCCACGGTGTGTCACACTAAACAGTCCTGGCAGAAACATTGATTCTCACCTAGTTCCTCCTCTGAACCGCTCCACTAATAAGACTGGCGAAGACAAGCGTGTCATGACGCCACACTGTGAGCTCAGCACATGTCAGATGGCGACACCAGCGACAGCAAAAACACATTATCCCCGCCATGCTTACTCTGTTTCTCTTCATCTGTCCTTTTTATGCGGCGCTTGTCTGCGAGGATTAGACTTGGTAAAGTCCTTCCAATAGCTAAATAAGGAAGCGACAGAGAGAAATGCACAATGTTTTGATGGTTTTACTTGTGTTGAAATGAGGGGATACTGATTGTTGTGACAACACTCAGACATTGTTGTGAAAGTTGCTTGTGTTTGTCCTGGGTGATATAGCCCGGGGGTGAAGGGGAGGTCCTGGCATAAAGTGTGTGTACATGTGTGTGTCTGTATAAGAACCAGTGTACACACTTACATATGCTTATGTATATTTATATCCCACATGCCACATCTGGTAGAATTTCACCTGAGGCGAAAACACCACCTTGTTTCACTTAAATATCATAATTGCAATGTTGTAATTGTTTCATCCAGTATCATACTGCAGTGTTTTCATTATCGTGGTAATTCATTTAAAAAGATAATATTAAATTAAACTAAATTGAATATGATTATAATGGGAGTATTGGATGGGTGGCACTGTGGCTCACTGATTTGTTGGTGTTGGTGGATTTTTAATATACTACATCAGGGGATGTTGATAAAAATCGTATCAACAGGACACAATTTGAAGAGATTAAAGGTCACTTAAAGGTCCAATATGTAGAATTTAGGGCATTTTATTGGCAGAAATGGAATATAATATCCATAACTATGTTGTCATTACCTCATCACCTGAAACTAAGAATCGTTGTGTTTTCTTAGAACGAGCTCTTCATATCTACATAGGGAGCAGGTCCTTTCCATGAAGTCCGCCATGTTGCTCCGCCATGTTTCTACAGCAGCCCAGAACGGACAAATCAAACACTGGCTCTGGAGAGAGTCTTTCACGTTTTTATGTTACCTGAAGGCCACCTTAGTTCTCTGATACGCCTGGAAAGGGAGGGGTGAGAGGATGGGTATTAAGTTGGTTGCAACCGGCAACCTCACCGCTAGATGCCACTAAATCCTACACACCGCTTCTTTAACGAAACAGGTCAATATACTGAAACATCTACAGTGCATTTTCAAGATCTAATAAAAATAAACTAGTAGGAATGGATGGATACTTAAAGGCACTAAACTAGCACTGAGTGCACTAGATTTTTAAAAAGGATCCATTGATTGTTATCGAAAAAAAACAAGCCCAGTGTTGCCAGCTCTTTTCCAATGAAAGCAGCACTAGCTCCAAAGGTCCCTAAATGTAGACTATAGCTAGCAGCTTGTGTAAGACTCTGGTGACGCGCAATGAGTAAAGAATGCATGCAAATAAGCGGGCCAAATGAAGCGATTGGACAGAATTATTACAGTCCTGCGATAGCCACAGATACCATATATATACAGTATATATTTTTTTTGTCAGATTGTTTGATTTATTGATTGTTGTCAGGATGTAATGAGAATTTCAACTAATGCAACAAAGAATGTTTCTACATTTTTTTTTACCAACCCTGCCTTTAACAGGCCTACTGGTCAAAGGCCCAGCGACCCCTAGGGGGGGTCAGGGAGTCCCAACACCTCTGATTGAAGTGACTGTTTTAGCATTTCTCTTTTGAAAGTCACAGTCTGTAGTAGTGTAGTAGTGTCTGTGCCCAGTGGCCTATTATGGTCTGATCGTCTGCCACTGCTGGTATAAGAACAATTAAAACAAAATGGAACAATAAAATAATTCATGAAGTTAAACAGAACTTGTTGGGTTGTGATGACAAGACAAGAGTTCACCACATGAAGCCAAACTACCATTTCCAATTCATCATGTCAACAGAAATATGCCCGTGTGTGTGTCACTCTCTCTCTCTCTCTCTCTCTCTCTCTCTCTCTCTCTCTCTCCCTCTCTCTCTCTCTCTCTCTCCCAGGTCACATCCTCCCAGTTGTTGTGTCTCGTTCACATTCTACCCACCCACTGATGAAGGTTTTTGTGCCGGCTCGGTTCAGTTCAGCTCAGCTAAGCATTACTGCCTTAATTACTTTGTTTGATGACGTCAAACCAAGCGTGGCAAATCTCGGGCTAAAATTAAAACATAATCAGCGCGATCTGGAGGCACCTGGGGAGCATGTAACCATAATACTGTACGAGCAGTAGCGCTTCCCAATGAGACAGAAACGATGCTGCTTCGAAGCAGCTGAACTTTCCTCCTCAGCTCAGCACAGCGCGGTGCTGCAGTTCAGTGGCGGGGGAAAGACACAGCATGCCGAAAACGCACTATAATCTGGGATTTAGCAACGCAAACAATCTGAAGTGATGCAAAGATTGCGCTTTACCCCATCAGTTTACACTGACATAATGTTTTTCAAAATCAGAATGTAAAAAAATTGTGTAAAATGCTAATAATATATGAAAAAAATCCTTCTAAATAAAGTAGGTGAACGTTAAGGACACAGCTGAGTTCAGCACCATGGACAGCTCTCTGTCGCTGAAAGCCAGTGGCGCTGTCCGTGGTGCTGAAATCAATGCTTTTGCTGTCTCCACACATGTCATTCAGTCCTGCATTTATCATCACACCAAAACTTTCTACCAGCTGGAGATCTGGGTATAAAAGCGGAGAGACTGCCGACATGTAATTAAGTCAGACATTATATTTTTATTATTATTGTGATTATTGACCTCATTTGGCACACACAAATGAAGCTGCATTTGAGTGTGATGATTTTACGCGATATTTCCTCTGTTTAAACCTAAAGAAAACTACACCATGATGAGTGCAACACTTGCCTTTAGTTACTAGACACCAGTGCCAAGCATTCTCTCCTGAATATAGGCTTTAATGTGTTTATAGATGCATTTTCTCTCTTCCAGTCATCCACGGAATGAAATGACGCCTATTATCCTACAGAGCAAAGTGTTTCCCTCCCCGTGTGGAGTCCGTATGGATGCGCCAGAGGGGAGCTTTTTGCGCTCATAGGAGGGAGGGACGAACCAAGTCAAGTTCGGATCAGATCAGGAAGGAAGAAAGGAAGGAAGGAGCGCACCGGCACAACGAGACAGACGGCACCAGGGGAGAGACGCGCGTTTTTTTTTTGTGCCATTACGCATTATTATTATTTTCTTTTTGCTCGCATCGATAGAACCGACAGAGTTTCCTTCAGGAAAGAAAGTGAAGAGGATCCTCAAGCGACACGGGGGGAGTGATGCAGCCGGCGGAGAGATGGAGTTTGCTGCTTCTTCTCGTGGGTTTGATGGCGCAAGGTAAGTGGGATTTATATCCAAGGTAGACGCACATATAATGTAGATTTGATGCTTTCGGATAAAGAATATGAGATGATAAGGTGTGTGAGGTCTGCGCGTCAGTGCCTGGAGTAACTTGGAGATTGTATGATGGTTCAATTAGACGCTTTTCAATAACTTTGTCTCAATCTTTCAGTGGAGTGGAGTTTCTGTACCGTGCGTAAAAGCCAAAGTAGTGCAGCAGCCGTTAGAGCTATTAGAGCATCAATCAGTCTCTTAACTTTTTCAGTTGCATTATAGTTTTGAAAATGACATAATAGTCGTTAAAAACGCGTCCAAAGTTATTTCAAATGTTTCCCTCTCTTTCTCTCGACATGAAAGTGTCTTAATCCTCATCCATGACTTGGTTTCGTGTTAACTAGGCCACAACAAAATGAAATGCGGAAGAAATCCGGGAAATGAATTTTGATGAATGCAAATGTTGTTTTGTTGAGGCGTGAGTCGTGATTTCAGGAAACCAAAACAGATTAGAATTTACCGGATCTGTTTCCCTGTTCACTGCTGGTGAGAGAGAGAGTGTAGGGTTATACAGGGCCTGTGCCAACATTGTATTATTCAGACAGAGCAGAGGGCAGATAGGCGGGTATCAGGCAGACAGGACAGATTGGCCGTCTGCAGGCATCTGATAATAACCTCTCTCATTGCCATGCGCGTCTTTGGAAAGGTCTGATAACCTTATTTTCTTTTCCCCCCAATTAGGCTGTGATTAAAAGTTGTGTTGACTCTGTATTAGTGTGTTTGCTCCTGTTCTTCTTTGTGAAAAGATAGAAGTATATTTTTAGAGCTTTAGAGTGAGGATGAGAGGGATAGAGGGAGAAAGAAGAGATTAATAGAAGGAAGGAGGACAGACGGGGAGGAATGAAGGAAGGAAGGAAGGAAGAAAGGGACAGGGGGAGAAAGACCAGATTAATGGGAGGAAGGAGGAAAGGTAGGGGGAGGGGGGAGGAAGGAAGGAAAGGATGGAGGGAAAGATGAGAGGGATAGAGGGAGAAAGAAGAGATTAATAGAAGGAAGGAGGACAGACAGACAGGAAGGAAGGAAGGAAGGAAGGAAGGAAGGAAGGAAGGAAGAAAGGGACAGGGGGAGAATGACCAGATTAATAGAAGGAAGGAGGACAGACGGGGAGGAATGAAGGAACGGAAGGAAGGAAGGAATAACGGGACAGGGGGAGAAAGACAGGATTAATGGGAGGATGGAGGACAGGCAGGGGGAGCAAGGAAGGAAGGAGGAGGGAAGGGAGAGAGGGATAAAGGGAGTAAGAAAAGATTAATAAGAGGAAGGAGGACAGGCAGTGGAGGGGGGAGGAAGGGAAGAAGGGAGGAAGGAAGGAAGGAAGGAAGGAAAAGAGGGACAAAGGGAGAAAGCAAAGATTAATGGAAGGAAGGTGGACAGGCAGGGGGAGGGGGGAGGATGGAAAGGAAGGGGGAAGGATGAGAGGGATAGAGGGAGAAGACAAGATTTATGGAAGGAAAGAGGACAGACAGGGGGAGGAAGGAAGGAGGGAAGGATGAGAGAGCTAGAGGGAGAAAGAAAAGATTAATAGAAGGAAGGAGGACAGACGGGGAGGAATAAAGGAAGGAAGGAAGAAGGATACAGGGGAAGAAAGACAAGATTAATGGGAGGAAGGAGGACAGACAGGGGGAGCAAGGAAGGAAGGAGGAGGGAAGGGAGAGAGGGATAGAGGGAGTAAGAAAAGATTAATAAGAGGAAGGAGGACAGGCAGTGGAGGGGGGAGGAAGGGAGGAAGGAAGGAAGGAAGGAAGGAAGGAAGGAAGGAAAAGAGGGACAAAGGGAGAAAGCAAAGATTAATGGGAGGAAGGTGGACAGGCAGGGGGAGGGGGGAGGATGGAAAGGAAGGGGGAAGGATGAGAGGGATAGAGGGAGAAGACAAGATTTATGGAAGGAAAGAGGACAGACAGGGGGAGGAAGGAAGGAGGGAAGGAAGGAGGGAAGGATGAGAGAGATAGAGGGAGAAAGAAAAGATTAAAGGAAGGAAGGAGGACAGGCGATGGGAGGGGGGAAGGAAGAAAGGAAGGAAGGAAAGGAAGGAGGAGAGAAGGAAGGAGGGATTTGGTATTATTGAAATGCACCCAGACTTAATCAGTGACCGCAGCTGAGGCGTAGAGCCTGGATGTGACCCGGAGCCACTCTGTGGAAGAGATGCAGAGACGGTAATTATGCCGCGGCATTTCAAAGCAGGAACATAAACATTTGCTCCAAGGGCACAAATAGCAGCTATCTGATCTATGCAAGGTGGCAGAGAGGCTCTTTTATGGTTTATCAGGCACCACAACACATACTTCATTCCATGCATGACCCTGTTGGCTCCGAGGTGTCTGAGTGTGCGTGTCTATGCGTGTGTGTGTGTGTGTGTGTGTGTGTGTGTGTGTGTGTGTGTGTGCGTGTGTGTGTGTGTGTGTGTGTGTGTGTGTGTGTGTGTGTTTCTCTCACCCTCTTGTTCTCTGCATTTTCAGAAGCCAAGTTTGTACTTAAATCATTTGTAAGTGTTTGTGGAAAAGTCGTGAACCCGAGTCTCAATCTGCACATGTAAGTGTGTACTCAGACACAACGCTAAAGACAAAGAGCCTTCTGGGAAGTAAGTGGAACCATCTTGAGGTTACTGGTATTGACTGGGTGGTCAGCTTGCTGAACTGTAGCTGATATCTTCCAAACATTTACTCCGCTGCTGAGGACTTCTTGGTGTGATGAAGTTTGGAGTGGTATGTTTAAATTAGATTTTCAAATTTCAGAGTAACCAATTGTTTCACATCATTATAAATTCAAGTGCTCTCACAAATCTGATCATTTTACAAATTCACAAATCTGAGACCACTTCCAAATTTGAGTACACTTACAATTCTGAGATGTTTTACATAATCACAAATCTGAGCACACATTCACAGATCACTTCATAAATTTAAGACTTGCAAATGTACTGCTTACTTTTAAAGGTGTTTTTACACAATCACAAGATAAGCAACCCAAACTGGCATTAATACATGTATTTTGTAAGAAATGTAAAGTCGCTATAGGGTTACTTTTTCAGCACAACATCGACATAATGAGGAAGCATTTATATTGAATATAATGGTAATACTGACCTTATGTGAAAAATGTTACATTCTTCAAATCTTTGTTTTGCCTGCAGTATCCACTAATGGCAACTAAAACATGATTCACAATTTTCTGGTTATGTTCAGGCCAACCAAAGCACCTGGTTAATGTTAAAGAAAGATCATAATCTTGGTTAAAGTGTGAAAAAAATTAACGCTGATTTTAACCACAAATTCGTTTTAATCTAAACTTAACATGCTGAACATTAACCGTCAGGGTTGTAAAACTCCTGTGCTTTGTACCTCCTCCCATGACCTCTGTGCAATAGGGATGTCACATTTCTGGTTTATTCGGCCAGTAAAAACTGTGTTTGGAGAAGTCATTCTAGATCAGTGGTTCCCAACTTGGGGTTTGGGGCCCCCTCAGGGGGGAGCCAAAGATCACAAGGGGTGTGCCAGGATTTGTCTGCTCGGAGGTTGTTAAAATTAGATATACACATGTATAACTAAAATCATAATAACACACTTACTGGATTATTTATACAAAAGTTTGTATATAAAACTATTTAAAAAGATATATTTTTGCTACTTTGTAGGCCACATTCTGATTAAACCCGGTATTTCTTGCAGGTAAAGATCAGACTAATATTATTAGTATTATACTATTTGTAGAATTATATTCCAGTGGTGGTTGTGCAGGATTGTTTCCGACTCGTGTGATTCAAACATTTCCAATAACTCCAGAGCATTGTCATGTCCTAAAGTCATTGGAAAAAGATTAATGTAATCATTTCTAAAACATGTTTTAATCTAACAAAATATTCTATTTCAATCCATATTTGTTGCCGTTTAGCTGACGAGTTTTATTCATTAAAGAAAGTTGATTTAATAAAATATACTAATTTAATAATACAGTGAAACATCTTATTCATTTTGAGGGTTTTGTTGAAGGAAGGATTTGTAAATTGGTTAGCACTGTCGCCACACAGCAAGAGGGTCGCAGGTTCAAACCCGGCTTGGTGGCCCTTCTGTGTGGAGTTTGCATGTTCTCCCCGTGTTAGCGTGGGATTTCTCCAGGTTCTCTGGCTTCCTCCCACAGTCCAAAGACATGCAGGTTAGGTTCATTGTTGACTCTAACTGAATACAATCAACCATTACCCACACCAGAACTGTGACATCACATCCTTTTTTGGGGTGGAATTTTGGCGAACACAAGGCTAATGTGACCTTAAGCTACAATTTTAGCCTCATACACATCTGCACATGCACATAGAGGTCCTTAGTGCCTTCAAAATACATGAAAAGACAAAGAGTGAATAGCTTGTACACATACATACAGTATATTTGTCGCTTCTGGTGGTTTCAAAATGTGCTACTACTAATGTGTTACCTCAGCCTGTAGGTATATTCATGATGCTGTCCCTTGTTTTCAAATAGAAGCAGCTCTCGTAATGCGCTTTGAATGCATGACTGATGATCCGGTCAGTGAACTGTGGTGATGTGTGTGTGTAGCTGCGTGGTAACAAGGCTTATATCACAGTAACATTTATAGAGTAGAACACAGAGCAGAGGGGGCGTGGCTAAACACAAACTGAGTCACACATAAATGTGTCGAGAACACCTCACACTGCAGTACTCGCTTCACAGAGGTGTTTTCCTGAAACACCCAACATATCATTAGATTTCACCGGTTTATCTGAACGCATTACGTTTGGGAGGGTCTTCTTCACTTCCACAATACACACACACGGTGTCAGTCAACAGCAAAGAGATATTTTAATAATTTTTTGAACATACATGCCAACACGTTTTACTGGTTTCAACACTTTTCATAATAGCATATTTAGTGTACCATAATATGTGTACTATCCCAAAGTAGACACATTGTCAACGCCCAATTCTTCTCACTCTGTCTCATCTCAAGGTTAAGATGACATTTCCTGAACCCCAGAGAGAAGGCTATAGCCACTTCAGGGTCTCATTTGCACCCAATCACTACAAAAATGTACATTTATGGATGAGAAAGCCGCTGTTGAGATATTGAACTCCAAAGGTCTTACAGCACATGAAACATATTCAAATTCATGTAACCCACTTTTTGGGGAACGCGCCTTGAGGGGAAAGATGTGCAATTCCTATTTGATCTGCTCATTTTGAACATGGAAAGAAATTAAATTTTCTTTGTGTGTGAAAAATGTGTGAGTGCGCAGATACGTGTGCGGTCTTCTGTGAATGTCATGAGGCTTTTAATAGCACCGTATTACGCCTATATTAGTGCTTATATCTGCTGGAAGAAAAAAAAAGACAGAATGAAAGAAAAGAAAAATGAAAGGAAGTTGTTTTGACAAGGGTGTAGTTGCGATGAGGAAGAGCATTCTGCTGTCACATGCATCGCATCTTTTTCCTGTTCGATTTACTGGACAGTCCTATCCCTGCTCCACTATCCTATCTTCCCTGGCTCTTTGCACCTGTCTCCACACTTTCCCACTCACAAATCTCTCAGGTTCTTTTGCTGTCATCAGCTTTCCACTTCATCTTACTCAGTTTTATCTCTGTCTTTTCTGCCGTCTCTCTCCCTCTCTCTTCTCCCCCCCCACCAACCCCTTTAATCTCTGTCAGTTGACTTCAGCTCATTTCAACTCAGCTTTATTGGCACAAAAGGAAAACAAACAGCACGAGCATTTCAGCTCATCGCAAAGAAGCCATTACTCTTTCATACAGTGATTACCATACAAGTATTGTGCATGATGGAGATGTAAAAGTAAAAACACCCTTTCTCCTTTACCCCCGTCTCTCTTCCTCCCTCTCTTCCTCTCTCTCTCTCCTTTAAAAGCATTTGCATGCTCAGGGGAGAATGAAGGCTAAATGGCTCTCTAACAGTATCCTCTCATAAAATGGTCTCTTCTTCTCCATCACTCAGTATCTGTCCTTCACCCTTTCCCCTTTCCCTCTTCCTTTCCTTCTCCTCACACTCGCTCCTCATCAAAGTCCTCATTTTTTCTACAGTATGCAAGTTGACCTCCGACCCTCTTGTTTTGGGTGCATTAAATATCTCACGGGATCTATATTTTAACTAACTTGCTTTCTAAGTGGTTTTTGACAGATTCCGCACAGCTATTTGAATAATTGATACTGTACGTTTGAGTAACTGTACATACTCCTGAGTTTACCATAATCACAAACTCCTCTTCTTTCCACTATCATAAGCTGCAGCTGGCTTATTTTTTTTTTTCTGCGCTTTGTTTTAATAGATTGAAAAGATAAGCTCAACTAAACACTATACAGTAATGTCAAAAGGCATATCAGACTGCTTCTCATGTTTGAATTATCATTATGTTTGGACAGAGGTAGTCAGTAAGCATGTTTATGTTTATGCAGTGGTCAGGAAGGAAACACTGGCAGGACACAGCTTTTACATGCTTGACATTACAGACATAGTACAAAATTAGTTGCTAAAATTATAACCATATGACTCTAAACTTCTAATCCATATAAAACACGACTTACAGTAATGACAGATGCTGATCAGGAGCCAGTCGCACCAGCTGTTCACTAAATTAAAGCAGGTAACTTGCACCATATAAACAAGTTCTTACGTCGAGATTAGTTGTTACTAAATATTTAACTTTCCGGCGTATCTGTTGCTTAGCTAACAGAATCACCTGACAAAACTAGCGTTAGCTTGCTGATATATGCCACAGGTAATAGGAAATATGGTCAACACATCTGACCTGACACTTTATCAAAATTCTGTTTAATAAAGATGTAAACCCGGAGATTTTTAAATGAAATTTCACAAACATAACACAATTGTCACAAAAGACAGTCTGATATTTAGTCGCAGGAAAATGACAGGTGTAAATAATAAAATAATGATGGCGGAATTCCACTTAAACCTGCAGTAGGCTCAATATTTTTGTCATCATTGGGCAAAAATTCCATAATAACTTTTCAGCATATTGTAATTCAAGTGTTCTGAGAGAAAACTAGACTTCTGCACCTCATCATGGCTCTGTTTTCAGGCCTTAAAATATGTACCCCGTGACGGGAGACTTTGGCCAATCATAGATCATTTCAGAGAGAGAGCGTTCCTATTGGCTGTTCATTCAGCGGAGGCAGCTGTCAATCAATAACAAACTCCGATCAAACGGTCAAACTAGGCAGCGCTGATCAAATATGAATCAATATTCTGTTATTGTAATGCCTATTTCTATAAAATGTTTTCAGAAACATCTTGTAGTGTACTGTTTAGCTGTAAAATGGGAAAGTTTGCTCTGGCTGGTGGGCGGTGCTTGGTATTTCCTCAACTGATCTCAACATGGCTGCCGGGTCACAAACTTTCTAATTTTACAGTTAGACAGTACACTACAAGATGTTACTGAAAACATTTGAGGCAAGAAATAGGCATTACAGTAACAGAATATTGATTCATATTGGATCAGCGCTGCCTAGTTTGACCTTTTTTTTTTTGTGATTGACAGCTGCTCAGAGACGGCAATCTCCAGCTCGGCTCTGATTGGTTGTTTTCCTCCGGTCTGTGAAATCTTGCAGATGCCATCAGGAGCACTATAGGAGGAGGCAGAGGATTTCACAGATTACTTGTCTCGTCCACTACTCTCCAGAGGGCTGTCGCCAGTAGTTCAGCACCAGCTGCGTTTCTGGTGTCATTGTTGTCTTCATGAACGGGGTTATCTCTAGCCTTTGAGGAAAGGATCTTGATGTAATAGGGTCAGCAGTGTTTCATCATTAGGATTTCAAGGCCTTCTCTAAAAAAGTCCATTTTAATTAAGATATTTTTCTCTCATCTATCCCAAATTCAGTTTGGCTGGTTTTAGTCAAATGATAGTATTTAAAAACAGTTTGGGGGGAAACAACAGAAATACCGCAGGGCAAACTCTGCTGGTGTTTTTGAGATGACATAAGTTCTGCAAAGTTCTTAATAGTAGAAATCATCTTTGTCTTACTGCTGCCTGTATAGAGTGCTCCAGGGATGACGTGTTTTTGTAGGCCAACCAGGAAATTAACATCGCCCTGGTTCTCTCGACAAAAAGCCAATGGGATTTTTCCATTGGGTTTTGGATTATTGCAGAAAATAAGCTCTGTGGCAAACACGTTTGATACTTACATGTTCTATTCTGTAAAATAATCTTCACAAATGAACACCACTTTTATAATTTTGAAGTTTAAATGCAATCGGCAAAAGTAAAAAGCTAATGTTAGGCTATAAACGAACTACACCACGGTCACTTGAGCGTGAGTATACACAACGAGGTAGGTGGACGAGTCGGCGTGATGGCGTTTAGTAGTCTCATTTAGCCACATGTTAGCAGCATCTTTAAGACACATAAAGGCTTCAAAATTCACGTGTCGGATATTTATTGATGTATTTTATATAACAAAACATTGAAATCTCTTAAGCTTGTGTTAACCACAGACCTTATTTCAGGCATCTAACTAAAAACCCATTGACTTTCAGACAAGGGAACCAGAGGTGCTAAAAATTTCAGGACTCCTGTAGCTCCCTATTTCTTTGTGTCTTTCTAGGATCAGACCTTAGGGGGCTCAGCCCCTAATGACAATGTGACATGTCCAGTCAAGGGCATAGGTTTCATTTCAACATTGGGGGGACACATATCAAGCGGGGGTCCTCACCCTAGACAAACACTTCATTTCCTGCATTCTGGTGAATTTTTATGTATTAATTTCTGCCTTTTCTGAATGAAGTTATGTTGGAAATGTCTTTATGTCTTGAGATGAGAGGTCAAGGGACCCCTTTGAAAATTGCCAGTTTTCCCTCACCAAAATTTAGCCTAAATATGGAGCATTATTTAGCCTCCCATGACATGGATTTCTTAGGTTTATAATATCTTCCTTTACGACTGATCCGCTATAGCCTCTTCAAGACAGTAATGTCGGCCGGGATCGCCGGCAATCCCACAGGTCTCAGAGGGTTTCAGAATTATTTTTTTGGGTTGCTGAGATGAAATTTAGGTAAGCTTGAGCACCCTTAAAACAGTCTTAAATCGACAATTGCATGATTCCTCTCTAATCCAGCCTTCTCCTGCACCCTCTCCTCTATCCAACAACCTTGAGAGCTGCTCAGCAGAGAAGAATGTGGTATTGATCTAGGAGATATTTATAGAGGGTAATGGGGAGTGAGCGGGGTTTCCGCGTGAGAACTAGGAGCACTGGGGGGTCTTGAAGGAGGAGGAGCGGGTGATCACCTTCACAAACGGTAGCATTTTTTTCATTGTTGTGACTCAGTTGGCCTCAAGGCAGCAAACTGTGTGGGGAACTTACGACTCGTCGCTTTGATACGGTTCACTTTGAAAACGTTCGTGGCTTACACAACCAACACACGCTGGTAAAGTGAGAGTTTCATTTAAAGTTTTAATCCTACAGATTTCAGTCCCGGGTGATTTGGCAACATCTGAGGTTACCATGGTAACAGAAAGTGTGGTTTAATACTACAGATCACAGTGCAGCCAAACAAACTCACTTGTTTTAATAAAGAAGTCGTCAATAATTGTCCTTTTTCCATCATACCATGAGCAACCGTGATTTGATTTCATACTGCACATGGCACGAGTAGTTCTCCATACAACAGCAGAGCACAGTAAATTGGTAGCAGCTGTGGCTATTCTTTATTGTTTCATTACTGTTTCATATAATATTTGACCCGCTATCAAAAAGTTGCAGAAAATGATCGGTGTCTTGTATTATAAATGCATTTTTTAAAAATTTGTATAAACGATTGTGGACACCACAAACTGGATGTATAATGCTTTTAATGTGAAGCATCGGCAGCAGAAGATGTTTGGTTAGCATTAGCAGTAACTTAATACAGCTCTGTTGTATGATATGTTCCGAAAAAGTTATTCTACCTTTTTCGTTCGTTTCCCGATGAATGTCCAGCAACACATGGCAATTTCGTCTCATTACATGCATACAGTCTTTTCAAAATAAATTTCCGTCTACACAGGAAATGACTTCCTTAAGTTTAGGCAATAAAACTACTTCGTTAGGTTTAGGAAAAGATCATGGTTTGGCTTAAAATAACTCTAAAAGTGGCATAACATAAGTACGTAATTTACGTGACAAATAAATCAACTTTGACTTCTGGTTTCACATGGGACACGAACGCTGATCTCCTTGGTGAATGTCCGGTATTTTTTGACCCACCCATCCACCCTGACCTCCTCCCTACGCGGCGTTCGCTACTCTTTATATTTCCTGGTTCACGATTACGTTGATTACACACAAATTGATTTCTTGGGATATACATGTACATGGATTACAGTGCTTTACTTTTCATAGGTAGGCCTATAGCTACAAACAGTGTATGAGACTAGCCTGTAAGAGTGTGAACAGTAAAGGCTGATATCAACGAGATTAAATTTCAAACAGTAACACCGTTTCCTGTAAATCCCTCGTACGTAGGAAGGTAATTTAAACTGGGGTGGGAATGACTGCAACTAAAAGTGAAAAATGACTACATAAAGAGGTAATTACTTACTGTTAATATACTGAATGGCTATTGGTGACAAAAGGCTGACCATTAATAGTATCAAAAATGGAGTTTGATCATCTTAAGGATTACTTTAAATTAATTCACTTTTGATTTAGAGTCAATTTTGGATAAATTTAGCAACTATGGGACGTGTTCTGAATTTGCTACAGTTGGAGAGAGTGCAATGTTTCAGTAACGCTAAGGATATCGGAAAATAAATGGGAATACAGAATGGGGAAAAACACCATCGGAACCAGCAGCTCCTCTCGCAACTCGATTCCTCACCTGCACTGGAAAAAAACAAAAAACTTTCAACACTTTATCTCCTGTCCTCAGGCTACAGTCTTCAACTCCTCTGCACTAAGTTAAAATAGCTTGCCGTGCATTTTTCACTTGTTAGACATGCTGATGTTGTACCTCAGGCCTTCTAGGCTCCTTCCTGGATAATTAGTAAATAAGGCCCTTCATATTTTAGATATGTATATAGCACTTAAGCCGCAGTCCAACCAACCTAAATTTAGGTAGTAAATTGTGAACTCATACAGGATGAATCCCCTCAGCTGCCAGCACCTTCCTAGAGAAGAAGACATGCTTGTCACTCTGATCTATGTCTATTTAGATTTATTTTTTTATTTGAGCTTAAATGAAACTCTATTCTAGGATATCTTGGATATGGTAATATACCACCTGCCCATAACACTACCTAAATAAACAGACAGCATTATTCTTGGGGCTTTTAAAGTGATACTCCTACTGCAAGTGGATTGCAGTGGTGCTCAATAATGAATTCGGTTTCCAGTCATGACAAAGACTGTTTGGACTAAAATGAAGCAGTGAACCAATGATCCTAAAGGAAATTAGAATAAAAGACCATATATGATTACCCATATATCGTTCAGAGTGGACATGGCTGCTTTGTGCTTCCTTACATGACAATTTTCAATGCTGTGAGCGGCCCAATCCCACAAAGAAACACCCTAAAAGTTAACTCATGTCACAGACTTGTTCAAAGCAGACTTTTAACTCGGATGATCTAAGCAGAGGAGCTATAATCCTCAGAGACTTTTATACAGACGATTCATCTACAAACTCAAAAGACTTATTGATGATGTGACATTGCATCAAAACTGGAAGAGGCTGATGTCTATTTTTCTCACAGTTCTGTGATTGAAAATCTATGACTTCTTAGAGAAGATTATATTTCTACTGAAATTGTTGCATTTTTTTTCACTTCTTTTTCTTTAAGTCACTTCCTTTCTTCTTATTCACATTCACTCATCCAGTCACTGATCACTCTGTCTGCCCCTCTCCTCTTTGTCACTCCCCTCTCCCTTTCTTTCTGTCCAGACTGCTTTTCATCCAAGGCAGAGGACCGGCTCTTCAGGAAACTGTTCAGAAGATATAACCAGTTCATCAGACCAGTGGAGAATGTCTCTGATCCCGTCACTGTGGAGTTTGAGGTCTCCATCTCGCAGCTGGTCAAAGTTGTAAGCTTTACACCCAAACACGCACACAGTAGATATTCTAATCATAACACAAAGCTTGTTAAGACTCATGATGCCAAAGGTGTTTTAAGCACCTTTCTACATTCATTTCATACCAACCTGGTCTCACTCCCAACTCCTCAAATACCGCAAATTGGGCAGCGCCCCTCGACATCGGAAACCGACATCACGTGACTCGCCGGTATCATCAGCCACGTGAGTCACGTGAGTCGTTAGTATTGTCAGTCCCATTAGTCACGTGAGTCATATGAGTCGTTAGTATCGTCAGTCCCGTGAGTCCTTAGTCGCGTGAGTCGTTACTATCGTCAGTCCTGTGAGTTGTTAATATTGTCAGTCCTGTGAGGCACGTGAGTCGTTAATATTGTTAGTCGCGTGAGTCATGTGAGTCATTATTCCCATGAGTCGTTAGTATCGTCAGCCCCGTGAGTCACGTGAGTCATATGAGTCGTTAGTATTGTCAGTCCCGTGAGTCCCGTGAGTCGTTAGTCGCGTGAGTCGTTAGTATCGTCAGTATCGTCAATCCTGTAAGTCGTTAGTCACATGAGTCATTAGTATCATCAGTCCTGCGAGTCACGTGAGTTATTAATCACATGAGTCGTTACTATCGTCAGTCCTGTGAGTTGTTAATATCGTCAGTCCTGTGAGGCTTGGAGTCATTAGTATCGTCTGACAAGTTGGGGGGAGTGAGAATGTGTGGTTCATACCTTTCTGTGTATGTCTCGTTTATAAGTGTGTGTGAGCAAAGGTGAATATAACCATGTTGTTTCACTAATAACGTCCTCTCAACAGTATATAAGAGTCTGTGTGAATTGAGAGCCGTCTTCATATGAGCATCTTGATCATATTTCCTACCTTTTGATACAGAAAAAGCAGCAGATAAGCTGCGGAACAAGAGAAGCGAAAGCAGAAAGTGAATGCAGTCTTTATTTAGTCTGTTCAATTTCACGGATTCCAAAAATGTCACACAGTGCTGTTATACGCTGCTGTTTTGCTTTGGCAATGTTAAGTTTCATGCGGGTGGGGGGATGGTTGGGGTTGTTGCTGCATATCCCCCGGTGAAAATAGGTTTTCAGCTCAGAATGGAAATCCTCAGATTAGGAGAAAATTGCCTGCAGGAGCCTTTTTCAAACTGGACTGATATGTAGCTATATCGGCTTGCTCGGCAAGGTGAGATTAATCTAAAGGTGAGTGTGTGGATGTGTCACAATATGTGTGTGTGTCTGTGCACATATTTTCACGTATCTGCTCGTATGTGGCTGATGCATTTCTGTGTGTGGTTAATGTGGAATTCTGTGAATCACAGGAGTGCAAATCAAAGTGAATAGGGGTCACAGAGAGAGGTGGAGAGGAAGTGACATCTGTAACCTCTCCATCTATTATTAACTTACTCACAGTCGACCTTTTCAGTCAATCAACTCCAGCTCTAGAGGACAAAGATTAGAGGACGAATTCCATTTCTTTTTTTTGAAAATGCTGTCAATCAAACTGTTAAATTCTTGTGTCTGATACAAATGGCCATTAGACTTTGATGTAAAAATAGTAAGTAAGTAATAATGTTATATCTTCACTAGCATTCAATCAATGTTTCCCTTTTTTCATATTATCTTAAAGGTACAATACACTCAGACACACACACCCACACACCGTGCTGGTAGCTAACAAGCCCTCTTCCTTTTCCTTCTTGTCTCTGCAGGATGAAGTGAATCAGATCATGGAAACAAATTTATGGCTCAGACATGTGAGTACATTCACACACACACAAACACACATGCAGTGTTTCCATCACTTTAGAGGACATTACATTGAGTTACATTCATTTCCTGAAGACTTTCCTTTACCCTAACCATAACTGCTACTTGCCTAATCCTAACCTTTTCCATAACCTTAAACCATGTCTTCACTCTAATATGTAATGATTTACGTTATGGGGACGTGCATTTTGTCTCCAAAAGAAAGGCAAGTCCCCACAATGTGACTGTGTGAACAGATTTATGTCCCCACAACATGAGTAATATACAATCAATTAGGTGATTGAGAGTCATAAATTCTTGTTGTGACTTGGCCGAGAGACGCGACAGACAACACGCCGGTCCCCGACAGACGACGTGCGTGATGTCATCAGGAAGGAAGCTGCTATAGTTACTTCATAGACATATACACGCTTTACTCACCGGATTGCTGAAGAGCCTCTCCTATTTCATGTCAGCTTCACATACACACACACACCATATCCATCGCACACAACCTTTATTAACTATTTCAGTGACCTAACCCCCTCTTGGGGTCTACAGAGACAGAGGTAAGTGAAGACTGAGGAGGGGTCATGTATGTTATCACATACCTATACATACTAAGCAGACATCAATATGAGATGCCACACTCTGCTTCTCCCCCTGCTGTGTTCATGTGTGTGTGTGTGTGTGGATGTCATACATCACTGAAATGTTAAACACGTCAAAAAGAAAGAAGATGAGACAAGTGAACAAGAAAACAAGGATGTCTCAGATAGACATTTGAATGCAATTAGCTATTGATCAATGGTAGCATTATGGTCAGTCACGCTCTGTCTCTCTGCAGATCTATAGCCAAGGAGGCTGAACTCCTGACCTCCTACAGCCAGCTATTCTCCCAAATAACACATTTCGTCTCTGTCCTACAAACTGCTACTTTCCTGCTACCGCTTTAATTCTTTTCTTTTTTTCCTCCTTCCTTTTCATTGTACTAAATCTGTATTTCTCTTTGAAAAACAAAAGAGTATAATTTAAGCTGCAGTTTATAGTAAGCATTAAAGAAATTGTCCTTTTTAAATCAGTGACTAATTGCGGCCGAACAGCTGTTGGATGCTGATGCAATTCAATGGTGGATACGATGATACTGTGATCTCTGAGCTCTCGAATTAAAATGCATTGAAAGGCCTGTAAAGGCGGATCGTATTTGTTGTTTGTAATGGCTGAGCTGTTTATTTATAACAAGGCATCACTAATGAGAAGCTGTGTCAACACCACAGTCACTGATAAAGACTTTGAATCGCAGCCATTGGGTTTATAGTGTTTGCCATTTTAGAAAGCCCCCCCTTGATGAATTTATTACATCTGTTCTGCAGTAACACTGCAGGGGATTCCTTCTGTAACAGCATACAGAGTTTCTAAATGTGTTCACTTCAGGCTCCATTGACTACTTTTATGAAAGACATAAGCAAAGTTAATTTCAAACAGTACTAAATACTGTACAACTGCAGACAGCTGTTGTATATGATGTGAACTCTGTGGATCTGGGTGCTCGCAACACAGAGGAGGCAGAACGTAAGAATAATTTCTCTTCCTCCTTGCTCTTACTATGAAGAATATTTTGTTTCTATATTTTCTATTTCTATCCTGTATCCTCTTTTATTCCATGTCTGTTATTTCTGTCTGTTTTGTCATTTTACTTCTTCTTTTATCCCTCATAAGCCCGTCAATACTGATCATGTACGCTAAGGGACTGTATGAAAATTACTGGGGTGGGGAGGAGGGCTGAACCTCATGTTTTATTATTTTTTTAAGAATTGCAGGATCATAATTGTATTAATAAAAAAAGACAATTAAATGTTGTTAGGAAATTAAATAAATACAAGTATGAATATCTCTACCTAAATTAAATTAATAAGAAGGCAATATACATAAATAAAAAATGTAATATATATGTATGTATGTATAAAAATAAATTAGTATACAGGAAATAAACAACTTATGATTGGTTGTTCTATTTCTCAGCAGAGATTCAGACAAAAGCTCACGAGTCAGGCCCTCTCACCATGGTATCTCAAAGTAATAAATTATATAGTATTAGTGCAACTTGTTTCACTATTTATAACTGAGAGAGGCAAAATATCTTTAAGGACGGAACATGACAAAATCAAAAATAAATCAATGAATAAATAAAGGACTCAATAAATAAATAAATGTCATTAAATGTAGCAAAAATAATATAAAAAATACTTGTAGCCATTAATTAATTGATAAAATGTGTCATGAATTGATATTTCTTCTTTATTATTTTATCCTTGTATCAATTCCCTATTTAATTATGCTTCATTAATTTTCCCTTTTATTTATTTATTTATGTATTTCTTTTATTCATTTTAAATGTATTTCTTTATTTTTGCATTTATTATTTATTTATTTATTTGTGCTTTATTTTGTATTCATTTGTGCATTTATTTATATACATATATATATGTATATATATACAGTATATATTATTCCTGCACAATTTTCCCTTTGCATGTCACCCCTTATTTATTGCTCCAAACTTATTTTTTTCTGTATACATTTCTTTACTGATTTCTTTTTACATTTCTTTATGCATTTCTGCCTCATTATGCCAGAAACGCACCACGCATGTCAATAATAATATTAATATTAATATTAATAATAATGCCCTTTTGCTCCGCTTCCCCAATATTTTTGAACAGTCCCTAACTGAGTCTGTACCAAAAATCTGTTTAAGTTTATTCATTTGTAAAAAACTCATTGTCACTTTGTTGATTGTTGTTACATTTAACAAAAATGACTCACTGTATGTTATTGTCATTGCTGTCATGATCATAGAAAGTAAATGTAAAATAATTTATATGTTGTAAACAATAATCCATACACCTCGACCTATCAGGAATTACATCTCCAGCCAATCATGTTGTAAAGTCCCTGGAAAGATAAATGAAAAAGTCAGTGTAGCATGAAGTGGTTAATTAAACAGCTCCCAGGTCATAACTGGATATTAATCCGCTTTGCTAATGAATGCATTCATCTCGAATGACGTGCAAATAGCCAAGACTAATGGCTCTACGGCTCATGAAATGTTACCTGCAGGTATGTTGACAGAATAGCAAGTGAATGCAGTCAGTGTCTGTCAGTGAGCTATTTACTCATACTATTTACCCTTCTCTCTGAGCTGCTCCTTATTCAGATGTATTGTGGATGTGTTATTATTTACTTACTGAAGCATTGTGGCTCTATTACCAGGAGGAACTGCATCAAACAAATACATGTTGGCTTGATTCTCTGTGAAAAAGCACTCATGTTTCTGTCGATAAACATTAGATTTCTTTGCAACATTATCCTGATTTGGCTTCACATTAAAACATCAAAGGAAGTTCTGCCTCCAGTATGAATATGCATTTCAAAATATCCTCATGAAGGAGAATGTCTCCAGTGACTAATACTGTCTGCAGTGTACAATGCAAAATACAAAACAGATGGTTGGCTCCCCAACACGCTCTCAATGTTTTCTTTTCTTCGCTTTCAGATTTGGAATGACTACAAGCTGCGATGGATACCGATGGAGTTCGACGGGATTGAATTCATTAGAGTTCCATCAAACAAAATCTGGAGACCCGACATTGTGCTCTACAACAAGTGAGACTGTCACCATCATTACCATTATCATTATCATTAGCTTGTTCACTCTTATTGCAATCATTATTAGATTTGAGATACCAGAAAAATAGCAGCATTAACTTAATATCAACTTAAAACAACTTTTGTTCACGTTTTCCTGACAAGTGACCTTGCGAATACTGACTGACTGACTGCAATACTGTTGTTTGTAGCATCATAGTATACTGCTGAAAATCCCCTTAAAAGGTCCAATGTGTAGGATTTCAGGGGATCTATTAGCAAAAACGGAATATCAAATTCACGACTATTTTTTCATTAGTGTATAATCACCCGAAACTAAAATCATTGTGTTTTCGTTACCTTAGAATGAACCCTTCATATCTACATAGGGAGCGGGTCCTCTTCATGGAGTCCGTCATGGTTATGGCTAGAAAGGACCTGTCTTGTGTAAAGCTCTCGTGAGAGTTTGTATGTGTTCGCGAGAGTCTGGTTCATGTATTTACCTTCAGCAGGCATTCTGTACCTCTACACTTGTAGGAAGGTTGCATTTGCAGTTCTATTTGACATTTTTACATGCTAATTTAAATGCAGTGTGTAATTTGTTTTAGATTAAGGTTCTAGTTGTGTAATGAAGTCATGAAGCAAGTTCAAGATTGAGGTTAACTTTTATTATTTTAATTTTCATTTCATTTTATTGTCATTTTGTGTTGATTTTGGCGGTCCCTACAGACAAAATTGGTAGTGTTTCCGAGCACCAGAGTCCCTTTAGAAAACCAAATTTTTTTACTGCATCAGGGTCTGACAGTCTGCCCCGCACAGTCCTTGTTCTGGTTCTCCAGTTCCTCTCTTCCCTCCAGCGGGCCCAGCAGTATGGCCTGGGCCTCCAGCAGCGTAAAGTCTGTGTTGGCTACCTGAGGGGACCGGTGGAGCAGCGAGGTGAAGTTCGGCTCTTGGCCGGGAGGAGGAGCCGCTTCTGCCAGGCGCCGAACTCTCCACCTCCCACCGAAGCTTCGACTGCGACTGGGTCTGATCTGGCTGGTCGCTGCCAGCGGCCCCGCTGAAGTGATCTGCAGGAGTTTCTAGTGAACCTGCATGATTTCGTCTGTTTACAACATTATTACAACAGTCTTCTCCCCCCATAAAGGGCATCCGATCCCTTCCGAGTTGTTTTCCGGAGTTGTTCCGATTACAGCGAGAACGTGACGTCATATTTACACAGGACGGATCCTTTCTAGCCATAACCGTCTGTGATTTTGCTCCGCCATGTTTCTACAGTAGCCCAGAATGGACAAACCAAACACTGGCTCTAGAGAGGGCCTTTCATGTTTTTACGTTACCTGAAGGCCACCGTAGCTCTCTGACACACTTGGAAAGGGAGGAGTGAGTTGAGGGGTACTCAATTGATTGCAATCTGCAACCTCGCCAAAAGATGCCACTAAATCCTACACACTTGACCTTTAAGGAAAGGTCAGGGGGGAAAGTGTCTGGCTTTAACACCAGAGAGTTTCTCTCAGTTCTCTGGAGTTTTTTTTAACTTCTTTCAGCCGCAACTTACTGCTTTGGTTCACTTTCACAGCTCTCAGCAACCTTGTTTCCAGCAGGCAGCTGTTTTCAGCAAAAAAAAAAAAGCTCTGATAAATCCACTGTATGTCACCTATTCAGCACCAAACGGTAGACAGACACAGCTAGTGACTAGCTGGGGAACATAGTGGAGCATTTAGCAACAAAAAAAAATTATATTGGGTTTACATTGTTAATTGTAAGCCAGTTGCATCGCATACTGGCGCTAAAGGGTGCCTTGTGTGGCATAATTGAACGGCAACGGTATTTGATGCCCTTGGAATGACAACAGGCTGAAATATTACATCAATGTCCAAATTCCTTGTAGCCCGAATGTCTTTTATACCTCTTGCTGCTGCACCGTGCAACAGACTGTACTGTAATTATACTGAAATATGTCAATGTGATAGTGTAATGTTCAGGGTCAGTTTGTGCTCTGTTCTAGTCTTTCAAAACCATTTCTACTTACAATAGTGACTCATAATGTTAATCAAAGGCAATTTTGTATTTCACAATAACGTGTAATTCAGTTTCATTGTCCTCTGTCTTTTAATCCTAATCCTCTCTTTCTTACCTCCATAACCTCACCTTTTAATCTTCTCCCCTCTCTTTTGTTCCTCGCTTTCATTTTCTCCTCGCCTTTCTTCTCATTGTTTGACGTCTCCGCCTCCCTCTAAACTTTGTGTCCTATTCAAAACCCACTTATGCTTGTATCATATCTCCTCATATCCTCTCCATGGGACTACTTCTGCTTGATTACACACACATACATACACACACACACACACACCCACACACACACACACACACACATACACGTCATATACAGTGCTGTAGGGGATTTCCTGGTGGAGGATAAGACCAAGGCTCTGCTGAAGTTTGATGGTACCATCACCTGGGTTCCTCCAGCTATTTTCAAATCCTCCTGCCCCATGGACATCACCTACTTTCCCTTCGACTATCAGAACTGCTCCATGAAGTTTGGCTCCTGGACCTATGACAAAGCCAAGATTGACCTGGTACTTATTGGGTCTAAGGTCAGTGTTTGTGACTATCAACTATCAACTATTTACCGATTCCATTCTTTCTTTCTGTTCTACCCACAAGAAAAGCACTGCTTACACCCATCCATTTAGATACTGCATGCATTTACTGTATGGATCATTATTTTAGTTTTTTATTAAAGGGTAACTCCACCGAATTTACACACAAAGGTCAGATTACAGCACTACTCAGTCTGTGAAAACAGTTATACAATGTCTTCTGTAACTCCGGAGGGAGCTTTCTTATTTATTTATTTTACCTTTATTTAACCAGATAAGTCAATTGTGAACCAATTCTCATTACAATGATGACCTGGCCAAGAGAAGAGGCAGCGACAGAAGGCAAGTCAACATTAGACCCTAGATACAACCAGTGCAATAAAACGACATTAGAAAAATTAAAACATCACAATATATACAGCATATACAGTACAACAATAGAGATCTACGTATGTACTGTGTTCCAGAGAATTCAAAAAGCAGGTGCAGTGATCAGAAACTATCGCTTGTAAGGAGTTATTGAAAGTGTGGCATTTTAGCATCTTTTGCAACTCGTTCCAGTCACTAGGAGCGGCAAACTGGACTGAGTGACAACCAAAGGAGGTGCGGACTTTAGGAGCTGTCTAAAGTCTGAGAAAATACCCCTGATGATGTCATGGTGATGTCATTATAGGGTTACCTTGAGTAAGAAAAAACCCTGCGTCATAGACTTGGGGCATGGAGTTTGAAAGACGTGGGTATTTAGGGAGCATGGAGGGTCTAATGAAAGCTGTTACTGAGTTGCATTATGGGATCTGTAGGATCCAGCGTTATTGAAGCTTGTCCCATTTCAATCATTCTTTTTACATATTTTTTTTCAGAAGAAGAATTAAAGAGATTGTAATTGAAATTTTAAAGTAAGATTTGGAACACAACCCTTTTTGAGTTTTAACAATTTGGCGTTTTTGCTTACCTACATCGGTGGCTGCACTTTTTCCTCTTCACTTCCTATTACTGTAAGATTTTCTGTAAGACTTGTAAACATCGCAAGATGGCCTTATTTAATGTAAACTATAATGATCAGCTTCTCTTTGCAGCAACTTATAGTATTGTAGGTGCATGCTGACATGAAACCACAGGTGAAAATCAGTTTTAAATTGTTTTGCTCATTCTAACAAATCTATATTCATCAGGTAAAAACCAAAACCATGAGCCTTGTACAGTATGTATTGTACTAGCAGGTGCCTTTTTAAGAATGGTAAGTTGACCTTTAATGTTGTTCTAGTATTAAATTACTGCATGATTTGATTTAAAGATCTTTATCTGTCACCTAGGTGAACCTGAAAGACTTCTGGGAGAGCGGCGAATGGGAAATCATTGACGCTCCGGGCTACAAGCATGACATCAAGTACAACTGTTGTGAGGAGATCTACCCAGACATCACCTACTCCTTCTACATTAGGCGCCTGCCACTCTTCTACACCATCAACCTCATCATCCCCTGCCTCCTCATCTCTTTCCTCACAGTGCTGGTTTTCTATCTCCCGTCCGACTGTGGAGAGAAGGTCACGCTCTGTATCTCCGTCCTGCTCTCCCTCACTGTGTTCCTGCTCGTTATCACCGAGACCATCCCCTCCACGTCGCTGGTCATCCCGCTCATTGGAGAGTACCTGCTCTTTACAATGATCTTCGTCACACTCAGCATCGTCATCACCGTGTTCGTGCTCAACGTACACTACCGCACGCCAATGACCCACACTATGCCGGATTGGGTGCGCTCGGTGTTTCTCAAAGTGCTGCCGAGGATTATGCTGATGCGGAGACCGATTGACGAAGACAGCAAGGCTGGGGGGTTGGACAGCAGTGGGGAGGCAGGAGGAGCTGGAGGGGGAGGAGGAGGCGGAGGAGGGAAAGGAGGGAAGAAAAGAAAGAATAGCTTAATGCAGGTAAGACGTCCCCATCCCAAAACATCTAGTCCACTTGAGCAAGGCTCTGAAACCAAGTGTCATGTCTGGACCTGTTATATAAACAACAGACATTTTGGGGCACTACCACACTAGGCACAGTTCAGACAGCTAACAATTACTGTATGTTATTGAATATTCCACATTTTCAGCCAGTCTCTCCTGGAGAGCCTTTATCGTTTTGCAATCAGTTGTTCACATGAAAAGACAAAATTAGTTGAGAATAAAGAAAGAGAGCTACAGAGAAGTTCCAACCCTGACTCCTGTCTCACCTCCACACAGCTGGCCAATCATGGCGTGAAGTGGGTGTGAATGTCCAGTAGACTGGCCCATTAAGAATCCATAATCTACACCATATTGTACATCTACATGTTTAAAGTCAGTTTACTTCCACAGCTATCAAATGTTTGAGAGCTTCTATCAATGCAACACATTCTCACTCCCAACTCGTCAAATCCGGCCGCTTGGTCAGTGCCCCTCAGAGTTCAAAGACCGACGCATGGGGTACCCCTCTTGCGTTACTTTTTGACAGACCAGGGCCAGTGTGTCAATATACACTTGTTACATGCGTAGTGTCATTTCAAAAGAAACAGGAAGGTTTTCACAGGAAGTTAGGTTTAGGTTCACGAGACTAACAAGACTGACGATAGTAATGACTCCCGTAACTCACGGGACTGGCGATACCGACGAGTCACGTGACTAATGACTCACCTGACAAAATAAGTCAACTTTATTTTTAGTTTCACATGGGACACGAACACCGGTCTCGTGGTTGAAAGTCTTGTGTTTGTTTGACCCATCCACCACCGCTCCCGCCCATCCTTGGCAGACTTTCACGCTATTAATACTACATCACTTTCTCCGACCGTCAAATGGGTTTACATTGGAGTTAGTTGAAAGCCCAGTTCGTCACATACCGTCACTTAAAGGTGCCTCCGTGTGTCGCTTTCTGATGCCGAGGGGCGCTGACCAATCAGCAGTATTTGACGAGTTGGGAGTGAGACCGGGTTTATTGATGATAATGAGGAGGCAGGTGGGCTTCGACTATTACACTATAGCTTTGACTTAATTCTGCAGCTGCAACCCTGAAAGACATCAAGTGTGTTTCAGCTGTGGGATAGGGAACAATCATACTGGTCATTGATTTTGAGCAGTGAAGAGCAGCTACTGTAGGGGAAGCAACTGAACCGTGTCCTATAGTAATACTCATAAAAACATATTTCTGTATAAAATACATTCCTCCTTCTGGGATACAAACCTTGGATTACCTCCACCAACAAGTGTTTCTAACCATTCGATAGCCTGCTTGTCAGACCATACAACAGTCTTACATCTTCGAGTGCTCTTCTAAAAAACCCTTTGGGATCTAGCTACTCACTTCCTGCATGTACTGCCAGGTGAATCCACTAAAAAAACGTTTCTCCACTGGTAAAGAATTTGAACAAAGTTCGCACACACAATGTATCTACAGTGTGATCCAATATGTTCTTTATGATCAACACTGAGAGCTCAGAGGAAGCACTTGAACTAAAAGTTTTACCCCCCAAAAAACACTGGAAAGTGTATCTCCTTCATATCACCTTGTTAAAGTTGCACCTACTGCACAGATGTATCCCAGAAATCCCAATGTTTTAGATGAAATTATTACCTGAGAATGTTGACTTTGAGTTGAAGCAGAATGTGAAACTTAATCCGAACTCTGGTTGTGATCCCCAGCAGGTCGGAGGAGGCTCCCTCAACTGTCTCGAGTTCGGGGATAGTAAGTTCTCGTCCGTGGAGGGCTGCACTGGGAAGAAATGCCCTTGCCCCTGCCAGCATGGGAATGAGGCCCCAGAAACGCCAGACATGGGGAAGATAACACGTCAGCTGAGTCCACAGAGCATCAACACGGTGGTGGCCTTTTCTGTGGTGTCGCCTGAGATCAAGCAGGCCATCGAGAGTGTCAAGTATATCGCTGAGAACATGAGGAGTCGCAACAAGGCCAAAGAAGTGAGCTGTTCTTATTTTCACTGGATTTGATCACTCTGAATATCAATGTATCATAAGCAAAATAGATCAAATGCAACGCAGGCTTTTCATCAAGAGTTCAAGTGTTCAATTGTACTCCAACAAACACAAAGTATTTTTTTTTTAGCTTACGTTTACTATCAGATTCATACTGTGTAAGCAAAGTAAAAACATAAAATTCAACAATGAATGAACAAAGGGAAAATAATGCTGTTTTCCCTACAAAAAGGTGCAAGTAAATATGGTAAAATAATTGATAATTATTCAAGCAATGCTTCATGTTGTCCATAATGATTACAATACAAATGTTTTTAAATGTGAATAAGCTTTAGTAGATACTTTAAATGAATAATAGGAGGGAGACGAATTGAAAGGTAAAGTCAAGAAAAAGAAAATCCAAACTTAAATTAAATACACTAAAATGCAGGTTTTAATCATGGAGATTGGTAGAATGAGGATTACTACCAGACAGGTGGCATGGTGTGATATTTGTAAAAAAAAAAAACAGCACCAGATTGTGTCCTACTCAGGAGAGAGGAAACCTCCACAACTACTAGACTACTAGAGTCGTTTCTTTGGGAAATATTCAGTTCCAATTTTCCAAATATCTAGCTCTTGTTTCTACGGAGTTTAAATACACTTTGGTTCCCGGTTCCCGGTTCCCGGTTTATTACAACAGGTTTTCAAAGTGTGGTCCAGGGACCCCCAAGGGTCCTTTGAAGGGGTTCCAGGGGTTTCCCAGCAAAAAGGGGAATACTATATTTTCACCATAAATCTATCCATTAGTAACAAAATGACAGAATGTTTGACTATTATACTCTGTAATAAAACATCTAAAAGCAAAGATCCTATCAGATGGGGGTCCAGAGTATAATTTGTGTCAGTTTAGGGGCCCTTGACGTGAACATTTTTTGGAACCTGTGTATTACAACAGTGGTTTTATTTTTATGCTTTTGGCTATATCAGTAATATTAACATTGCACTTATCAGGCTATTAGCTGAGATCTATAGGAACATCACTAAAAGAAGTCAACACAAGCAGACAGATAATTGGCCTTTTTCATGGCAGACATGTTGACTGGTCATAACAAGAAAAGCACAGATAATTCATAACTCTGTTCCAATCAGTTTCCCAGTCAGCCAGCATGCACCATAACAGGACTCTGAAACTGAAGCAGCTAAATGGAATTTAGCCATCATTTGATTTCATTTTTTTTATACCTGTTATGACTTGTCGTAATATCTGCTGAGAAAAAGGTCTATGAGACAGATTTAAAAAAAAGTTTTGGGTTAGTCAAATTTATTTAGAAGACAAAACAAAGACAAACTAAAATTATTACTCAGACTGTGTGTTGTAAACATACATCACAGCTTACAGACCATTTTTCTGATTCAATTTGGACCCACTGTACTAGCCCCTTTCCTGTTCCATGAGGGATTATTATTGACGTCAGTTTTAAAGTGGTTTAGATAATGGGGCTAAACTATTGGCCTTTTTACAACCTGTTTTACCGCTCATCTGTCTTGCCTTGTCAGACTTCATTGATAAAATACATAGTACAATGTCATAATAAAGGATAGAAATAATGGCAAACTGCAAAAATATGACCCAACTTGTAATTGCTCAGAATTATGGAAGACATAAGGTCCGTCAGGGGCCCCCAGGGCAATCACACAAGACAGCCTTCATTGCATCGTCCCATAAAGACAAAGCCCGAGTCGCTCTTGCCAACCCTCTTGATTTTCCCAGGAGACTCCCTTTTTTCATTGCCCTCTGCCGGTGTCCTCCTGGGGTCACAATTCTCCCTCATTTCTCCAGATGTATGGCAATTTTTCACACCTTTTTTCCCTTTTGTCATCTCAACATGTTTCTGGCACTATACAGTGTATACAGTGTCTATAAACCATAAGCCTGGACGGCAATAGAGCTACACCAAATGTGTTTTCCCGGCGGAAGAGAACTGCTCGCAACACAGCCACACGGTTTGAGCTGTACTCGCCACACATCACAGCATCACAGCATCGCAGCAAAGCCAGCATGGCGTGACGCAAGCCATTGGAAATAACAGGTTTCAGAGCGCAGTGGTGCTGTAGTCTCATTGTGTCTGAAAGGACCTTCAGTGAGTGATGGAAGGAGAGGGAAATGAAGAGTAATAAGAGAAAGAAATACTCAAAAAATGAATGAATGAATGAATGAAAACTGATGAATATTAGCCTAGTTTATAGCCTACCAGAGATTCACACAAGTTCATGTCAGAGAGGCAAATTATTCAGTTTTCTTTCCTGAGAATTAAAAGTAAAATTAAAAGTAGGCCTATTTAACGAAAAATTATGTTTTAGTGTACTTATTTGTTATTTTCATTCTTTAAAAGTCACCAGAATGCAGGAAACAAAGTCTCTGAAACTCAAAGTTTTGAAATCCTCCCTATTTTTGAGATCTCACAGTTGGCAAGTATGGCCCTAGTTACTGTATTGTTTGTGTTGGATTTAACGCCAACAACAATAATATGCTCATTATGCAGTCTAACTGTAAATCCAATTTGACTATTTTGAGCCTTACCATTTTAGGAAATACAGAACATTTGGATCAAGTCACATAGGAAATATAATATTCCTGTTTCTAAAACAAAAAACCTAGAGCCACTCATAGAAAGGAAACACACAGCGAGCGTGTCGATGCATAATGTATTTATGCAAAAACACTCTAAGCAACGCCGGCCTGGGAGAGCTGTACTGTGATTCTGGGCAGCATTGTTGCAGATCCTAACCTGTTCCATAAGTTAACAATAAGTTGGAACCAAATAATTTCAGATGTGAGTGCAGAGCTCTCCCTCCTCTCTCTCTCTCTCTCTGTTATGAATACAGTGGGTGAAATCTCCCGATGGGAAGAAGCAGCCTTTGATATGCAAAACTCGTGGCTCAATCAGCTTTGTCAAAACACCTGTCCTTTCTTTTGACGCTGTGGTTTGAATGTGATTATCATAGAAATTTCCTCCAGTGTAAATAATGTATCAGTTTTTCTGTCGGCTTCCAAGAAATGTCCAACTCTTTTTTTTCTCTTCCTCTTTTTTGTGTCTTTTCTTCTTTTCATCCTTGCTGTGCAATCCTCACCTCACCTCATCGACTCCCACAAACCTGCCACCCTCTGAGATTGTGAATCACCTGTTTCCTCTCTCTGCGCACCTCCCCTCACCTGCTTTAAAAAAAAATCTCATCACTTTTCATCTTTCATTTGTCACCACTGGCACTTCCCTCTGTCTTCTCACACTTGTTGTGTCCCCTCCCTCGCTCACAGGTGGAGGATGACTGGAAGTACGTTGCCATGGTGATCGACAGAATCTTCCTTTGGGTGTTTGTGACCGTGTGCGTCCTGGGAACCGTGGGCCTCTTCCTCCAGCCTCTTTGTGGCTTTGTCTCATAACTGCTAACCGATCAGGGTTCACCGTCGCCCTGTGTCGACCAATCCTGAACACGTGACTAACTCTCAGTTCTCAGTTGACCAATCAGAATACAGACTTTTGAGTGCTAAAGCACTATTTGGTGTGCTGGTTTTGCTTCTTGTCTTTTGCAGAGAGCAGTAATATGGAAACATTGAAGTTGAGGAAAAAAAAGCGTTTTTCAGACGGGCTGGTAAACAACAGATACAAAGGTTATGATGCCTTAATTGTATGCCTTTAAGACTGCTTATTTCACCAAACAATAATTGCCATAGAACCTACACAATACCTAAAAAGACATAATCTTCACAGAAACAAGGGGATATCTACAAAGTGTGTTCTTTCAGCATTTCTGACCATTTGCACAAGTTCAAGAAAATAAACTTTATTTTAATTATTTATAATTCATAGTTCACAGGAATTAAATCTATCTCTGTTTTGCAAGGTTTGTCAGTATGTGTGACAACAGGCCCAGAGATTACTGAGCAGTGCAGTTACTGTAGCCTAGCCAGCAATACAAAGCAGTTACTGTGGTTTGTTGTTTTGTTTAGCTCCGTTTGTAGCAAATGTTACACTTAAATTGTTTGTATGGCATAATGGAGAGGTCCTAACTGAATTTTGACAAAATGTTTAGTTACTGTATTTTAGCCTTGTAGTGTTGATCCGTGCATCGTTTTAAAGAGATATATTCAAGTTTTTCTGGGATCAAAACTTAGCACATCCAGTAGTCCTTCAGGACTGGAACCAGAGAATTAACATCCAACAGATGTTAGCGAACTGGGAACTCTCCACATCCAGTAGACGTGACACAAACTCTCTAACACACTGAACTCAACCCTGCAGCAGCCAACTCTCCCCCCATTGAGCTGACTGATGACTGTCATACCGGCTCCCCATTCTGATTCATCAAGCTGCTCACCGTCAGAGCCGATCGCGCTCACCGCTTTTTGTGTCGTTTACGATTAGAGTTCAGAAATTCTGGCGCACCTGGCAGCGCTTTTAACAAATAAAGGCAGGCTGTTCTTTTTTTTTTGTAATTAGAAAACCATGTGTTTATAAATGTTCTCTCTGATTAATGTTCCACGAGGTAATTGGTTGGCCTGGTAAATATTGGATTAAACGGTACTTGATTAGTTTCTCCTGAAATAGCATTTCATCTATTAATTCATGAGAGGATTCTATGATCCAATTCCATGGCTATTAATTTAATCTTTTTTTTTTTTCTTGTCACTTTTGATTAAGTTTACTATAAGGAGCAAACATACAACGCACGAAACATGCATGACAGAATTTTTATTGCTTGGACCACAAATATGTCGTTCGATTACATCACTATAAAGGTACTGCTTAATATATTCAATTTCATTTATTTATTTATACGTTTTGGTTATATGATGAAGAAATGCAAAACTCATGCTGAAGGGAGCAAACATGTTTGTACAAGTGATCTTTGCCTTTTTTTTGTCTTTGAAATTAAATAAATGCAATATTTGTTCAAATAAAGTAAATAGCATTTGCTGCTAGAAGTTTTAATATATGCCACTGAAAAAAAACTACTCTGTGAAGGACTTTAAACATTTTACACGCACACATGTACACATACACAATGACACAGGAGGATTGCTTTGATATTTCTGTTGCCATTATGCACAAAAACAGCCACCAGAGGTATAATTAAGCCTCCAGTTGCAACGTCTAATTAAAATCTAAACCCGCTGGTGCCATTCAGACATAATTTTAGTGTTAAGATAAAATGCATCATTATGCATGACATTGAACATAATCACATTTATCTATCAGAGGGTCGACCTCTCAGCTGTAGAGTACATGTACAAAGATAAGTTGCAGTGGCAGTCAGTTGTTGTAGGTTGCAATGAATCAGTAATTCTTGCGTATAACAAAAGACACTCCTGAATTTTGCTTCAGAATATTTACATTGGGACTGCATGTGCTATAGTATCTTCAAGCTCTCTCTCCTTATCTACAAATTACATCGTACTGTATACAACCATTTCACAGAATATACTACCTGGCCAAAGACATCCACATATTTTTGTATACTTTTGGTGTGAGGCCTATAACCTAGGCCCCAGTCAAACCAGTTAGTAAAAAACTGAACTGGGTAGACCCGGCCTAACCTTGCAGGGGTCAAAAAGACAAGCAGTAGACACCCTCCACGGCACACTCCCTCCTTCACACCCTCAGGAACATGTAGGTGAAGCTGTTCAATGCGTCTGATGGGGGCAGTGTGTTCAACAATATGGTAATGCATGAACTGGGCAAAGCAGATGTAACTTTGCCTCCCTGTACCCCACATGGAGTGGAAGCCAAAAAGCATCCAGCTGTTTCAACCTCGACCGGAAAGAACTCCTTAAGTTCTTGGGAACAAAGGAGAGATTTGGTCTGGTAGCCCCACTGCGGTCACCATGAAGCAGCAAGCAATTGGGGTGCATTGACAGGGCAGTTAGTTCACACACTCTCTTAGCTGAGGTCAGTGTAAGCAGCAAAGCTGTCTTGAATGACAACGCATTCAGAGAAGAGTGCTCAAAGGGACCTTTAACCAAGGCCTCGAGCACCAATGGCAGTTCTCACTGCGGGGAGGAGGCACTCATCACTGGGCGTTGTCTCCTGACCCCCTGCAAGAACCGCTTCAGAAGAGGGTGGCCTCTTGCAAAGCGTGGTTTATATGTGAATTATTGTGCATACTTTTTGTAGGTATAGCTATGAACAGTGTATGAGAATAGCCTCCCCAACTTCTGACCCCACTAATGCCCTTGCATCTGAATGAAAGCAAATCTCTGCGGCCAGGTTCCTTCCCAAATGAGTTGAGCCTGTTATAGTTGCAGATTATATATTATGGTTTTGGAATGGGATTTTCAATAATCACACATAATGTAACACAATTGTAATGTTCAGGCCTTCACATTCTTCTGCGTGTAGTATGTCAGCCCGCTTGCACGAAAAGGCATATATGCCACGATAATGCACAAGGCGCTTAGCGTGCAATACGTACGCCTTTCTTGATTTCCTTGTGTCATTGGTACACCATGTATCCTGTACTGACATGGTATAAAAAGCAGATTTTTTTTTTACATTTTTCAACTGTAAATTTCTTTGTTACCAATATAAAGATTGTGTTAAAACATTGAAAGTTGAAAGCAAACATATAGTAGACACCCATCCACCACCGTGATCTTCACACGCTTTATGAATTCCTGCATTGACGCCGAAAATTTTACATAAATCTTTAATGCAGAATAGATGTATATGAACATAATTCATGGGAGACATGGCTGCACACACACAGACTAGGAAGAGATCAGAGAGCGGTTTGACTCACTGGATAATCTCTTCTATGGTAAGTTATGGTGCCATCAGAGCATGAAACACATGGCTGTAGCCTAGAGGCTGGAGAGGCCTCAGTGATGCAGTAACTATAGAGAGCAGAGGACATGGAGGCTGGTCTAGAAGAGAACACACTAGACATGCAGGGTGGGACTAAATGCTACTTTACACAACTAA
Organism: Sebastes fasciatus; assembly: GCF_043250625.1. NCBI lineage: Eukaryota > Metazoa > Chordata > Actinopteri > Perciformes > Sebastidae > Sebastes > Sebastes fasciatus. The sequence goes on along the minus strand of NC_133797.1, from coordinate 9,668,095 downwards.
TTGTTGCCCAGTGGATATAGACTTAATAAAAACATCCAAATTAAAAGGCTTTTCCTGTTTTTACATTCTGCATGGACACAGTTAACATAGAAATATTAGAGATATCATCTGTTATTGGCTGAACAGCCTTCAGACAGTTACAGTAATATTGTTTCAATAACATAACTGTGTTACAAGGCTGTTAAAGTCCTGCTGTTGTTAATTATTTATAAGGGGGTTCATTTGTTTCTGTGTGTACAATGTACAGTGTGAATATAGATGATGGATTAAGAACTGGCAAATAGTCTTCACCAAGCAATACAAATTCCATACAAACAATTTAACACTCTGTGCTTGTTAAATTAAAAGAGAGGCTTTGCTTCCGGGGGCACGGTGCGACCGCAGGCCCAGTGCTTCACGATGGTGGTTTGTTTGTTACCTCTGCCAGGGCCGAAGGCCTAGGAAGGAGGTTATGTTTTCACCAGCGTTGGTTTGTTGGTTTGTCCGTTTGCAGGATTACTCCAAAAGTCAAAGATGGATTTGAATGACATTTTTTGGAGGTTTGGGGTGTGGCACAATGAACAATCCATTAGATTTTGGTTGCGATCCGGACCATGATCCAGCTTCGGGAATTTTCTTTAATAACTCCACTCAGCCTGTGCATTAACACCACAGGCTTTAAGACAGCTCTCGCCTTCTGCCAGCTTTCCTCATCAAACACGTGACATTACAGTTTACTTCGACCAAGGAACACTTGGTGATTGTTGCAAAGAGTGAGACCATGCTTTAGGTGGGTTTTATTTTGTTTCTGACCACTTCCACTGAAGTGATTTTACGATGCTCCACTATGCTGCTTTGCTATGTACCGCTCATACATGATTCATTCATCATTATTTTAGTCTTGTCTAGCATTTGCATGTGTCTGATCTTGAGAGTATGCCCTAATACGTGACTTCACAATGTTTGGATTGCGATTTACATTGCGCTGCTACTGCTTTTGGCGAGTGGTGTCTCAACCAGTGGACATGACACCGCTGTAGTTACCTACACCAGAGATCAGCTGTTGACACTTCAAGCTCAAGTCAGGAATTTCAAACACCACATTCCAATGGACTGTATAGAGATCTTGAGACACACATGGCGGAGAAAAACACAGGGAAACGAAAATAAAGCCAATATGTTCAAGAGGGAGAGTGCACGAGAGATTGAGAAGACTGCTCCAAATTTCCTCTCCCTACCATTGCACTGTGAAATGTGCAATCTCTTAACAACAAAATTAAGGAGTTAACTAGCGAGACTGACCCATGAAACACACTTCAAACTGTGTAATCTCCTCTGCCTAACATAGACATGGCCAGAACAGCTTGTTCTCATTCCCAGGGCGTCAATTACCCGATGCTTTGTCACGGCCATCGGTGTTAGATACCGACGCACAAGGCCCCTCTGTATTATATTCCACCTGTTTTGATTAATAATCAGCCTGTTGAAACTGTATATGTTGTATATATACTGTTTATGTACTGTATATGGACATAGCCTAGAGATATTATAAGAAAATATAAATAAGAAATATGTATGACAACAGTGCAAATAATGCTGAAAAATATGATCTATCATCAAGTGATGATAGATATAAAAAAAGAATATTTGTTTAAATGTACTGCATAAATAAATTCAGTGTTAATGCCGGAGTAAACCAGATTATTGCACAGCTGAAATATTTCACTAAATTATTGTAGGCTACTCTTAAGTCAGTATTTCGCAGTTGAAGATATAATAAATGATGGGTTTCTGTGTTGATAGGGATGAAAAATAGTATATAATTATTTGTAGGCCTATAAGTATACAACACTTTACAATCTAATGAACATGTCTACCGTTTTCTAGACTAGACAAGGGTATATTTGATCCTAAATATAATCTATTTACTTTAAGTTGATAACGTTTCTATGATAATAAAGTAGAATAAATTAAATATCTATCTTAGTTTGAGCATTTTCCGAGTAAATGTTTGTACCGGTAGTCGCACGGGACTTAGATTGTTCCATGACTAACACAAAACGGCGTTGCATGTCATCAGTAAGGGCAGCTGGTTAAGTCGGCATCGATGCAGGCTCGCTATTTTGAGGGTTATACAACCCACTTCCAGTCATCGTATAGTATGTCAAAAAAGGTGAAAAAAGTCATAATATAGTATGTCGAAAGTTTTTTAAAAAGTCATACTATAGTATGTCGAAAAAAATGAAAAAAAGTCATAGTATAGTACATAAAAAAAAAAGAAAAAAGTCATACTATAGTATGTCGAAAAACATGATAAAAAAGTCATAGTATATTATGTTGAATAAAATCAAAATAGTCATAGTAAAGTATGTCAAAAAAAAGAAAAAAAAAAGTCATACTATAGTTATCGAAAAAAGTAATGAAAAGACATAGTATAGTATGTCGAAAAAAATTATAAAAAGTCATAGTATAATATATCAAAAAGCAATGGTAATTCATATTATAGTATGTTGTAAAAAGTCAAAGTATAGTATGTAAAGAAAAGTGAAAAAAGTCATATAATATGACGAAAAAAATGAAAAAAAGTCAAAGTATAGTATGTAAAGAAAAGTGAAAAAAGTCATATTATAATATGACGAAAAAAATGAAAAAAAGTCAAAGTATAGTATGTCGAAAAAAGTAATGAAAAAGACATATTATAGTATGTTGAAAAAAAGTCATCGTATAGTATGTCAAAAAAGGTGAAAAAAGTCACACTATAGTATGTCGAAAAAAGTGATAAAAAGGTCATAGTATAATATGTTGAAAAAAGTAATGGAAATTCATATTATAGTATGTTGGAAAATAGTCATAGTATAGTATGTCAAAAAAAGTGAAAAAAGTCATAGTATAGTATGAAGAAAAAAAAAAAGTCATATTATAATATGTCGAAAAAGTAATGGAAATTCCTATTATAGTATGTTGTAAAAGTCATAGTATAGTATGTCAAAAAAAGTGAAAAAAGTCATAGTATAGTATGTCGAAAGAAGTAATGAAAGTCATATTATAGTATGTTGAAAAAAGTGGGAAAAAAAGTCACTGTATAGTATGTTGAAAAAAGTAATGAAAAAGTCATATTCATAGGCCTCCGTCGGTCAGGGTGTGACCATGGTTGGCGCATCCTACGGATCTGGCTGTCTGGTACGGCGTCTCTTGTGACTGAAAAGCCCTATGCGAGAGTGTCAGTCTCGATCACAGAGGTCGCATCTGTGTGTGGTTTCTGGTCTGCCTGCGTTGCTGCGTTCTTTCCTGCGGGCCCTCTTGTCTGCCGCTGCGTCCTTCAGTTTTTGCTCCCCTGTCATGAGGTGTTGGTGCAAGGTGCTTCTCCACCTTGTGCGGACAACCGCAAGAGCCTCCCAGGACTTGGTGTCGATGTCTAGGGCCTTCATGTCTCGCTTGCAGACATCTTTGAAGCGCAGGTGGGGGCGGCCTGTTGTTCTGCTCCCAGTTGCCAGTTCTCCATAGAGGAGGTCTTTGGGGATGCGACCATCCTCCATGCAACAGACGTGGCCCAGACAGCGCAGCATGTGCTGTCTGAGCTGAGTGTGCATGCTGGTGAGTGAATGAAAAAGTCATAGTATAGAATGTCAAAAAAAGTGATTAAAAAGTGATACTATGACCTTTCTTTGCATTTTTTTGACATACTAACTATACAATGTCTTTTTGTTGTTTTTTTCTACATACAATGCTGTAATTTTTTTGTTTGTTTTTTCGACATACTATACCATGACTTTTTTTCGACATACTGTACTATGAATTTTTTATTTGTTTAACATACTACTGTAAACTAAAACTTTTTTTATTTTTTCGACATAGTAAACTATGATTTTTTTTTTTTTTTTTTTAATACTAAACTATGACTTTTTTTTTTAGATATTATTCTATTCCTTCTTTTTCAACTTACTATACTATGACTTTTTTTGACAGACTATACTATAACTTTTTTATTTTTTGGACATACGATACTACTACTTTTTTTCGACTTGCTATACAATAATATTTTTTGCATTCTTTTTGACATACTATATTATGACTTTTTTATTTTTACGAAATACTATACCATGACTTTGTTTTTGACATACTTTACTGTGACTTTCTTTATTTTTTCCACACATACAATATTATGATTTTTTTCCCACATACTATATTTTGACTTTTTTATTTTTTCGACATATTATACTATGATTTCTTTTCGACTTACTATGCTAAGACTTTTTAATAAACATTTTCGACATAACATAATATGACTTTTTTGACATACTATACAATAACTTTTTTATTTTTTCAACATACTATACTCTGAGTTTTTTTTTGACAAACCATACTATGACAAAACAACCATGTGCTTGGTTCAGTGTGAGTGGTGTAATATTTATACACGTAATACATTTCTTTATTCTGCCAACGATTTACAATAACGATTCTATTTGATGAAGAGTTTGCGGAGGGTGAATGAGAAAGTATGTTTGATAAAATGAGGGAAAGGAATGATGACAGTGTGGAAAATTGTTTTAAATGTCTTCATTTTAGCATTGCAATAAAACAAGTATACAAATGTATGACCCCAAATTGTGTTATCTGTAGCTCTAGTGCTCTCAGGGAGATTGCTCACACTGATATAGGAGCTGACAGAGAGTGTAAAACAGCTGAGCATCGGTTTTACGTAAATTCATTTTGAATGGTTGGTTTCATTTTGTAAACACTGGAGTAAAGTGGTATTAAGAGCTGTGATGGAGCCAGAAAGGACTCATCTCCACTCAAGAACAAACACACTTTATGAAAGCTCTGAAATTGTTTCTTTTAAGAACACACACACACACACACACACACACACACATACATTCAACACGTACAATCCTAATGCAGTCAAGATAAAGATATAAAATCGTCACTTTTTCTTTTATTAATCCTGTGTTGCTGTTGGAGGTCACGTGTATTGAAACGTGCACACCGAAAACATAGAAAAGGTGTTTTTATGTGTGCAAATCCTTTCCTTACTTTTTTCAGCTGTACTTATGAGGGCGTTTCTGACTTTCCCTTTTTGAGAAATGCTTTTTTCTTGTGGGATATCGGAGGAGGAAGAGGTAGAGGAAAAGAAGAAAGACAGAGATGCGGTCCACAGCAACAGAGAGGTGTTTCTTTGATGGCTGGCGGAGGCAGGAAATCACAAGATTTAATGTTCGATGTTAAACTGAGCAACTCTCACAGGCACACTTCAGACAGAACAGTGGGAGGGAGATGTACAACACTGCATATGCTGGCAATGGTATTGTGATCTCACTGCAAAAATATATTATACCGGCTGCTGCTTCCAAATGACATTCCCACGTATAAACGAGTAAATGTATACTGAACAACGATGTAACAATTTTAGGGATAAAATCATTTCTAAGACAAAAACAGATATCTGGCACTTTGGAACTAAGTAGTTGGACAAATTCTAGCTGCACCAATCAATATGTTTATATTAACAGTTATATAAAATAATTATGTCTAATGTGAAAGAGGTCATACGCATGACCCGCTCTGTGACAGTTACAATGTCATTCAGTGTTAAACACAAGGCGAGATAAGGCATCTCAAAGGCTATACTGTAGGATATAAGGTTCACAAGTCTGCCTACGTAAACACACCTCAATATAAAATGTCACACAAATATGCCATGGACAGGGCTTGCACACAAGCAGCAAACAACAGACACAGTTTTGTGCACACTTCAGCCTCAGATTCTGAGATCACAAACTCATGCTGGCAGTTACCAACACCTTGACTAATGAATCAACAGTATTCGGTTCCATAGACCTAATGTTATATGAATGAGCACCTTTTGCAATTTCTGAGACCACTGTTTCCATCAGTAAAGACGAAAAAGTAACATAATGCCATCCAGCTTTCAACTGCAGAGAAAGACCACTGCAAATGGCACCAAGGCCATGTATAATTCAGACATCTGAGCCTCTTTTTCCTGCAAGAATCTCTATTCAACAACTCAATTTAACCAATTTCTATTGCTCTTCTTTTCTGAACACAAAGGGACACATTGCATAAATGAAAATGTCCTTTTTTTTATATAATGTGGCACCCAGCTCCCTTGCCTTGTTTAAACGTTAGGGCTGTCAAACAATTGAAATATTGAATCAATATTAATCCCAAATTTATTGCAAATTTTGTATCTTTTCAAAATGTACCTTAACGGGAGATTTGTCAAGTTTTTAATCCTCCTATCAACATGGGCAAATATGCTTGCTTTATGCAAATGTATGTATATATTTATTATTGGAAATCAATTAACAATGCAAAACAAATATTGTCCAGAAACCCTCACAGGTACTGCATTTAGCATAAAAGATATGCTCAAATCATAACATGGCAATCTGCAGCCCAACAGGCAACAACAGCTGTCAGTGTGTCAGTGTGCTGACTTGACTATGACTTGCCCCAAACTGCATGGGATTAGCATAAAGTGGGCATGTCTATAAAGGGGAGACTCGTGGGTACCCATAGAACCCATTTAACGTGTTATTATTGTGTTGACAGCTCTATTCAACATACTGACACTTAACTCTAAAATGAAAAAAAAAAAAAAAACATCTGGAAACAAGAGAACGTGCACTGTGATTCTCAAAGATTGAAACTTGGACTGAATGAGCTGTTGAGATCTGTTTTGTGTGTGCTTCTCTAAAGTAGCTTCGTCTAACTGCCTGCCAGCCTGTCAACTCTATTTACTGCTCTATTCATGGTTTTAGTATGTTGTCTTGGGTCATCGAATATTCAGAACCCCTGATTTGAACCCTTTTGGCATGTGAGTGCTTGCCTTGGGATCAAACACAAGTTTGTGCTTGTGTCCTATAGGGTCCCACAGGCAGACCCACTACATCTCAGGTCACTTGTTTTCTCCGCCTACCTCTGTGACTTTCATCATCTCTCTCTGTGCATCCAACAACATCGAGAGGATGGTGGGACGAATCAGTTGGGTTAGTTGTTTTCCCTTAACTCAGCAGTCCAACTCTTAACCCATAAGGCTCTTTCTGGGTCACCAGGGAAATGTCAAGTCTTCGAGAATGTATTCCCACTGTACATGTACAGTACATAGTGGCAGGATGTTTGTATCACAGGTGCATTTGTGTGTGAAAAACACTATGTGTACAGTTCAGCACTATTGCCAGACAGGCGCATGGAACTAACAAGGAAGAGGCTGCATGTCTCTCAATAATTCATGAACGTTTTGAGACCCGACGGTACCAAGCCAACCAAGTCCTTCTCTCACAATTCATCCTATTGCTGAGTAGATTCAAACTGAGGGCTAAATTAATTCTACAATGACAAACTTACTGTATAATGACCTCTGTTGAACGGTTTATTACAACTTGTGTATTTTTGTTTCATCCATCATTTCTCGTAATAATGATAAAACTGTAATAAACCAAGTTACTCACTGAGGTCTGGGAATGTGGCAACATCACTGAAAAGAAATCTGATGATGCAAAGAAACATGAGCAGTCGGGCAATCATGCAGGTTTGAAACAAACTTCCATGTTAGCCATTTTGGAAGAGGACACAACGGTGCACAATCCAACCTCCAGGTTCATAGTTGTGTGTACACCAATTTTTCTTGTGCAAATGAGAGATTATGTTAGAAAATCTTGGGTATGCTTTCTTTCCATTTAACCTCCTAAACGCTGCTTTCCCAGCAACAAGCTCTGGATCAATGAGGACATTGAAGCCCTGTTGAACAGGAAGAAGAGGACTTTCATGGTCTGGAAGTCAATGTTTTTTTTTTAATGGGTATTTAGGGAACACAAGCGTTAGAGATTTCAACGTTTTGTTCTACGATATAAAATGCGTCAGTAGATACCCCTGTTAAGGTGACCAAAGTGGCAAGGGCTGGAGACTCTGCACATTTAGACAACGGACGTGAGGTAACCGGAATTAGGGAGAGAGAGACAGGAATTTACACTGAAAAGGACTTTATTTGAGACGACTTTCCCCTTTAACCTCAACAAGTGGTTTATCTGCATTAATACATCAACAAAGGGAGATGCATGACATAAACCAGCATTGGACATGCATCTAATCAATCGTCTTAATTATCAAAGCAGGTCAGATAATACTTGAACAAACGATAAAGATGATCCAGTGACACATAGGCAGTCTAAGGTGAACACAAAGGCATGAAGAACAACTCACTTTAGAAGACACACTTGATGTAGACAGAGGAACAGTCTGGCTGGTAGCATGCAGGACAAACAGAAATGTTATTCTCCCCTCCAGTTACAGGAGCAGTGATTGTCTTCTGATTTGACTCACCTGTGCCTAGTTGACTCTGAACAGCACAGGTGAGCCATGTGGCTCCTCTCAGAGCTCATCAGGATAAAGGCGGACATGAAACACTTTCTAACATTGCCGCCCCGAAAACTGCGTGCAGTTTTGAACCACAATTCATGTCCTCCGCCCCATAAGGAGCATATTTAAAGTGACGGTGTCAGGAGGATGACCATATGGGCGGAGGCGGGATCCCTCTGGAGGACGACCATGGTGACAGAGGCCGGACCCCTCAGGAAGACGACCACGGTGGTGGCGGCGGGACCCCACTGGAGGCAACCATGGTGACGGACGCCGGACCCCTCGGCAAGATGACCATGGTGGTGGCTGTGGGACGTCTCTGGAGGACGACAACAGTGGCGGCGGGACCCCTCTGGAGGACGACCACAGTGACAGAGGCTGCTTGACTGCGGCATGAGCGTCATCTTTTATCTTGACAACCTCATCGTCAAGGCCAAGTCCAAAGAATGGGCTATCTTCTGCACAGCCCAAGTGATCTTCCACCTAACCAAGTTGGGGTTCGCTATCAACTGGAAGAAGAGCGACACCCTGCCACACCAACAGGTGGAGTTTCTGGGGGTCTGTGTTCCACTCTGTTGGAACACAGACGAATGGCCATGCAGCAGGCAGCTGGCAAACTGCGGCAAGGTGTGACGGTGACGGCATTGTCCATCATGCAGCCGCTGGGGTTCATGGCAGCTGCTTACCCAGTGGTGCCGCTGGCGCTGCTGCACATGTGTCGTCTGCAGAGGTGGTTTGCCAGCCTCCGCTTAGATGCCAAGAAGCGGCGCTTGGTTTCCACCCCACCCCCCACCCTCGATAGAGGATGATCTATGCTACAGGGGGTCCCCACAACACCTGTTGAAGGGAACGCCGCTGGGACAAGTGACCTCCTACATCACGGTGTTCACAGATGCGTCCCTGATTGAGTGTAGAAAACATCAAAACAGTTTAAGATCAATTTACTTAGTCACCCACGCTACTCATTTATTAAAGTGCTCTCCATATCACTGATATTAAAAAGTCATTTCAGGGAAGTCACGTGATCAACATTATGATCTGACACACTAAGACAACGGGAATGACATATTCATCCTGTCTATAGTCCTCGATGATGACTCAGTGTGGTGCCACAAACTGAGAACACTGTGACATCATAATGGATCTTTAATGACCCACCCATTAGAAAATCTTGTTAAAGACCCCTCGCTAAGAGCTCGTCAGAGAACAGCAGTGGGCGGCAACAGATACGTTTTTGTAATAACACAGTGATCCCTCTTTGAGTATCAATCCTTTTCTTATACATTTTAGAAGTTTTGCACTCAAAGTCTACTAGTAGAGCTATGAAATGAAAAGCAGCATTCACTAACCTCCCCGCTACACAGTTTCAGCTTCAATCATCTCCTCCGCTGAGATTTGCCAGGCACGCTTATACAGAGCAAGGTCTGATTTCCCAAAAGTATTCATCACAGCCGGTCTATTAGCTTAACGGAACAAAGATTGTTAATGCTACATATTTAACTTTAATTCCCAGCGTGGCAGACAGTGTAATAGTTGATAAACTGTTATGATATGAGCCCATTTGTAAATATTTGAAGATCCAGTGACAGAAATTCATGATAAATCAAATGCAAGGCTTGAAAGAATCGTTACGAATCAGAGCACTAGATATTTCAGTGTGGATACAGTGATACCACAAGTACAATGTGTGTGTGTGTGTGTGTGTGTGTGTGTGTGTGTGTGTGTGTGTGTGTGTGTGTGTGTGTGTGTGTGTGTGAGCATATTAGAGAAAAATATTCCATATTAAGGCGGGCTGGGTGAATCATTATTCTTTGATAACTGCCACAGCTATACCCCCAGGATACTGCAGACGCTTCAGATACTGGCCTGTTCCAGGGTGGTAATATACAGTAGATCACAGGGTTTGTGTGTGTGTGTGTGTGTGTGTGTGTGTGTGTGTGTGTGTGTGTGTGTGTGTGTGTGTGTGTGTGTACGTGGGTTCATATGTGTGTGTGACAAAGGAAGAGCTTACAAGAGGTTGTATGGTGACAGAGAAACACTACAGTCCCAATGAGTCAGATCTGAAAGTCTCTGCATCTTTGTGACAGCTTAACTTGAAGATTTTTGTGTATGTGTCTAGGTGTGGGTGTGTGTGTGTGTGTGTGTGTGTGTGTGTGTGTGTGTGATGCAGTAAGTCGAGGGAGTAAAATAAGGAAGAGAGAAAGAGTCTGATTGAGTCATACCTTTAACTCTCAGTCCAGAACATTTTTGTGACAACTTCAATGGTAGAGAAGCAGGAGGAATGTGTACATCTGTGTGTGTAGGGGTGTGTGTGCAGATGGTGCATGAGTGCATGTATCAAGGTACGCAGCATCCACGAGTGCAGTCGGTGAGTTGCACTGAGTCAGATCTCTGTCTCTCTATCAGAATATTTTTGTGGCAGCTTCAGTAGAAAAGAGGCAGAGAGGTAGAGTGGAAATGACAGACTTGGTTTTACTTAATGCAAACTCCTGTCCTTCTGGTTTGTGTGTATGTGTGTGTGTGTGTGTGTGCGTGTATTCAGGAACTGTGTATTTGCTTGTGCGATCTTGTGATGCCTTCTTTTTTTCACTGAAAGGTCCTTCAGACAACAAACAAAATGTTCGACAAACAAAATGTCAGTTCAGCTTTAAATGTGTCACTGCGGGCAACAGAGCTGATGTTGCATGACTGACAATGAAATGATGACTTTCACTATTAATAACTTCACTTGTACTGCATCCGCCCTTCAGACCAACAGAGCTGGGAACAACTTGAAACATTTAGTTTTTGGCTAAATCATTTAAAAACTAATTGAGCTAGATTAATTATGTTTTTATTAGGGCCGTCAATCAAAATATTTAATCACGATGAATTGCACATTTTTTATCTGTACCTTAAAGGGAGATTTGTCAAGCATTTAATACTCCTATCAACATGGGAGTGGGCAAATATGCTTGCTTTATGCAAATGTATTTATACATTTATTATTGGAAATCAATTAGCAACACAAAACAATGACAAATATTGTCCAGAAACACTCACAGGTACTGCATTTAGCATAAAAAATATGCTCAAATCATAACATGGCAAAGTGTGCTGACTTGACTATGACTTGCCCCAAACTGCATGTGATTATCATAAAGTGGGCATGTCTGTAAAGGGGAGACTCGTGGGTACCCATAGAACCCATTTTCATTCACATATCTTGAGGTCAGAGGTCAAGGGACTCCTTTGAAAATGATCATGCCAGTTTTTCCTCGCCAAAATTTAGCGTAAGTGTGGAGCGTTATTTAGCCTTCTTCGCAACAAGCCAGTATGACATGGCTGGTACCAATGGATTCCTTAGGTTTTTCATGTGGTATATTCACTCTAGCTTTAAAACTAAGCCCTTTACAACCTCCAAAATATCAATTACATAATGCGTTAAAGACACGTTATAATCGCATTATTTTCGACAGCCCTAGTTTTTATACAAGCAACATAAACACAACATGACTGTGCTTAAAACGACCATGTTTGTACAGTTAAAATGACACTGAACGTTGTGAACACGGGACATGAACATGAACAGCTGATTGTAATGTGACACAAGGGACACGAACAGTGGCCTACTGGATGAAAGCCTTGTGTTTGTTGGACCCATCCACCTCCCCTCCCCCCTGCCCTGTGTGTCTCTTACCCTTTTTTAACTACGTCACCACAGCACTTTCCCTGAGTGTTTAATATTGATGTGGATGGGTTTACATTGTAGTTAATGGAAAGCCCGGTGCGTCTCATACCGACGCTGAAGGGTGCCTTATGCGTCGGTATCTAACGCAAACGGCCTTGACAAAGCGTCCCTATTTGACGCCCTAGGAATGACAACGGGCTGTAATGTTAGTGTAAGTCTCCAGGGAATTATTGTAAGTAGATACAATTACCTCCCTAAGGGCCAAATACAAGCTCGTGTATGTGTGATGGTCTTCACTTCCCTTTTCTGTCTGTCCCTCTTGCCTTTAAGCATGAACTGGTGTACTAATGAAGGCAACATGTCCTCTTCTCTCTCTCTATCCATTTCTCTCAGTGTGTGAGAGAAACACTCCCCTCCCCACTCCCCCTTCCTGTGGCCCCAGCATGTGCTGGGCAGCGGGCCCTGCAGGATCTTTCTTGCTTTTCCGTATCATTGATAATCGACCGGCTCGGGGAACAGAGGAGTGGAATGGCAGAGCGAATTTTACCCTGCCGCTGCAGCTGCTCCTGGCTATCACGGCAACTGGGGCAGAAAATCAGACTTATCGCTTTGTCATAATCAGCAACGGATCGCAGTTTCCGATCTCCCCGACCCCCTGTGTCTCTCTGCCCGCTTTTCTTTTTTTTTTTGTATCTGCCACTTCTTGTCTGTTCTGATTTTCATTTGATGACTTTATCTTTCTCAGGTGGGATTTTGCACGGTGTGTGTTTTACTCTGTTTTCCTCCTCTCTCTCTCGCTTTCTTGCCTCTTAAGCGCCTGAGCCATGCTGTTAGTGTGTATATGTGTGTGTGTGTGTGCATGTGCAAACATACGTGCACCAGCTCTTACAGAGAGCTCTTCACCCTGAACCTTCCATTAGCACTACAGAACTTCGTCAGCGCTTCCTCCTGGGAGTCTAACAACAGAGCAGCATAGAGCAACATGTCTGAGAGCATGTTTTCATACTCTTTCACAAACCCGTTCTAACCTCCTATAGTCTGGCAACACAATGTGAACTAGAGACAAACAAGGGACTTCTGTTCTGTCCTCCAAACCTTCATATTGTGGGTTATATTTATAGACTATATATTAAAAGTCTGAGACCAGAGAAGTCCCCATTTACCTGCACTATAACACACAACCTGCACACAAGCAAAGGTTATTAAATAACCTTTGCAATAAGGTTAATTCACGATTAATAAAATAAAACGAATGAGGAACTAATTGCTAGTGAACCATTAGTTAATGAGAAACTCCCAATCAAAATTATAGAGTAGGTAATGATAGTTGATAAAAACAACAACAACAAAAAATGACTTCGGATTTAACTGTTAGTGAACCATTAGTTAATGACTCAAATTTAATTAGTCAAAGATGAGTTCATGATTATTTAACGATCACGTGCTTAAAAAATGACTGAAGATCTAATTGCTAGTGAACCATTAGTTGATGAGTAACTCCCAATCAAATTTGATAGAGTAGGTAATAATTAGTTAATAATAACTCAATAAAAAAAACAAATGAGTAACGTACTGCTAGTGAACTATTAGTTAATGATTCCAGCTCAAATTTGATAGAGTAGCTAATGATTATAAAACAAGTGAGGAGCGAATCAGGATAGACTTGATGAATATCGTTAATGATTACTTCTCTAATATTTCTTAATGGAGGACTCTATAGTAGATAATGATGAGTTACTAAAACAGACTGGGAGATCCTATATATATATCTCATTAAGTTTGGATTTGTTTTGGATCTAATCAATTCTCTTTGAAATCTCCAACTCATTCTTAATTAGGCTGTGGTCCTCATTCCCTCTGTAGTCCACATCCCACCCTTTCTCTCTCTCTCTCTCTCTCTCTCTCTCTCTCTCTCTCTCTTTGTCGCCGTCTAAGACGACCAGACTGAGAGGAAGATTTAGCTTTATTCTCCTGGGAGCTGCTCCTTTCTAGAGACGCTGGTCACTCAGCCATACTGGATCAGTGCTGGTGGACGAGTCTTCGCACCGGCATTTCATTGTCACCCTCTGTGTTCAAGTGAATGCTTGGATGCACTGTTTTCCTCGTGTGTGTGTGTGTGAAGTAAATGATGTTGTGGAAACACTCTTGAGGTGAAGAAGAAGAATAAGAAACCTTCCAACTATTATATAAAATATGAGTAAATAAGTAGAAAAAGGAGGGACATGAGGAGGAGGGAGGGAGGGAAGGATAATAACGTTACACAACATCAGTATGACAAATGACAGCAGCTGAAGTCCCAGGTATGAGCTCAGCTGCAGCAGGGATTCCCGGTCTGAATCATGTCAGCTTTCTTTAAATCTCCTTGTGTGAAATTTAGCTGCTTATATGCTTATAATACGGCAATGCAGATGCAGTCTCTTGAGTTATCAGGCTAAAGCACCATAACATTACCGGTGTGTCTATTTTCAAATTCATTCTCCAGCACCTGACCTCGAACCATAAAGGGATAATCAAGCTATTTAGCATTTCACTTCCATAAAGGACAAAGAATAAAGGACTTGCAAATGACCAGTTTTGAAAAAAGCAATCTCAGCAGAGTATGAAATATCCTGTATTGTATTTTCTATATGGGTCAAGCTCCAGAACCCCTGGATCCTACATTTGCCACAACACAACTCACCCTTCATTACGCCCACCTTGTATGATATATACTGTATATACAGTATATAAACATTATAAATGTGTAGTCTTCAAGCCCAAACTGAGATAACCCTGATGACATCGCCATGGTAATCTTCTTTAGAGAGCTCTGTTTTCACATGCTGAGTAGTGTTCTTCATGACGGGTAGAGTGATATTGCTTTGTAAAAATTGGTGGAGTCAACCTTTAATTAACATTAATCCTCATTCTATAGTCAAAATGGCCTCTCTTCCGTTGCTCTGAGGGGTTTCAACTGAAATTGGTTCTCACAAAGATAGATGTACAGGGACACACATGTGCACACAGCCACAGGCGAATGCTCCTATTTCAACCGTAGTTTACCTTTCTGTTTGGATTGAAAAGGTCACTGAACACACACTGAAGCGTGACTGTTTAAATGGTAGTGGTGGGAACAACCGCAGTTTGATAAAGAGCACGGAGACATTCAGTTTCAGTTCATTCTGTTAGTTGGTTTTCCTGTGTATGTGTGTGGGTAGTACGGGCCTTTATGTTGTTGCATTAAGCATCGGTCTATTGAGGTAAGCTGAAAGGGAAAGCTGCAATTCTACAGTGACGGAGTTAATCAACAAGATAACGTTGCATTAGATTACCATACATCCACATTCTTCAACAAAAACATGGCACTTATTTAGGGCTGTACTCGACCAAAGACATTACTAGTTGACTAACACTCATACAACTTTGTCGACTAATCGATTAGTTGTTTTAAAAGGGACTATTATGCTTTTGTGCTTTTCCCTTTCCTTTAGTGCGTTATACACTGTAGTTTTTTGTGCATGTTATGAAGCAAAAGTTACAAAGCCCAAAGTCCACGTCAAAGGGAGTTACTCTCCCCCACAGAAACACTGCCCCTGAGCTGCTTGAAACACTTCGCTTGAAGTTTTGCCTTTTCTTTCGTTACGTGGTGATGTCACCAAGTAACACACTTTACCTAGCAGCTAGTTTGGCACGCCCTCTAACAAAGCTAGTTAGAGCGGAGCTGGAGCGGAGCCTGAAGAATTTGGTTCGGTTGAACAGTGGGCCAGCAGACAGAAGGTGAAAAGAGGTGCTGCAGCACAGCCGGTATGAGAAAAGTAAAGCGTTTTTTGAATATTAAAGCATCTATACACAGTAAAAACACAAAATACAAGTATGCACCTGAAAAAAAGCACAACAGGTCCTTTTTTGGAAAAAGGTCATTAAGCATGAAAAAAGCATAATAATCAACTAAAGAAATCTTAGTCGACTATAAGACCAAAACGACCCATTAGTCGACTAATCGACTAAGAGGGTGCAGCCCTATACACTTATTCAATGCATTGCAATAAGGGACAAATACAGTAATCCTGGAAAAATCACACAGATGTGAAAAGTGGATCACATGGTGCTCTCTGCTACACTCAATTACTCTTTTTCCTCCTCGAAGAGAAAGAAAAGGGATATAAAATGGAAATAAAAACTGAGGGTAAACACATCAGAAAGCTATTATGAAGCAGGAGAAAGAAAGAAAGAAAGAAAAAAAGAAAGAAAGAAAGAAAGAAAGAAAGAAAGAAAGAAAGAAAGACTTGTGTCTTCCAAAATACTCAGGAGTTTTGGCAAGTCTGTCCAAAAGATGGGGCTTTTCACATCTCTTTTATAATTAAAGCACAGATTG
Source organism: Sebastes fasciatus (assembly GCF_043250625.1). Classification (NCBI taxonomy): domain Eukaryota; kingdom Metazoa; phylum Chordata; class Actinopteri; order Perciformes; family Sebastidae; genus Sebastes; species Sebastes fasciatus. The sequence goes on along the minus strand of NC_133797.1, from coordinate 9,651,710 downwards.
CTCTCCCGACCCCCTCCTCTCAGCTCTGATGACCTTAATGTGAACTCATTTTCTTAATTAACATGGATTGGAAGTGGAATGAGACTAATTACTGAAGTAGTCTGCAACTTAAAGACCATCCAGAATCTACATTTACCTCCAGCGTCGGATAACAAGACTGAAACACTCGCTGTCAGTTTGTGTGCACTGACACAGAAGCAGCATAGTCGGTTTGGGCATTAGATAAGCAGGGAGGTCGTGCCTTCTTGATACATGATGTGTGTGTGTGTGTGTGAGTGTTTGTCTCTGTATGTGTGTGTGTGTGTGTGACAGATAGGCTGAGCAATAGCAGAGCTGCGATCAGACAGCATTTAATGAGATTCAAAGCCAATATAAGCAGCCATGTGCCATGTGCCCTGCATGTGTGCAGCAAAGAATTATGTGTCCATGTCGATGATGGATGAACCATCAGGTCCCATGCATTTGTTTGCGTGTTTGTGCGTGGGTGCAGAATGATTCACCTTGCAGTTCTTCCTTCCAGCTGCTGTTAGCTCAAAATTAATTACGAGAGAGAGAGAGAGAGAGAGAGAGAGAAAGAGAGAGAGTCCATCTCCTTCACTGGCTCGCCACGAGTTCTTTACGAGTTGACTTACTGCTTATTTGATTGCCGGAATAAATGACACAAGCAAATGAATCCGAGCTCTCTGCTCTCTGTCAGATGCTCTGGCTGTCGGACCTTTGCGCCTCCATAAATCCACTCCCATTCTTCACACTCTATCACTTCTCTGCTAGATGTCTTTTACACGGTGACACAATGATGCATTTTATATCACATGCGAGGAAAATAACGCCACAAGGCCTATTGTGAAGCCTGATTATATTCATGTCGGTCGTATATTTTCTCTCTGTTCCACCACCATTAAAGCAGCAGTAGGCAAGATTGGAGCAAATATGATTAAAACAAGTTATTTTTAGTAGTGCATCAGACAGGTTATCTGAAAAAGAAATCATGTGCCTCTTTGTCATCTGGTTTCCTTCAGTGCTCCTAATGGTATCTACAAGATTTCACAGACCAGAGGAAAACAACCAATCAGAGCTGAGCTGGAGCCTTGGAGCCTCTCTGAGCAGCTGTCAAATGGTCAAACTAGGCAGAACTTAATCAATATTCTGTTACTGTAATGTCTATTTCTCGCATAAAATGTTTTCAGAAACATATTTTAGTGTACTGTTTAGCTGTAAAATGAGAAGGCTTGTGACCCGGCCGCTATGTTAAGATCAGTTGAGGAAATACCGAGCATCGCCCACCAGCTGGAGCAAACTTTCTCATTTTACAGCTAGACAGTACTATACAAGATGTTTCTGAAAATATTTTAAGCGACAAATTACAGCAGTAACAGAATATTAATTCATATTTGATCAGTGCTGCCTAGTTTGACCAGTTCGCAAGTGATTGACAGCTGCCTCCGTTGAATGAACAGCCAATAGCCTGAAAACAGAGCCATGAGGAGGTGCAGAAGTCTAGCTCAGAACACTTGATTTACAATATGCTGGAAGATTATTATGGAATTTTTTGCCCAATGATGCCAAAAACATTCTGCTTACTGCAGGTTTAACACGTAACAGAAGTGCACTAAACTGGAGGAGATGCATATTTCTTAATTTCCCAACAGTGTATGAAAACTCTCTGCAAGATCAATAACTGGATCACCTCATCCACTCGGCTCGTACAGCAGGTAATTAGATAGATTGTGCTACAGTAAGTGCTCATCCTCGCCACTTCTCCTTTTATCAGAGAAAGGTGATAGCTTTGGAATAACAACTTACGTGAAATAAAAGCACAACCAGCTCCAGCCTTGGGGGCTCCCTTGTACTGGAATCAGGCTCTTACCAGGGTCCATGATGCCCACATACAGTAAGGGCTCTAATCAGATTTGGTGTCAGGATGTGATGTGGCAGAGTGTATTGTTCCAGTCATCTGGGATCCTTTCTTTACTCCAGAACACAGTGTCCTTATACCATTAGCATGGATTCAGTTTCGCTTAAAACATTTTTTGTGCTTACGGCCTCGCCCATAGCCTCCTGTGACAATAAAGAGATTATGGCATGCCATGTATGGTATGCCGTGGCATGGCATGGCATGGCATGACATGGCATGGTATGATAAGTGTGTGGCTGAATGAATAAAGCATGAAATTGCACTCTGATGATTTACGATAATGTGCAGACTCACTGCCTATAAAGCAGTGTGATGGGCTTCTGAGAGGAAACTTACAGGTCACTGCTTCCTGAAAGATGATCTTCAGCCGTTCATCATAAACTAAAGTGCTTCACAACATCGATGAGTGTTGCTTATAAAGTAAAGTGGTAAACCCTGTAGTTCAGCGCAATCCTTATGTAACAACTTGAGTTGGACCTTTGATGAAGATTTGATTTCGGTCATATTAAGGTGTGCAGTTTTGAGCACCACTTGTGTTGTTTTGCGTAAAAACATATTTTCCCCACGGTCACTCACAGTTTACAAGACGTGATTAATGTTGTAAATTGAAACATAAAAAAATGCAACAAAACTACTTGATTAAGTTTAGTAAAGTATCTGATCATTCCAATACACGGATATTTTCACAACGACATGGCCCTCTAGAATGAAGCTAAGTGGTGAGTGAGATTGGTGTGAAAATGGTCGGCAAATGCTGCTTTGCTTCATGTACGTATCATAACACCCGTCAATGATGCTGAATCAGAAGTGCAACTGACCTGAAATTTGAACTCGAGAGGATAGTACACGAGTGAGCTTTAAACCCTGGTATTAGATTACTCTTTAAAAAAATACCTGGAAGTATTAGGTCAATGTGTGGCAAGCCATTTCTTCATGTTTTTATTCTTTGGCATCTCCTTACTGTAAACACAAAAAAAAAAGACGAGTCTTCCCTTTACAGACATGCCCACTTTAATCACATGCAGTTTTTGGGCAAGTCATAGTCATGTCAGCACACTGACACACTGACAGCTGTTGTTGCCTTTTGGGCTGCAGTTTGTCATGTTATGATTTGAGTATATTTTTTATTAATGCTGAATGCAGTACCTGTGAGGGTTTCTGGACAATATCTGTCATTGTTTTGTGTTGTTAATTGATTTCCACTAATAAATCATACATTTGTAGCGGGTTCAGTTTTAAAGCTAGACTGAATATACTGGTATCATGTGAAACTACAAAAAACTCAGGAATCCATTGGTACCAACCAGGTCATACTCACTTGTCGCAAGGAGGCTAAATAACGCTCCAAACATGCGCTAAATTTTGGTGAGGAAAAACTGGCATGGCCATTTTCAAAAGGGGTCCCTTGACCTCTGACCTCAAGATATGTGAATGAAAATGGGTTACCCAAGAGTCTCCCCTTTACAGACACGCCCACTTTGTGATAATCACATGCCATTCTGGGCAAGTCATAGTCAAGTCAGCACACTGACACACTGACAGCTGTTGTTGCCTGTTGTGCTTGAGTTTGCCATGTTATGATTTGAGCATATGTTTTGAATGCTGAATGCAGATCCTGTGAGGGTTTCTGGACAATATGTGTCATTGTTTTGTGTTCTTTACTGATTTCCACTAATAAATCATACATTTGCATAAAGCAAGCATATTTTCCCACTCCCGTGTTGACAAGAGTTTTAAATACTTGAAAAATGTCCCTTTAAGGTACACTTTGAACAGATAAAAGATATGTGCGATTAATTGCGATTAATTATGGGCAATCATGCGGTTAATCGCAATTAAATATATATTTTTTCATTTATTTATTTATTGAATGTATTTACCTACCCACCTACCTCTGGATGGGTACCAGATCTCTGTCCTCTCCTCATCCTCTGACGGGCCAGCCCTCCTCCGTCCCGCCCTCAGCCCTCAGCCCGGCTCTGCTCCGCTCCTCTCTGCTCTGCTCCGGCAGCATCCCCATCTCTGCACCGGGACACACACACACACACACACACACGATAAGAAGCTGCAGGGAAACAGAACAGGCGACACAACACGAGGAAGAAAAAAAAAGCATCACACGCGCTGCTGCTGCTGCTGCTGCTGCTGCTGCTCCACATCGTGTGAAGGCGGTCCTGTTCTACAAAGCCACCAACAACCGGCTGTCCTTCATTATTTAAAGCGGCCAGCAGCACGGTGATACTCCGGAGGTCCCACACTCGGCTGCTCGAAGTGATGCTCACTGCAGGACTGTGTGTGTGAACACTACAATGATCTGATCTGCGCTTTGGATACATGCAATCATCACTGTTGTAGATGATGATCAGAGGGAGCATGAAGTTTGTGGTCGCGGTGTTGTGGTTCTCCCTTGCTCTCGGGAAGGCTACTACGGAAGGTAAGAATCAGGAAACACATTGGGCTCTTTAAACTGTTGAAGGTGCGCTACTACTGCCTGTTAGCATCTCATCTGTCCAAACAAATTGACTTAGGATGCAGAAACATGTTAATTCTGGTGAGGATTTGGTTATTGCGCGATCAAAACACAGCATCCCACCACATTACAGACTCACTAATCAAACAGAGTGATGTTGCTCCATCCTGCACAGTGCTTCTTAATGCGGAAAGAGTTTTCTATGGGAGCTGGCATATTGTATAATTCAGATGTGATTGCACTTTTAATGGTGACAGCAGGACAGAATGATGGGGTCAGGTGAGAGGAGCACATTCATGATTTATTAAAGGATGGGAGAGCAGCGCCCTCCTGGGGATGTAGGACTGATTCATGGCTCTATATATCACATATATCAAGCTGCAAGACAACAACAAATGTGGGACAATAAAAAAAACCCACTGAAATTAATGAGAAAAGAATTCCCTTACATAATAAAGCTGTGACTCAGATATGGTGTTATGAAAAATAAACAATGTGGTGCTGAGTTTACAGAAAAGCAGTGTGCAGTTTATACTGTAAAGTACATTTACATCACTCTAATCTTGAGATGGGGTTTGCTCTTGGCAGCACATGCTGTACATTACTCTTGCTGTATAATTATGCAGCATATATGTGTGTGTGTGTGTGTGTGTGTGTACGTGTTATAGTGACAGGGGAGAGAAGTGGTGCCAAATTGGTGCAAATGATTAATCCATCACCTTCAGCGACCAATTAGCTGTCTGGGTCCACAGTTAAGTTAATGAAGAATCACATTTTAAAGTGACACTGAGCTTCCTGCAAAGGAATTATGTCACCTAGCAGGTTAGCATGCCATGTCATACTTGGATTTTAAAGGTTCAGTTCACCCAAATTACAAAAAAAAAAAAAAAAAAAAAAAAAATCTCACTACCCTGTAGCGTCATGCAGATTTGATCTGTCCAGCTTTTCAAATATTTCAGTGTGTTCCAATCCACGTACTTCCAGAAGTACACTTCAATGTAGTGCACTCTGTGCACTTTGTACTTACTTGAGTTGTGCGTGAATTTCAACAGGGTAGGGTCGTCTCAAATTGAATACTCTGCGGAGCACTTACAGGAAATGACGATCGCAACATTTCAATGCGGCTCGCTACCCGCCAAAATATCTTCTAAATTCTTCATCTTCGGGGTTTTACGGCAGCTGGCATCCTTTGTGTCCTGCTGCCTCCTTCAGGATTTACCAGTCAACTACCCGCCAAAATATCTGCCTGCTTTGTTGATCAAGGATACACAGAAAACGAAAGCAAAGTGGAAATTACGTTTCCAACGCCTACGATGTGTCCTCCTGTTGGCTGAAAACGCACCGGTATGTTAATGTATTGTTTTATTCTGTTATCTACGTAGCCCACAGACATCTATAAGGTACGTTGTTCAGCACTGCAAAAGCTCCAGCATCATCTGCCGCCATTTTCACATGTTTGAATAGTGGTCGTGGTCCCGCCCTTTCCGCTATGTAGCCAAGACGGTGTTCCACACTCAACGATTTGACCGTTTTGAGTACAACATCCGGGTACTTCGAGTGCACTGCATTTTGCTGTACTTCACAGTGTGAACACACTTACATGTATGCACTCAAAAAAGTGTAAGTACAGAAGTACGCAGATTGGAACACAACATATGTCTCCGACGTACTGTATATGCTGCCAACTCCCTTAAAGTTCAACCACAGCATGTTTTTCCCCAAATGATGTCCCAGGATGCGTCCGAAATTCCACACCAACATACCGTTTAGTACGCTAAACAGTATGTGAGATTTTTTAGTATGTCCGAAACCTTAGTATGAAACCAATAGTACGCGAATTGCATACTATTTCCAGTGAAATATTACAGTATGCAACGCTGGACACTACCGCGACATAAATATCCCACAATGCATTGTGGTAGTGACGACAACATTCACAACAGACATTGGACAAGTCTGCGATGTCAATAAAGCTTTAATTTAAGTGTAAGTATAAGATTCCACTTTGCTAGGCATAATATATATTTTAAATTAAGACATAGATTCTCACAAACCGTCGTTTTGGTCACATAAGGTTGGCACGGGTTACCATGGTTACAGGTCTCCAACTGACAAGGAGGCTCTCGGGATGCGATAATTACAGTTCAGTGTGTCCAAAAAGACACATAGGCCTCTTACTGTTAATTCACACAAAAGTATGTTGAACAATAGTACGCACTTTGAGTATGTAGTGCCTAGTATGCGATTTTGGACGCAGCCCACGTCTTCCCATAAATGATGTCTCAGTTACTCTGAATATTCCAGATACTGCTGACAACAGTTTCCATAGTATTTCTTTGAATTACAATGACAACGGCTGTGTACAGTAATTGTTCAGGTGACTAAAGTGGTGAGGGCTGGAGACTCTGGACGTTTAGACAATGGATGTGAGGCAACCGGAATCAGGGAGAGAGACAGGAAATTCCACCAAAGAAGACTTTATTTCAGATGGGTTTCCCCTTTAACCTCATCAAGTGCTGTCTGCATTCATACACAAACAAGGAAGATGCATGACATCAACACAGCAGCATTGCACATGCATTTACTCAATGCAATCATAATGAACTGAAATCCAGATAATGTCTAATCACAAACATATTCCAGTTTAACCCATGAATCAAGTCCTAAAGTGAACAGAGACATGAAGAACTCACTTCAGAAAACACACTTGATGGGGCTCAGGTATGGCTGGTAGCAGGGCAAACAGAGAAAGGTTCTTCTCCTGATTGTCTTCTGATTGGGCTCACCTGTGCCTAGTTGACTCTGAATAGCACAGGTGAGCCATGTGGCTCCTCTCAGAGCTCATCAGGTTAAAGGCGGACATGAAACCTGCGCAGAATCGTTCACCGGCAATCACCCCGCAATGCATGCCGGTTAGATTTGTGTCTGACTTGATCCCGACTTGCTCTGATGTCATGCACACGTGGGCAACGATAACCTCACAAGATCGAGGCGGCCGCAGTTTTTAGAGCCGGGCACCGCAGTTGCTCTCCACCGACTGCAAGACCCAGGGCATGATGGGAAACGCCTGGCTGTCGCCTGATCAAAGAGCTGATGGACTCTTAGTTTTGCCAACAAACAACAGGTGTTGTAAAATGTCCGAACTTTCTGTGTAATTGTAATATTTAACACTAGAATGTAGGCTATAAGTCTGCGCAATGAAGGTTTCATCTGTTAAAAAATATTTTGGTTGATAACAATATTAATAATAATTATAATAATGAAGGTTATTTATATAGCACTTATCAAAACGACTGCTCATCACAAAGTGCTTTACAAAGTGGACATAAAAATAATAAAGGATAGAATCCAATGCCAGACACACGCGCAGTTCCACATATATTTACAAACAAATATGAATAAATCCCAGCGTGGTCTGCAAACTACAAGTAGCCTGCAGATCGGATCTAACAGGATGTCACTTTTCCTGTGACTTCCTGTAATTTCTTTGAAGGCTGTTGGAAATGGAAACTGTCTGACTTGACCGCAGCTTTTTGTCTCCGCCACCTGCTGCTGCCGCCTGATCTCGTCTACTTTCCAGGCGAGGTGCAGTTCATCTCGAACGAGCCTACTTTCTTACAGTAATATTGCACACATGCGGTCACCTCTGGTCATGCGATGCTCAGTGTCTTTGACACCCAATGACTATGTGTGAACTGACGTGTTGGCGTGTTCGCTCACATACGGTACAGTACATGCCTTAAGGGCATTATGACTGATGGGGTTAACCATTGTGAAAAGTCTTGGCTCCCCCCAGAGATACCTGCCCTGTTGCATTGTGGGTAAACATGAGCAGGGCTGCAGCTCAGATTGCAAAGCTGGCTTCCCTCTCTCTTTTCTCTTTCTCTATGATTCTCTCTTCATTCTTGCCTTTCCCCCTATTCCAAAGGTCTCATTAGAAATCAGTGACAACTGCATTGAGAAAAGGCAAAAAGTCTTTCATTTGCACTAGTGTGTGAAGAAAAAAATGGGTTCCCCTCTGTTTTTTCCTCTCATCCTTTTACCCCTCTCAATGGTACGTCCTGCTGTGGCTCCACAGTGAACAGATGGTGGAAGGGACTAGGTGATCATACCACTGTGTCACCCATGGGGTGTTTTAGATTGACGAGGAGACAGGGTGTTTGTTTGAACTCTGGGTCACCCCTGTGTCTGTATCAATCATCAGCACACTGTAGTTTCCTCTCTTACACACACACACACACACACAGTGTACATGTGTGTACAATGTCTTGTTATGTCGTCTGTATAGCAAATAGATACACACACAGACACAGTAATGCATCATCATTTCCTCACAGAGAATCAGCCCCATCCCCCCAGCCATCAGGCCGTACGTTCTAATCAATAGTATCCCCTTCACTTCTGCTCAATCAACCGCGCGCGCGCGCGCACGCGCGCACGCACGCACGCACGCACGCACGCACGCACGCACGCACGCACGCACACACACACACACACACACACACACACACACACACACACACACACACACACACACACACACACACACACACACACACACACACACACACACACACACACACACACACACACACACACACACACACACACACACACACACACACCCAGAGTCAATCAGTCTCTATCTGAGGGAGGGATCCATCCCTGTGGCGTTTGACTAGTTTCGCTTGTGTGTTTTTGTTGATGAGGATCTTGAGACAGAGTTGCTTCCTGTAGAGATGCTAGATAGGGTTCAGCTGACTGAGTGTACTGACGGCCTGTTTCAAGCCTTTACAAACTGAGTGCTTTACAGGGGATCTGATGCAATGGGAGGTAATCTGTCTGAGTCTGAACAGGCTGTGTGTACTTTAACTTCAGATTCAAACACACCCAACAGGAAACAGGAGTAGACTGAAGACAGGGAATATAAGGATACATTTGTGTCCATGCACACACACACACACACACACACACACACACACACACACACACACACACACACACACACACACACACACACACACACACACACACACACACACACACACACACCCAAAAGCACTCTCTGAGTTTTCTCGTTTCCTCACATGCCAGCCGGGTCTCCTAAAAAATTACATTCCCATACAATGAAACTGCATTGTCAATTATGTTTCAAGGGAGATGTATTTCCTCCCGGATTATGTTTGTTTTTGGCGTATGACAAATAGGCTACGTTTCTGATCAAAGTCCTGTGGAAGAAGGGCTGTCGCAATATTGCAATACCGCGCTATTGACAAGTAGGGATGTGACGATGAGGAAATTTTTTCTACCGGTTAATAAACTTGTGACAACTTCGGTGTGACCGATTACACGGGACATTTTACAAGAAAAGAAGGTGCTCAATATATGTAGAGCGCTTACTTTGATCTTTAACATTTGGTGGCTGTGTGTCTGGCCTCTCTGGTCCAGCTTTCGCTGCGAGGCTGCAGGTTTCCACCCTGAGCCGCTGCACCGTTCACACCGGCTGTGACCGCTCCGTCTACATACTATAGCTCACAGATATTGACAAGCACACATACATGTTTGTCTTACCGTACTACAAAGTAGAAACTAAATCAACAATGAATTTATATTACTATCACGTTATGGTTGTGTATCCAAAGCTATAGAGCTACAGTACCAGTTCTTGGTAGAAACCAATTTATAATGATCTAGTCTGTTATTTCTTTAGAGCAGCAACTGTTGCTATGTATAACAGACCGTTGCTATGGTCGCAATTCTGATGTTGGATTCTTGCGGACAGTTTTTAAGTCAAATGATTGATTTCTCAAGTAAGCAGCCGTGTAATAAGCGGGATAATGTACAGCTAGCGGGTCATTGTTGTGAAATAAACCCCGACAAGGCGATGCCAAGTGTTACTTAACTGCAAGCCTGAACCTGAGTTTTGTCCTTGAAATAGCCCCTTTCATGTGAAAACTTAAAGGTCCAGTGTGTAGGATCTGGTGGTATCTAGCAGTGAGGTGAGGAGATTGCCCCCAACTGAAGCCTCTCTCGTGTGCCAAGCATGTTGGAGAGCTACGGTGGCCGACGTGAAAATGCGAATGTCCCTCTCTAGAGCCATTTGGAGCAGAGCCAGTGTGTAGTGTGTGTGTACGTGGGAAGTGAGTGGTGAAGCAAGTGAGAGAGAGCGGCAGCGACGGGAACGAGTAATGTTATCGACTCCGGCCCAAGCAGGAAAAGTTAACAAGAGTTTGGTTTGTCTGTTCTGGGCTACTGTAGAAACATGGCGGTGCAACATGGCGGACTCCGTGGTGAGGGGACCCGCTCCAAATGTAGATTTAACCGGCTCATTCTAAGGTAACGAAAACACAATGATTCTTATTATCAGGTGATTATACACTGAAGAAAACATACTTATTATTATTATGTTCCATTTCTGCCAATAGGTCCCCCTAAATGTTACACACTGGTCCTTTAAACAAGAAATACAAACAGATAATGATACAGCTATTGAAAAATTGTTCTGGATAACTTATGTGCAAATTCAGGGACAGAGAAATGAATAAAAAAAATACTGAACTACAGTAGCAGAACCTAGTGTATCAAGTAATATATGTAGCGAAGGATTTGCTTGCGAGGTACACAAGCTTGTGTTAAGAAAAAAGCAAAAATGGGAATTTGCTTTCTCCCTGCTATCCGTTTTGCTGTCGGTTCTCATTCCCTTTGCCCCAGTTCACTTCTCCTTCTGCACCAACCTCTACTCTGCCCCCTTGTTCTGTCTCCCTCAGACACTGAAGGGAATTGCTCTGGGTCACTCTGTCTCACTCCTTCCCTTATCAGCTCTCTCCATTCCTCTGCTCCATTCCCTTTGTTTGAGAGGCTGTTGATTCAAACTCGTCTTTTCTGTCTATCAGCATCCGCCTCTGTTGCAACGCTACCACTGGCCGTGCCAAATATCGTCCTCTTAATGCAGCCGAACGCTCGGAGCTCAGAGTTGATAGAGTTAATGAGGGGAGGCTCTGCTGTGCGGCTTGAGTATAAATACCACATAATGCTCTGAGCGGCCAGCAAATGCCGCCGTCATCTGCATCTTTCAGAGTGAGTTACGACGAGGAATGGGGAAGAGGTTCAGTGTCTTGCTCGAGGACAATTCGACAGGACGTTAAAGCTCTTGATGAGCACGCTGGCTGTCAGTAGAATCAAGTAACTTTAAGCCACTGAGGAGTCTCTGAACAGGCTGACTGTGTATTAACCAAACTGAATTACACTGCGTTTTCCGTAATTGTCTACCTAAGAGACCTGACATCTCCCAGCTGTCTGCACTCGAACTTGGTGGTGCACTCGGTTGCTGATGAAGTGAAAGCAGCGTTCCTTCATCGCGCTCGTCTCCTGCTCAGCGTGAGCATCACTCTTTAACTGACTATTATGTCTTGTGCCTGGCTGCACAAAGCGCTCGGAGCTCAGCTCGTCTCCCCTGGCAATTGTTCTGTCTGAGGTGATCATGTCAGCGTGATCATTTTGTCAGCCTTGGGAGCTTAGATGCATTCGCTCGGCCATGACCAGCTGTCAGTCCGGGGTTGAAAGTGTGTGTTTGTGTGTGTGTGTCTGACTCTAAGGCCCTGACTTAATTTTTCCCTCCACTTGCTTTTGAGACTCTGGGGAGGTGGTTCACTTTGTTCATGCACGACTGTGTCTTTGTATGTTCTTAAACATGGAAGAGTTGGAAGAGGGTGACATTTCTGTGCAAGTCTGTCTGTGCACATGCATATTACATGCATGCGAGCAAACTAGCCATATAATAAGGGGTGCAAAAAAATTGTTTTCATAATTGATTAATGTGTGTATGTTTACTTATTAATAACATTTTTGATGTAAACAAATATAGATATCTTTAAATAATACATCCACAGAGCTTTTAGAAAGGTGCCCAATAAAAGTATGACTTCATGAAAAAATTATTATGATTGTGAATTAATAATCTTAAACATTTCGGCCGGTCCAAAATGAATGTTTGTTTATCTCTGTGGAAGATAATCGGACTTTCCCACTTCTGACAAGGCTTGTGAGCCAATAGTAAAACAACATTGGTATCACGTGGAATCTCTGGGTCATCAGTTGGTGTGGAAAAAACGGATATATGGCTGAGATTGCCGGTAAGTGCCTGGCATCGAGAATGCGACATCTAGTGGCTGAATCAATAGTGTGTAATCAAATACGCAATTTACTTTATAGAGTGTCTGAAAAGAGAAAAAAGTAGTTTTGTCAAATTTCTTGCTCCGTCCATATTTAGTGGTATGACTGTACGGATGGCAATGTCAGTCTGTTGGTCAGTCAGTCCACCACTTTGGTCCAGACTGAAATATCTCAACAACCATCGAATCGATTGTCAATATCTTGTACAGATATTCATGGTACCCAGAGGATGAATCCTAACAACTTTGGTGATCCTCTGGCTTCTCCTGTAGCGCCACCATGAGGGTGACATTTGTGGTTTTAAGTGAAATGTCTCAACAACTATTGGATGGAATGCCATGGGATTTGGTGCACACGTCCATGCCCCCTTCAGGATGAATTGTAACAGCTGGGGTGATTCTCTGACATCCGGTCAGAACTTCTGTTTATCCAATTCTTTGGTTTATGACCAAATACCTGCAAAACTAATAACATTCTCATCAGCGTATTGCTAATTAGCAATCAGCATCGGCATGTTAGCACTGTCATTGTGAGCCTTACAGCCTCACAGAGCTGCTAGTGTGGCTGTATATTACACAATGGGCCTTTACCAAACTGGACCCTTCCCAATCCCAATCGTGACGGAGTGAACTCCATTTGTAGTCACACTCACAGCTGAATGAAGCACCCTTCTTTAAGGTGTAGGGTACAAATACAGCGGCAAGCTTTGGAACGAACTTCACTCTCTCCAACAGAAACAGAAACTGTCCTAATGTTTCGTAACCATGGTTTCGTATCAAGCGGCAACTGTTCTACAGAGCATTAATAATGAGCTACATAAGTAACAGTGTGGGCAGTGAGGTGTCAGACTCATTACATTCACTCCGCATAAAATGTATTGCCAAGTAGGTTTTCACATACAAGGAGTTTGCTTTGGTGTTTTACTGAATAAACAAGAAACATAAATATAGAATAGCAAAAAATACATTAAAAATATTTTTAAAAATAGGCCTAAAAAAAGTACAATGTATCCGTTTAAAATGAAAGAGCTTGGCAGGAATGTGCTAGATATATTCAAGGGCATGTGCAAAGGTTCATAGTATTAAGAATAAAAATAATATGCAATAGACAGAGAAACTAAATATAAAAATTACTACCATGTTTCTTTAGTGGCATTTCTTTCTTTTTTTTGTAAATATCTTCTCGTTTTTAGCTCTGATGTTCATGAGCTGCTTAATTTTTTTATAATCAAATGAACACGTCTACCGTTTTATAGACTAGACATTTGATCCTAAATACAACGTAACCATAAGTTGTTAACGTCTGTATGACAATATTAAATGTTTCGTAGTTTGAGCAGTTTTCGTTTGTACGGGTAGTTGCATGGAACTTACATTTGTTCCATGATGAACAATAAACGGCCTTGCACGTGGCCAGTAAGTCGGCATCGATGCAGGCTCGCTGTTGGAGGGTTTTATAACCTACTTCCACTCCAGAGCAGTATGGAAGCCAAAGCAAGCAATATTAGTCCTCCATCAGTGCCAGCACAGCATGCATTCAGGCACAGTATTGAGTGTAACACACAATGTCTACGCAACTCGCATATAGCAAAAGCAGCATATTAGCAGAGCACCAGCTTCAGGCTACTTATAATCATATCCATCGCTACTGTATATCCTCACGAACACTATACCATTTTCTCTCCCAAACTTGCTTCCTCTCTATTTTTTCCTCATCACTTCCTTCTCCTTTGGCTCCTTCCAGATCAGGAAGACTTTGTGTCGCTGGCCGAGATGGAGGATTCCTTGTTGAGGAACCTTTTCAGGGGTTACCAGAAGTGGGTGCGGCCTGTCCTGCACGCCAACGACACCATCACTGTATGTTTTGGACTCAAGATTTCACAGCTGGTTGATGTGGTAAGGAAACAACACCTGGACATGCAAACACACAAAAGGCTGTCAAAGTTAACACTATGATAATAACGCATTAACGCAACTTGCGATTTTTTAGTTGTAGCATTAAATACTTGACAAATCTCCCTTTAGAGTACATTTTGAACATTAATTTGCTAACAATGAACAATCATGCAATTAAACATGATTAAATATGTTATTAGATTGACAGCCTTAATATAGCCTATAGAAATGTTAAGTTACTTCAAGTTTTATTGATAGAGAATGGGTCTACTGGGTTGTGTCTAGAAGCACATTTAAAACAAGGCTCATACATGCTCCATCCATCCTAATGTGCTGTTCACCTGCATGAATACTACTTTTGTTAAATGTATCCTGGCCAGTTTGTTATGTTGTGGTTCCTGTAATTGTGTTGAATGGGAAAAGGGAGTAGGTTTATATGAAATGGATAACAAAGCGGAACTGAATGAAAAATGATTAGGCCATTTCTCATGAATTCTCAGCAAAAATAAATAAATAAGTTGTTTGTATTTATGTGGAGTATTGGACAGATTTTGATTTGAACATCTGCATCTTATTTGTATGCAGCTTGTGAAATCACTTTGCATTTTAGTACAATTGACAGAGGCAGAACTGGAGAAGAAAAATCAATAAAATCAGGCTGACCTTTGAAAAGCCAATCAGAAAGATGCTGCTAAAGCCCACAAATAAAATAGAATGCTGAGGACATGACCTCCGTGTCCTAAATGGCAGCTCTGGCTCTGTCCGTGCCATACATTATTTATTATATTAATATTAGATAGATGGGGGAATTTTAAACCGTCTCAGTGATCACATCCTGAGCGCCCTTGAGCAAAGTAGAACTAGACTTGGATGCTCTAATGGTACCAGGAGACCAACGCAGCACACAGTCTTAAGCTGTGTACCTGTTAAAGAAGCCCTCTACAGGAATTAAAATTGCCTTATGTAATATGGTTAATAAAATCCTGTTACAGTCTTTTGAGCATCGGAGGGTTATTTTTTTAGATCGAGAGAGGAAAGTAAGGAATGGAGGAAGGGAGGAAGTGAAACTCACCATCACTGAGACTGAGGTGATTATTTTTGAAAAGGAAAGAGGTAAGAGAGGGAATAGAAAGAAGCAACACAGTCTCACGGCAGTTCGTGAAATAGTTACAAAATTGAATCTATTTGATTTGTGTACATAGACATGAATTTCCGTTTTATTTTTCGTGACGCTCAGCACGACTTTCCAAAACATATTTTTTGTGTTTTTTACTACGAATGTCCAGCAACATGTAACACACGTGTCAATTTCCACTCTAGGTTTAGGAATATATCAACTTGGTTAGGTTTAGCAAACAAACTACTTCGTTAGATTTAGGAAAAGATCACGGTTTGTGTTTGAATAACACCGGCAGTGCCGTAACTTAAGTACAGAAGTTACGTGACAAAAACTACTTCGTTAGCTTTAGGAAAAGATCGTGGTTTGGGTTAAAATAACTCCAGAAGTGCCGTAACTCAAGAACGGAAGTTACGTAACAAAGACATCAACTTTGACTTCTGGTTTCACACGTTTACAAACGCTCTTTATACTTCCCAGTTCACAATTACATGGATTACATACAAATTGATTTTGTGCTGACCATCACGTAAAAAAATTTGAAATTGGTGTCTGTGTACACAAATCAGTTGTGTTTCACAAACTGCCGTGCAACTGTGCTGAAAGAAGTCCATGACAAGAATTTAGTAAAGATTGTTCCGAGGTGGCCCGTCATGTGTTTAGTACGGGAAAGAAGGTTACTATTGAATGTTAAGAAGAAATGATAAAAGGTAACCAGGGCAGAGGAAGGCAAATACAAAGATGAGAGAGAAAGGCAGGTTGGGAGAGTAAGAGATGGAAAGGGCTGGCTGTTACGGGAGGTCAACAGAGGAACTATAGTACAGAAGCTCCACCAAGGACAGAAGTGTGAGCATAAACGAGGAGGAGGGTAAGAAGATGGGGGGGATTTAAAGGGGCAATGACAGGAAGAGAGGGTAAAAAGAAGAGAGAGGAAGAAAGGTTAAAAGTCCAAAGTGGTCTTCCATAGCAGCAGAGGAAGTAATGAGGCCATCAGGCTGAGAGGAACCAGATCGCATTCATTATTTACACAAGGACACACACACACACACACACCTACCTACACACACACACACACAAAGCTGCTCCCACAACTCCACAGAGGGCCACATTTTGACTACATCAGCCTTTGATGTCCGTACTTCTGCCACGCAGAATGAACATTTAAAATAGTGCCATCTTGTGGTATTCTAGCAAAATTACCGTGATTTAAAAAAAGAAACAAAAAACCCCACTTCAGATCAATTTTTCTGCAGAGGATTGGTATGCAATCAGGTTTGCCTCAGCGGCTCTCGAGAGCAGAAAAACTATTCCAATCCATTCCATAGATTTTCTCTCTTCTTTAGTTTAACTTTGTGTGTTTCTGCAAGGCTTTACTGCACAGAAACTCAACAACTTACATCGAAAAACCTTTCTGACTTCCAGAAATTCATTAGTCTTTGTCCTCCTCCTCCTCCTCCTCCTCTCCATCACCCTCTCTCAAGGCCTCTCTCTTTTGATTTTGTACTGTACATGCCAATACTTTGATGAGGCAGTAGTACCTACAGTATATTGGTATCGCCAGTGATATTGGTCACCAACTCTCGCTCATTAAATGCTGTAGATGTACCCTGAAGCAAGGCTCTTAACCCCCGAGCTGTTCCAGTGTGCTTTCTTAGTGGCAAGCAAGAGTTGCAATTAACCCTCTTTGGGGAAAAAAAAATCTTCCTTTTTAACTATTTTTAAGTACTTTCTTTCATCCCATTTTGTCTCCAGATTCTGGTCTGCTCCTCACCTCCTCATTAGCCTCTCTTATCGTTCACAGTAAGCACCACTAAGATGTATAAATAGTGAACAAAATGTCTTCCCTGTCTTCTTGCAGGATGAAAAGAACCAACTGATGACTACAAATGTCTGGCTCTATCAGGTAAAAATGAACGCTACCATTTACAGACGCTGGATATTTAAATTGTGAGGTGCCGTTTTCACATCTGTGAATTCTTAAAGTGGCCAAGAGTGGTTAGGTTATGATCGGTTCATTTTAACACAGTTTGATATACTGTAGTGAGATTCAGTAGCTGCAATGTGCTATCGTAGCCTAAAATGTAAAATGTCGAATATAAAGCTGTCTACACATGATCAGCAGTAAAATCGCTCTGCGCTGGCTGTGCCATTTTTTTCCAATGGGGAGAGCGGTTCTGCCTGACTAACTAGAAGCACTACCGTTGGCATGGCGAACCGCTCGAAGTTGCCAGTGTTGGTCTGGGGGGAACCGGAGTTGTGCTTCCACGGCGACGGCGTTATCAGCGGTAGCTGCCAGTGGGGCACACTCACGGGGACTCACATGCATTAACATGCATGCGCAGCCGCACAGAGTAGCTCCGATTACAACACACACAGAGGGAGAGTGACTTCATACTCTGCTCAGGTAGACATTACGCTTCTATGTATATCTTTACATAGCAAACAGTTGTTTGCTGCTATAATAATTGCTGCTATTAATTAATTTAGCACCCTTACATTTAGAAAAGTAAAATACAAACACTTCCTTTTACAGATATTTTGTTCATTCACTGAGTAAAATTTAAGGATTTTAAAACAAAAATGTGTCAGATATAGGTTAAATCCTACTCCTGCTTAAACTACTAGAGCATACATGTGATTAGTCATGTGATCTCTTGGGAGCTGCTCTTAAATGTGTTAAATGTTCATATGTAGGAGTTGGTCACTTGGTAAATGAGTCTTATTCTTCACTTTCATCAAAGAACTTTTTTTCTTTACTCCTTTGTTGATTCTTTAGAGAGTTTTTAAGTGTAATTCTTAGTAGGCCCTGGTATATAATCTGAATATAACATTAACGGGCATCGACAAAATAAAATAATATAACATCAAAATAAATACACCGTAGTTTATGAAAATACAAAGTTTTTCATAATAATCAATAAATCTTAATTAAACCAATTTACGGAATATAAAGGAGATGACATCAATTTGGGACTGCTTCTTTTAAATTATCAGTAGACTTTGCTAAAATAAAAACATAAAAGTGTTTACTCATTAAGATGTTGAATCAAGACACAAATGGACAACAATGAAAAAACATAGTTTCCATTTGCTTTGTGCAGTTAGCAGCAGTCTGGTGCTGTCCATGGTGCTGAAATGGAAAAAGATGCACTTAAAGACTTCTTAAGTTTTCCTGAATCCAGTGTCTTATCATGCTACTTATCATGCATTGCTATTTATTTATCTAAAGGAGTGGGTTGATGTGAAGCTGAAGTGGAACCCAGATGACTATGGAGGTATTGTCTCCATCAGAGTGCCTTCAGAGACTATATGGCTGCCTGATATCGTCCTGTATGAAAAGTGAGTTATGCAGCACTCTGCACACATCAGTAGCACATTCTGAGGCAGTGCCTGATAACTCGCATGCAAATACATACATTTTCCTTTCCTTATTGATGTCTTACCTTGCCTGGTCTTAATGATTTTCCTCACCACTTCATTCTTTCCCATCTTCTCCCAGTGCGGACGGTCGCTTCGAGGGTTCCCTGATGACCAAAGCCATTGTGCGTTGGGATGGCACCATAACATGGACTCCACCTGCCAGCTACAAGTCCTCCTGCACCATGGACGTCACCTTCTTCCCCTTCGACCGACAGAACTGCTCCATGAAGTTCGGCTCCTGGACGTACGATGGAAACATGGTGGACCTGGTCCTGGTGGATCACTACGTGGACCGTAAAGACTTCTTCGATAACGGCGAGTGGCAGATCCTCAACGCCACGGGACAAAGGGGCAGCAGGAGGGATGAGGTGTACTGGTACCCGTTTGTCACCTACTCCTTCATCCTTAAGAGATTGCCCTTATTCTACACCCTCTTCCTCATCATTCCATGCCTCGGCCTCTCCTTTCTGACCGTGCTGGTGTTTTATTTGCCATCGGACGAAGGAGAGAAACTGTCACTTTCCACCTCTGTGCTGGTGTCGCTCACTGTGTTCCTCCTGGTCATAGAGGAAATCATCCCTTCATCCTCAAAGGTGGGTTTCCTAAGGGGTTGAAGTCTATGTTCATTTTAAAGTTTCTACCGGGCTGTAATTTATAAATCTATCCAACGTTTTCCTGTGTTCAGTTATCCTAATTATAATCTTAATTGCAGCGTGCCCAGATCACAACCAGGGCCCTCTCAATTACCTGCAGCTTAAACTGCATGTCAACTCAATTACTGTAAGAAGTTACTGACTTCAGATACATCTTAGTTCAATACAGTTAATGTTAGCTGCTAATGTTAGCTGCTGTAAGCACTCATGCCACAGCCGGCGTTGTGGTGTGGAGACATCGCAGTTAGCGGAGTATTGCTGAGTTTAACGATAAGGTTATTGATATCTAACTATTAATCCGGCAGGAGATATAATCAATATTTTATTTCAGTAGTGTAAAATTTCCTCAGTAGCAGCAAGAGGTATCCGAGGTGTTGACGTTACCAACGCACGGAGGAAGTGATGTCTGCTTTGGCGACGTTGCAGGGTGTTTCCAATGGAGGAATTGATTTTCAAGGGAAGTTTCCATAACTGACATTCCCTGAACAGGGAGCAGGGACAGTTTATGTACACTGTGGATCGGAACGCAGCTACTGTTTCTTCACTATATTCCACTGTTCTATATTCTTTATTGAGGATTATTTTACATCAAATCATCCCACAATGCAACGTAAAACATACTGAACATACAATAGACACTAATAAAGCTTCAACTGCCGTTATGCATTGTGGGTAGGATACATTCTAATGACAAGATCCCCAATGAGGTCTCCAAACAACGTTTTGTCACTACAATACATGTTAGAAATATATGGTAAATGACATGATACCATGTGTGAGACATTGCTGAAGTTGTCATTGGCACATGTTCACAAATTAGCCTGTTTCCACACGTCTTTTTTTACTATTTACTCCTCTAGGCGCAACAACAACTTTGCTCTGTGTTGCAAATGCAACACATACAGTAAGTTCCTATTGCTACAGGCTCCTCCCCCAGGTTTCCCCTCAACCCGTGTCTAGCTCGTGGCGGGAGTCCCCAACAGTTTCAGATATTTAGCATGCTAGAGATCTGGAATGTGTCTGCGATGCCCCTTTGGACAGTTTAGCCCTCGAACGCCATTGTGCGAGCGGTGAGCCAACGCCGATTTGCCTATGATCTGGGGCTTTTGTCGGGGAGCTCCAACAAGTGTCAGGGAACGGAAAATCAGGGTTAAAGTCATAGAGTGTGAACTAGCTATAACCATTCCATTTTTCTTTCCCCAGGTGATCCCACTGATCGGAGAATACCTGCTCTTCATCATGATCTTCGTCACTTTCTCCATCATCGTCACAGTCTTTGTCATTAACGTCCACCACCGTTCCTCTGCTACTTATCACCCCATGGCCCCCTGGGTAAAGAGCCTCTTCCTTCAGAGACTGCCCAGACTGCTTTGTATGAGGGGGCACACTGACAGGTAATACAAGATCAGCTGTGGTTAAAGGAATAATTCAACATTTTTCGAAAAATGCGTGTTCGCTACTCTGACACACAACCCTCGTGAAATAGTATATTGTCATTTTTACACTTCTGTTTTCATATGGATTGAACAAAAAAGATATAACGTGTTAATTAGAAAGCTTTTGAGGTGCTCGTAGTCTGATTTTGTTACCTCTGGACAGAGCCAGGCTAGCTGTTTCCCCCTGTTTCCAGTCTTTATTCTAGGCTAAGCTTTCAGTCTCCTGGTGGTAACTTCATATTTATCATGCAGACATGAGAGTGGTATCAATCTAACTCCCGACAAGAAAGCAAATAAACATATTTCCCAAAATGTCGAACTCATCCTTTAACATTTGCCAGCACATATTAGTAGATAAATATGTAAAATGAATAAAACAGTGGATCCACCTTTTCATATCTGTTCACATTAAGGCTGTCAATCGATTCAAATATTTAATTTTGATTAAATTGCATGATTGTCCATAGTTAATTGTGATTAATCGCAAATTAATCACATTTTTTTTATCGGTTCTAACTGTACTGTAAAGGGAGATTTGTCAAGTATTTAATACTCTTATCAACATGGGAGTGGGCAAATAAGCTTGCTTAATGCAAATGTATGTATATATTTATATAAGAAATTAATTATCAACAAAAAAAACCCTCACATGTACTGTAGTTAGCATAAAAAATATGCTCAAATCATAACATGGCAAACTGCAGCACAACAGGCAACAACAGCTGTCAGTGTGTCAGTGTGCTGACTTGACTATGACTTGACCCAAACTGCATGTGATTATCATAAAGTGGGCATGTCTGTAAAGGGGAGACTCGTGGGTACCCATAGAACCCATTTTCATTCACATATCTTGAGGTCAGAGGTCAAGGGACCCCTTTGAAAATGGCCATGCCAGTTTTCCCTCACCAAAATTTAGCGCAAGTTTGGAGTGTTATTTAGCCTCCTTGCAACGAGCTAGTATAACCTGGTTGGTACTAATGTATTCCTTAGTTTTTTTTAGTCTCATATACCAGTATATTCACTTTAGCTTTAAACCTGAGCCCGCTACAACCTAAAAATCGCAAGTTGCGTTAATGCATTAAAGAAATTAGTGGCGTTAAAATTAATTTGAGTTATTATCGTGTTAACTGTTAACAGCCATAGTTCACATTATATGTATCAAATTCTTCATATGGATTGTCTTTGTTGCTATTTCATTATGTTGTTACTCAGTTTCTCTTCCTGAGGTTGTTAGGGTTGTAAAGGACAGAGGGTGTTGTATGCTGTACAGACAGAGGCAAATGTGTGATTTGTGATAGGCCTATTGGGCTATATAAACACAATTGACTTGACAGTTAGTGTCCTTTTTCCTCAGATTCCACTTTCCAGATATGGAGATGCGCAGTCCGGAGCTGAAGACCCGCAAAGGTGTGGGGAGGAAGGGGGCTCCTGCTCACAGTGCTAGTCAGCAGAGAGGCCCCCTCGCAGGGAAGGAGGATGAGAACACAGCCTGGCTGGCCATGCTGGAGAAAGCCACCAATTCAGTTCGCTACATCAGCCGTCACATCAAGAAGGAGCATTTCATACGGGAGGTGTGTGGGCAGAAGCGGGATGAAAGTGTGTTTGCTCACACGTTCTGTGACATTCTCTTTTGATTTTTTTCTACTGTTACAGCTTTGTTTGTTAAAGGCACTCAATGTAAGAATAAGAAATTGCTTGTTAACAGTGCCACCTGTGGCCGTTAAGTCAACAACAGTCAGCGTCCTGTTGCTCGCGCTCGCGCTCACACTACTGTATGTAGACGTGAGCGAGTATCGGTCAAAACAGTGAGGCGACACACACGAGACTGAATGTGATTGACAGGCATCATGTTGATTAATGTTAGCAACATTAGCCAGCTAAAACCACAATATAACTACATATTTCACATGCTTGGCAGTAATGTTAGCTTACCAAATGAATGATAATTTTGGTCTCCCGGGCTGGAGTCGATAACGTTACTTGCTCTTAAGTTAACCCCCGTCACTTCACTTAGCAACAGGGAAACAAGACACGGGAAACCTCTGTTGGTCATGAGGAGCTGCAGCATTTATTTCTGCAGAAACTGCAACTTCCACTGTACATTCACTCGATATTCTCAAAGCTAAACTCACTTCTGCTCGCTATTTTTCTCACACACTCGCTGCTGCTCTCTCTCTCTCTTGCTTCACCACTCACTTTCCATGTGCACACACACACACAGTTTTTCTCCTAATGTCGGTCACATTCCTGTTTTGCAACTGTTAGCACTGTAAGCGGAGCTCAAAATAAAGTCACTCACGAGCGCGCATGACATCACATCCGTTGGATTTTCCTGGAAAAAACAGCCTGCATTCTTCACATTAAAAGCCGTCTACAGGCTGATAGAGGAAACCCAGAAAATCGCGTAATGTCTCATTTTTTAGGTTAGGTTACAACCTGTTTACACATTGGCGATAAAAAAAAGATTAAAACATGTTTATATTTGTAAAAACTTACATACAGTCCTTTTAAGTTGATCTAATTTGCTTTATAACTGCTATCAAAATGACACTAAGTAGTTATTATGTCCTGAATGAGGGATGTTTTCAGTGTGAAAAAAGTGCTTGAGGCTGACACAGATTCACACCTGTGGACCTTTCTTTGTCGTCTTCTCTTATCGCTCTCTCTCTCTGTGTCTCATTCAGGTTGTTCAAGACTGGAAGTTCGTGGCTCAGGTGTTGGACAGGATCTTCCTGTGGGCCTTCCTCACAGTGTCAATACTGGGAACTGTCCTAATCTTCACCCCTGCTCTGCAGATGTACTTCAGCACACCTTGATGAACACACACAAACTCACGAATACTCTCCAACAGCTCGTTCTTGTTTTCCGGTTTGTCTTGTCTGACTGTGACTTATTGATGAAGCTCAATAAAACTTTCACACTGTATATTTCTTTTGTAGAAACGAGCTCGAGCTGCAAACTTTTACCTCCCTACAGTCTGGTTCGCAGCCTGTAATGACCACTGCAAACTGTAGTGTTCTAGATGCAACTTGTCAGTCATTGTAAGGTGCATGCACAAGAGTGCAAAGGGAATGAAAGCAATAAGCAGGTTATAGTAGCGTGTATGATTTAAATATCCATGTTTGTATAACTGTAACAGTGTAATTATACATGCAACAACAAGCAGAATATCACTCCATGAATAATGACTTGTTTTTTTGTGTCACATGCACCATGTTGTCCAGCCAGCTGTAAGCGCTGTAATGATGATGATAATTAAAAGAAATCTAATGTACAAATTCAATTTTCCAGTTCTGTTTTTGAGGCTAACTTGCCTTGTAATGCTTACAACCAAACAAAGTGGGCAACTAACCCGGGCAGAACTGCAGCTTAATGGCATGGCAATTTGTTTGTGTTAATTTGATTAACTGCAAATTTGTTTGGTAACACTGTTTGCAACACAAAATCATCACAAAATTAAATGTTTGGGTCCTTAAAGTGGCAATCTCCAAGATTTGTATCTAAATAAATGTCTGTTAAGTCACTATCTATAGCCAAATGCTTCTGTAAGTTATTAGTAATAATAATTACAATATCAACGTTATGAATGATGATGATTCAAACTATCCGGTACAGCCCTTATTATTATTATTATTAGCCTATTATTGTTATTACCAGCAATAGAAGTATATGAACTCACTGTCTTTCCTTGAGAAATCCATGGAGCCCCGCAGATAGGCTGACCATTATAACCTGACCATTAAGTCTTGTATTAAAGGCCATGTATCACATAATAATAAACACATAGGCTCCATATGATCCAGTAGTCCAGTCATTAATGATGAAATCCAGTGCAATTAGCTCAGCATTTATACTCGTCACAATAACTTCATGGCTTCATAGGAAATGTGACCACATTGTAATTTTTCTACACAGACCTGCACACTTGAACACCCGTCTCCAGTGTTTAGAGTTGAGTGTGGTATTATTGAAACTTGCACACAATTCTGAAAACATGAAGCTCGTAGAAATATAATTTTTCTATTCTATTTTTATGCTCATGTATCAATAAAAAGACTCCAGACTGCTAAACTCAAAGCACAATGCCATTGTTTTCTCTCAGATAGAAATTCCAAATCAACCATGACTGAAATCTTAAGGATTGACACTTTAAGATGACATTTGCATTATTACACTATCATTTGGTCCCATTTTGTTGAGGGTTGTGCTTACATGGTGCATATTTCTAAATAAATTGTCCATCAACTACTTGCTAATAAGACTACTAAGTAATACACAATGAAAAAAAGAGTGGAAGAATAGGGGCCCAGGTCTTATTTTTGCACTCCTCTAGGGCCTAGAAAGTCAATCTGGCCCTGTTACTGCATGCGAGCACTATGGACTATAGACCAAATGGAGTCGACCAATTATGTTGTGTGTTTGGCTGTAATGACACAGTATCACCACTAAATGGCAGCAAACACCTTTTTGTTCTGATTGTCACAAAACAGCTGTTTTTGAAATAATGATGTGAGAAAAAAACTATTTCAAATGTGGTATATGAGCACACACAAATAAGAAGATAAGTAACACATTACCTAGCAGGATGCCATGATAGAGATTTGTGTGACCATGTTGAAATGATGTGTCTTCATTCAACCCGGATGAGCAGCTGCATGGGAGAAGGCTGCAGTCATTAGTATCTAACAGAGCAGTGCAGACATACCCCCTGTATGTCTGCACTGCTCTGGGGGGGAGGGGGGGGGGGCACAACAAGCTTCCCTGACTTATCTGCTTTGCTAAAGGGCACATCATCAGTAGTAATTACAGGAGGAGACAGTAGCTCGTTAATTTCCCCCGCACTTATTTTCCCAGCTGGCTGAGTTTGTCTATCCGAACCGCCAACCTTCCGGTTGTTAGCTGCTGTAGCTTTCTTGTCTAGCCTTCAGGCTTTTGTCACCCACCAAATATTGTTACAAGTGGCAGTCCCCGGTGATATCACAGCGTGGTGTGCTTTGGCCTAGTTTTTGGGAGACATGAGTTTGTTCTCTGATTTATTAAAAATGGCTGGCATGCTTAAGTGAAAGCTTCTCCACTGTTTCCCCTGCACTTGAAAAGTCTGACCTCAGCCCACTCTTCTATTATTCACAGCTACAGATCTGACTCAGGCAGACAGGTGTGTGCGTGTGTGTGTGTGTGTGTGTGTTTGTGTTTGGGTGAGACAGAATGACAGTGCATGGGAAGGGCACAGGGTGTGTGTGTGTGTGTGTGTAACACAGACAGACTGTGACACAGCAGGGTGTGAACCCCTCAGGATTCGATACAAATAAACAAGCTTTCAGGTCTTTGGATAAAAAAATAAAAAAAATATTGGTGATTGGGTATGTGAGACACCCAAAATATTTTTG
This sequence comes from Sebastes fasciatus, assembly GCF_043250625.1. Lineage (NCBI taxonomy): Eukaryota > Metazoa > Chordata > Actinopteri > Perciformes > Sebastidae > Sebastes > Sebastes fasciatus. The sequence goes on along the minus strand of NC_133797.1, from coordinate 9,625,245 downwards.
AAGTGAAGTCCTCTTACTTACATTCTTGGTGGCTTTGGCTCAGGCGTTTCAGCGGGTCGATCCCCGGCTCCTCCTGTCTGCAGGTCGAAGTGTCCTTGAGCGAGACACTGAATCCCAAATTGCTACCCGAGCGCTTGACAGCAGCCCACTGATCCTAATGCTTATAGGAAAGGTTAAATGCAGAGGTCAAATTTCATGTACTGTATGTACCTTTAAGTGACGATTTGATTTGATATTAATAAGGATCCCCATTAGTTGGTGTCATAGCAACCAGCTAATCTTCCTGGAGTCCACATTAACATACTATACAAATACAAATACAAGAATAAAAACCTTAGAAATAACTAATTACAGATTAAACTTACAAATAGAACACCTGCGTACTAAACAAAGCAAACATACAAACACAGCAAACTAATTACAGTCTTAAATAAAATGTGAGTTTCTTTTTAAATGTTAATTTACTAACAATGCTGCAGAGACTTTGAGGCAAATTATTCCAGAGAGAAATTGAAATCTATGAATAAAAGAACGAGAAAGTATTGCAGGTATTTCGTCACAAACCAAAGTGGTGGAAAAATGTAAATTTTGACTTGATGATGGCACTGGATGAAAAGTTAAACGATTACTACAATTCACCCTGACAGGAAGATCCAACGAACACAAGGCTTTCATCCAGGAGACCGCTGTTAACGTCCCGTGCGTCTCGTTACAATCAGCTGTTCATTCATGTCCCCTGTTCACAACGTTCAGTGTCATTTTTATTGTACAAATGTAGTAGTTTTAAGCCCAACCATGTAGTTCTTTCCCAAACCTAACTATAGTGGTTTTATTGCCTGAACTTAATAGTGTTTTTGTTTAATTCACAACATTAAGCATGTGTTTACTGCGACCGAAAAGTGACGCTGAGGGGTCTGACAATGCGTCAGTATGACGAGTTGGGATGAAAACGCATTGGTAATACGAATGGAGTCTACATACACTATTTTTATATTCGTAGAGATTTCAACTCACTTGTAGTATTTTCCTTACGCCATAGGGCAATCGGATCCATCGGAGTGAACATTATTTACTAAGCTCGCACTTATACAGTCTGAATCCAACCTGACCTGCATTTATATGTCAGCTATTGTAATCTAAAGTCATGGCATTGCTTGACAGAAACACTGTTGAAATACAAAACACAAGCTCCTGGCTTTGTTTAATATTGACTGGGGAAGTGCATACTTTATTTTCTGTGACACTTGTGTACAGCTCCAGTAGCAGTGAACAAGAACATATTGAAAAGGTGATTATGGGAGCCCTCTGGGGGAATTTCTACAGTGTGTAGAAAGAATTTTCTGCTTCACATCTGTTGCTGAAAAACTGATGAAAAATTGAAGCTCATCTGAATGGAAAGGCTGAAACATACATTCTCCACAAGGTCAGTCTCACATACATTCTTAATGAAGCAACCTCAGGTTGTACATCCTGGGGAAATTGCAGGGTAGGCTCCTGGGCTCTCAGCTCTGGGAGAGAGCTGATCATGCGTCCACTTACTGATTGAACTGCCAAGGACCAAAGCAATAAGTATCTGTATCTCACCTGTGCTATCCCTTATAACGTTGCATACAACTGTGTGTGTGTGTGGGTGTGTGTGTGTGTGTGTGTGTGTGTGTGTGTGTGTGTGTGTGTGAGAGCCTTGTCACTGTCTGACTACAGGATTCAGACTGCCAGTAGCACTAAAGCACTGTGAAAAGGTCGTTGTAGGTGCTACAAAACATGCTCAGTTGCTCACCTTACCTTTCCCGTCTTTAGGTGTGATATTGCCTTTCAAAGAAAACACAGCTCGATTTGATCATGACCTTTACCTTTTATGTCTTCTGTCATGAGGGTAGACAGTCTGAGTGAAAAGTTTCGGTTAATGTTTTTCGCTCACTTAGATACAGGAGAAATAAAAGTGAAGAAATGGATAGAGAGGCCAAAGAGGCAAAGAGAAGGAGTAGCTCTCGCACTACTGTGAGAAGCACACTGTACTGTGTTAAAGGGACTGTATGCAAGTTTGTACACTTTTAAATGTTTATTATTGCCAATGTGTGAACAGGTTGTAACCTAACCTAAAAAATTACACCTTCCGCGACTTTCTGGGTTTCCTCTATCAACCTGCTTTCAATGTGAAGAATATGGGACTTTTTTTCCCAGGAAAATCCAACGGATGTGACGTCATGTGTGCTCGCGAGTGCCTTTATTCTTTTCAACTCCGCTACAGGGCTAACAGTGTGCAACAATAGTTAACGTTCGGTTAGAAATGGAGTTCGCTAACGCCAACAAACGACCAGCCCCCACCACAACTCAGACTCCAACACAAACTCTACGGAAGCACAAAAAAAACAAAGTTATATCTAGTGAAGCCCGTCTTGCAAAACAGGAATGTGACCGACATTGGGGGAAAATTAGAATCAACAGCAGCCGGGCCTTTGATTCATGGAGAGACCTTCGTTTGGTTTTGGGTATCAAAACGGACCCAGAGCTGGCAAAATTCCTATTGGACAGGTAAGCTTACATGTGAAATATATAATGATATTGTGGTTTTAGCTGTCAATCATGTTCAGTTTCGTGTGTGTCGCCTCACTGTTTTGACCAATGCTCGCTCGCGTCTACGTAGTGCGAGCACAAGTGCGAGCAACAGGATTCAGACTGTTGTTGACATAACGGCCACAGGTATCACTGTCAACAAGCAATTTCTGATTCTTACATAGAGCCCCTTTAATGGTTATGGATTTTAAGACATGGCAACACTGCTTGTACTCCTGTGTTAATAAATGTATCTGTGGATGATATGGTAAAGGTTTGCATTCATGAATTGAGCAGGGTGGATTTTAAAGATGCATTTCTGTATTTAAAAGGCACAGTAATCAATTTATATTCAAAAAAAGAAGAAAAAAATGAAGTGTCGTAAAGAAATCATCACCCAGCTCTGTAGTTCCTCTCAGCCCTACAGAGCATTTCAGCATCTTTCAGCTCGTTCTTTTGGCTTTTAGAAAAAGTAAAGTTAGCTCATGTAAATTTAGCTTTACGGTAAGCTAACTTTATTGTTCCAGTTCACTCTCACCGCTCTCATCAACCACATTTCCAGCTGCAGCAGGCAGCTGTTCTCAGAGGAGAAACTGATAAACACAATGTATGCTACCTGCCCAGCACCAAATAGCAGACAGACGAAGGTAGCAACTAGATGATGAAGCATTTAGCTGCTAAAGAGCAAGGATATTTCCCTCAGGAGTTGAACTTACATTAGTTGTTTGGCCAGAGACACAACTCCAAATGAATGCTAATGTTGCTTAAATTTACCAGGTGCATAATGGTGAGCCGGTTAGACTGTTATCAGGCCATTAAATGGGTGTTATCATTCATTATAAGCCTCATAGATGTGGATCAGTAGGGCCCTGCTACACCCACTACTAGGTTTTATCAGCGATTCACATAGTCGATCACCGAAAGAAGGAATAAAGGAAGACAACAGCGACCTCTCCTGTAATCCTGATGGCTGAGGACTGTTACTGTGAGTATTGTTTCTCACTTCAAAGTTTTTCTTAAATCTGCAATATTTTTTGGGGGGATATGGCAAACTTGTTAGCAAAGTCCAATTTACTGTAGATACTTAGATACGATAGAACACAAACAAACCAAACAATACAAAGAATAGTGCAAAAACAAATGCCAAACACAAACGCTTACATAAGAGTAAAAAAGTGTGCCCTTTTAAGTGAATACATGCATACTAGTGTGCAAACTGCAGTAAGGTGCACAGAATTAATGTAATTTTGACTATGAGTTATACGTTACAAAGATATTGACTCTCTTTTGGCTCTGTTTTTGGTCTCCACCAACTCCTAAGGGAAATATATGGCTCTTTGGCCTCTAAATGCTTCACCATTAGTGGGTTTTTAGAACTTTTTCACCGAGAACAGCTACCTGCTTTCGGCCGAAAACCTAGAGTGGTGTGGGCGAGTGCCGGACAGCTAAACAATGAGCTGTAACTCGCTATAAACCTCTGTAAAGCCTAGGGGAGCTGCAGATTCAGGTGATAACTGTCTTTTCCTCTCAAATGCTCTTAGGCAGAAGCTGCATTCAAGTAATGTCTCTTCCTATACACGTACAGCACATTTTAATTTAACATGGTGAAGTATGCTGAGACATACAGTATACGATGGCATCAGCCTCAGCAGAAACTACATGTCCATCCATGCTTGATGATCATACTTATTATATTTATGGAATGGGCTCGCGGCTACTATGTCCTATGTACTGTATATGTTAATATATAAGAGGGGGGGGGGGGGGGGGGGGGCTCTTTCAGTTGAACTACAAGAGACAAAACCCATACAGTATACATGACTGCACTGTAAATAAACAGGTGCACACATAAAAAGGCACATAAAAACGAACATACACCCAAGCATTCACGACACACACACACAGTACCAACTCCAATCCCTGCAGGCTCAGCCAAAAGGACATTTATTTAATGTGAGCTGATGGCAGTCCACATACATGTACAACACTGTGTCCAGGCTGGAGCCAGAGGGAGACAGAAAGACAAGGGGAGGAGAGGGGGCGAGGGGTACACACTGAGGCTGACGGGAGTGGGAGAGGGAGAGTGATAGATAGTGAGTGCTAAAGAAGCGCTGCGAGCGCTCTCGTAATGGTCTGAGGACATCACTGCATGTGATGCTCGCTGGCAGAACTGCAAGTTAGTACAGAACAGAGAAGTGGAAGAGAGGAAACAGAGGGATGGAAGGTTGAGGAGAAGGAGGAGGAGGAGGAGGAGGACGGACAGGAAGATCAACAATGAATGAGTGGGTATGGCAGATGGGTGGAGGGTATGAGAAAACAAGAGGAAGTGGGAGTCAGTGAATGGGCGACTAAGAGGAAGCCAGAAGGCGAGAGAAGAACATTATAAGACGATGATGCGATGATGACAGGGGTGGCATTATGAGCAAGCTAACAGATCATCGGTGCATCACACCAACCAACAACTTGACGCATCTCCATACCAGCTAATGAGGCCGCACACTGACTCCCACACACACACCTGCACACACACACAAACACTCCCATCTCACATCATGGCGGTGTAAAGCGTGCTGCCCTGAAGACATTTCCCTGCGTATACGGACAGCACCACGCTGAAGCTCAGGCTGTCTCGTTGGTGGTAATTACGTGATGCAATATGCTTTAACAACTGGCCACATGTAACAAAATCCACCAAACGGGACAGCTGCCACGCTGATTAAAGATGAGTTCAGTGGGGCATGCTAACATGAATTTATTTATCTGACTTAATTCATCGTAGGCACCGCTGCTTCGCGGGAATGCTTGTAACTCAAAATGGCATGATGTCCTTGCAGAATCCCAAGGTGTTTAATTTAACTAGGAAAAAGCAGCATATGTAACAAATTAGAAAGAAATCGGGGTGCAAAAAAAGCAAAGATTTTTTAGACTAAGCCCCCAATTCAAGAGGGAAACCAGGCTGAACAAAATGATGATATGCAGATGGACTGGGATCAACTTTGTTTCTTTGCCACATGCTGAGATTTATGGCTTTCAAAAATCCAAATGATAGTATCTGTTCTCGTGTCATGTACAACATGCAACTTGGCCAGAGAAAGACATTAATGCACATGAGTCATGGGCACCTTATTAGCAGTCTAGAGAAGCATTTGCCCATGCTGAGTGAGCAGTTTTCATTGAAATGAATGAGGGAGAAGGTATAGATTATGGAGACTGGTGGGAGGAGAGCACAATAAAAAGAGGGAGGGGGAGGAATGCCATTACGAGGAAAAAACCGGACAGTGAGAAAGGAGTGTGCTGGGTAAAAGTGTCTGACACTAGTTGCAAAAGAGGACAAGGCTGCTAAAGGAGACTGAGAACAGTTTGAAGTAGGAAGATCCCACAGTGAAAAATAAAGAGAGGGGAATTTACTCCCTTTTCAGGCTCATACCTGACGTTCTTTATTGTTGCTCAGTTGCATCAGACTCATCTTTTCCACCTGTGGGAGGAAAAGACGACACTGATGAGGCAATGACAGATGATCACTGTAGGCTATTCATATTTTAGGTTGGAAAGGAGATCATGTTTGTTTGTTTGTTTGTTTCTCTATTTACACATATAAAAAATTAAAAAGATACAATATATAATTTGCAAGGGTATGTGAAGGAGAGTTGCGTAAAAACCCTCCAGGGGTTTGAAAAGCGGCATTCTCCAGGCAGCATATTCCATGAAATAATTAGCTACAGTAATGTTATATACACAATTTCAATAATTTTAGACATAGTAAAATATACTGAAAAACAGAGGCATAGTTTAGCAAAGTACTCGACAACAATGCATTAACACCCATTGGTCATGCAAATATCAAGAAGACTCATTCATAATTCACTGTCAAAACTAACTTAAAGCAGCAGTGGGTAGAAATGGAGCAAATATGATTAAAAAAAGTTATTTTTATAAAACGGTCACTGTATCCTGACAGTAGTGCATGAGACAGGTAATCTGAAAAAAATCATGTGCCTCTGTGTTCTCCGGTGTCCTCCGGTGTCCTCCGGTGTCCTCCGGTGCTCCTAACGGCATCTGCAAGATTTCCCAGACCGGAGGAAAACAACCAGTCAGAGCCGAGCTGGAGCCTTGCTGTCTCTGAGCAGCTGTCAATCACTCGTGAACTCCAATGAAACGGTCAAACTAGGCAGCGCTGATCAAATATGAATCAATTTTCTGTTACTGTAATGCCCATTTCTCATTTCAAATGTTTTCAGAAACATCTTGTACAGTACTGTTTAGCTGTAAAATGAGAAAGTTTGTGACCTGGGAACCATGTTGAGATCTGTTGAGGAAATACCAAGCACCACCAGCCGGAACAAACTTTCTCATTTCACAGCTAAACAGTACACTACAATATGCAAATTTCCCCACTGCGGGACTAATAAAGGAATATCTTATCTTATCTTATGTTTCTGAAAACATTTGAGGTGAGAAATAGGCATTACAGTAACAGAATATTGATTCATATTTGATCAGCGCTGCCTAGTTTGACCGGAGTTCACAAGTGATTGACAGCTGCCTCCATTGAATGAACAACCAATAGGAACGCTCTCTCTCTCTGAACTGATCTGTGATTGGCCAAAGTCGAGTGGATTTTTTAAAGCCTGAAAACAGAGCCATGAGGAGGTGCAGAGGTCTAGTTATCACTCAGAACACTTGAATTATAATATGCTGAAAGGTGATGCCAAATGATGCCACAAACATTCTGCCTACTGCAGGTTTACCAAACTAAGAGTATATGTTCATGTGATATGGCATACTGTAGAGTTTTCAGTTCCCTGCTCCCAAAAAAACAAAAAAAACTAGATGCCACCAAAATCCAGGTGATTAAGTGCACTATTGAGCAAAAACAATAGAGATAATAACATCCAATAAACATGTTTTTCTCTATTAAACATTTGCAGGAGTAAAAAAAAAAAAAGTTTTCCAAAGTCAAAGGGGGGCGGGATCATGTCGCCCTTTGTGTTGGGGAGTCCTTCGTGCGTGTCATCATCATCACCCATAAAGCAGATGAGGACGAGTCCCCAAATGCCTGGAGGGGACAAACCTTGACGAAGCTGAAGGCATTGCGCAGGAGCAGCCAGCCAGCCAGCCAGCCAGCCAGCGGACAGGTGGCTGTCATCATCATCACGCACGGATACGACGGGAAACACGCAGAGGACAAGCTGGAGATGTTTGATTTAAAAATACAGCTGAGCGCAGAGAGGATGAGGAAGGAGCGGAATGCAAAGTGACTTTTGAGGGTGACAGTCGACTCGAGCACTAGGAGACAGACATCGGGTGTAATAGAGAGAGAGAGAGAGAGAGAGAGAGAGAGAGAGAGAGAGATAGAGAGAGCAGTACCACCAGCAGTCTGACAAAGCTGTGCGCTCCCTCCAACTTTGACATCCCCAGCGGGCTACAGAGAGGAGTTGTGCTCCGCCGCTGCCATGGAGCCTCGGAAGTGTACTGGATCTGTATTGATTGGAGTTTACCTGTGGGCGACATTCTGCTGTCAAGGTGGGTCACTGATGGAGCCTTTAGTCTGTGATTTCTTTTCTGTCTGCCAAAGGACACAGAGACCGAAAGAAAAAAAAAAGATGCAGCCAGGCACCTTTTTTTCTTTTATATTTTTGTCATTTGAGCGTCATTTCCAAAAAATATTTGTCAGAAAGATGAGAGCTGCAGTTGAGACACACTTCGGCTTAGTTCGGCTCTTTTCATTGCACATCTGGCGTTAAAGGCATGGCATCTGTATCCACAACTGTCAACTAGGCATGCTCTGGAGAGTACAATAGATCCTTTCTGATAGACATGCTTTCTTAAGAAATATATAGATGATAATATTCAGTCAGAAAGGCAATTTAAAGGAGAGCTCAAAGAATCTCACCTCCAATACATTACAACAACAGTTTGTGATAAATGCTGCTGAAAATCTTTAATAAACTGCTGTATTACTAAATTTGCAAGCTAGTGAGTCTTCTTTAATGGCCTGGTCAACATCTGGCCCAGAATAAGGAGGAGGGCGTCCCAGGCGATGATGCACTGGAGCCCATTGGGGCAGCTCATCCCTTCAGTGTAATCTGCAGCTATAAAGGATTGTTAGGTGCGTGACTACATTTGGAGCAGTGCTAGAGGACCCTCTGTTGAGGTTAATTCTCTGTAATATGTTTGAATCCCTGCTTTACATTCTAGACCTATTCTGTAGGTCTAAAAAAAAAGCAATCATGTTTTACTGATGGTAATAATACTTTTTGGTGCCTTTGCTCTGTCTGACTTAAGAAGAGGAACAGAGAAGATCTTGAAACAGAGATACGGCCTGTTTCCTTATACACTTAAACACCTAAAAGCTCCACCCTGCACACAGGTGAGGGTGTAAGGAGGCTCTGCATCCTCTTGTGCCCTCAAAATTCTCCCAACAGGTTGCATGGTGTTAGAAAATACAATAGCATACAGGCTGGACACTAACATTAAGTTAAAGGTGACTTTACCTTGAAGTAACTCAGGAAACAGGTGCTCTGCATGGTCATGTAATTGAGCAGGTTTAGTTGTTCCTATTACAACATGGTGGTGTCCCATTGCTAAATACATTCGAGAGCAGTTTGATCAGATGTTCCTCATAAGATCCCCAATCACCATGAGTAAACATCTTTTGAAACTATGAAAATGTCTGGAGTATGGCTGTCAAAGTTAACGTGATAATAATGCATTAACGCAAATTAATTTTAACGCCACTAATTTCTTTAACGCATTAATGCAACTTGCGATTTTTTTGGTTGTAGCGGGCTCAGTTTTAAAGCTAGAGTGAAGATACTACTATCATATGAAAACGTAAGGAATCCATTGTTACAAACCATGCCATACTAGCTTGTCGCAAAGGAGGCTAAATAACGCTCCAAACTTAAGCTAGATTTTGGCGAGGAAAAACTGGCAATTTTCAAAGGGGTCCCTTGACCTCTGACCTCAAGATATGTGAATGAAAATGGGTTCTATGGGTACCCACGAGTCTCCCCTTTACAGACATGCCCACTTTATGATAATCACATGCAGTTTGGGTCAAGTCATAGTCAAGTCAGCACACTGACACACTGACAGCTGTTGTTGCCTGTTGGGCTGCAGTTTGCCATGTTATGATTTGAGCATATTTTTATGCTAAATGCAGTACCTGTGAGGGTTTCTGGACAATATTTGTCATTGTTTTGTGTTGTTAATTGATTTCCAATGATAGATATATACATATGTTTGCATAAAGCAAGCATTTTTGCTCACTCCCATGTTGATAAGAGTATTGAATACTTGACAAATCTCCCTTTAAGGTACATTTTGAACAGATAAAAATGTGCAATTAATTTGTGATTAATCACGATTAATTATGGACAATCATGCGATTAATAAATATTTCAATCCATTGACAGCCCTAGTCTGGAGTGCAAATAAAAGTACCAAATATATTTCTAATTCTTTTATCCCTCAAGTGAAGGCTTTCTTTCTTGAGGAGTGATATGGTGTCCCACTAGACATTTTCTAGGACAACAATACAAGGAGGACTTAATCCCTTCCCTAAGTGCAAGGTGACGTATTCCCTGATGCTCACATAATTATCTGTTTATATTATTATGTCCACCCTCTGTCCCTCCAATTAGCTTCTCAGTGTTTCAAATGTAGTCTGGATAAAGCCTCGCCGCTGCTCACTGAACATGTGATTATCCAAATCTGTAGTTGGCTTGTCACAGATGTTTTTAAAAGTGGTTGCTAATGAGAGTCCTTACTCTGGATTAAAATAGGAAACACTGGACTTCACTGTACACCATTAAAGTGGGAGGAAGATGATCTTAAAACTTCCTCTATTTCTTGTTGTTGTCACTGCTCCAACGTGGGTGTAATTGCTCTCCAGAAATTCTGTGAAATGTGTGTCCCAGTTTCAAACGAGGAAAAGCATTTTTTGGTTATGCAGTTAATTAGGAATGACCCTCGTTGAAAACATCTGCTCAGAAGACGGTAAATATATCACCGAATGTAAATGCATGTAAATGAAACTGGAATTGAATGACTCATGGGTCTGCATTCAGGGTGACTCAGACAAAAGACTTCTCTGTGGTTGATGATTAGTTGTATTTGACTATTCAAAAGCCTCAATTACCCCTATGACAATTTGGCTTATTGATTTTAATATGCTTTTTGGCCTTTTCTGTTGTCCTTAATCAAGCTCCTATAGAAAGTGTTAGAGGGTGGAGATTAAAAGAGTTGGTTGAGTTTTTGCATGAAATTATTGGACTCAATGTGCACTAATCAGTATTTTTATATTAATAATGGAAAAAACAACTATGGAGTGTGAACTTACAAATTATTAACGCTCCACTTTTCAGTTCCCCTTTGCTCTACTGAGCATTTTAGTGCCTTTCAGCTCATTTTTTTGTTTTGGGCCCGCATCTTTACTGTTTTGGTTCAGTCTCACATCAGCAAAAAAGCTCTGATAACCCCACTACAAACTATCTCCTCAGCACCAAATGGGCAGACAAAGTTAGCGTCTGGCTGGTGAACATAGAGGAACATTTTGCTTCTAAAGTCAGATATTTCCCTCAGGAGTTGGTGGAGACCAAAAGAGAGTTAAAAGGGGAGTGAATTGGAGTTTCATTTTTCAGGTGGCCAGAAACATGACTTCAAATGAATGATAATGTTTTTCTGTGTCTGCTGGATGTGTGCTAACAGGTTCAAGAAAACTTCTTTTAAAACAAATAATGCTGCACCACAGCATACATGGAACTTTTTGATAAATGTGAAGCAAAAATGTCACGTACCCACTTCTAATCCGTTGCTTTTTTCTGGCCCCCGCCTGCCACCACCTCCTCTTTCCGAAATAGCGTCTGGGTTTCAGCCATAGACTGTATATAAAGATGGACGACGTGTCTCCACTTCCTCCCACTGTACAGAGAGAGAGAGAGAGAGAGAGAGAAATGAGTTTGGAGTGCAAAGAAGACTAAATACATGTTATTCTCTCGAGCCAGAGATATGGAGGACAATGGTTTGCATATTACCACTCTGAATGGACTTAATATTGACAGGGCCCCGGAGTAGAAATACCTTGGTATCTGGCTGGACCCAAAACTTGCATTGCAATTTCACATTGGCACACTTTTCAGAAAGCTACAACAAGAAAAAAATATATATTTGTACAGAAACAGGGTTTATTTTCCTATGTTCAGTAGGAAGTGGATAATTAAGACCGTTTTCTTGTTTGTCATGGATTATGGTGACGTTATATATAGACACGCCTCTGTTTCCGCTCTCGAACCGTTAGATTCAGTTTATCACTCCGTCCTAAGATTTATTACCGGTGACAGTTATTCTACTCATTATTGCATCTTGTATGAAAAGGTTGGGTGGGCCTCTCTAACAGTAAGATGTGATAGGCATTGGTTTTCAAGTGATTGGCTAAAGCTTGAAGTCCCATGTGCAAACACTGAATTTGGGGAAACTGCTTCTTGTAATCTTTGAACAGTTTACAAAACACATTAAAACTTAACACAATTGTACGTATAGGTGATTTTACATCCACGATTACAAACTATTCCGCTCTTGGCTGTAACTGTTTTTAACAGTGTTCTATTGTTGCCTGGCTGATTGCTTCTTGTTAACTAGTTAATTATGTTCTTGTGTGTATTTATATTATTCTTGTACTCTCAACATCATTGATGTCAGCACGGCCACAGCTTGTTAGCGAGAGAGAATCACAGCTGTCAACCATGACGTCTCACCCCCTTTTTATGGCATCAAATAACTAATTAAAAACAAACTATCAGAAAGACAAACACTTGAACGTTCATCAGCGTGATACAAATTGCTAGAATGACAGAAACTATCTTTGGGAAAAATTTATTTGACGTGTACTTTGACTTTTTAGTTCGGCTCATGTCTCATCCGCTATCATGGAGGAGGCGGGCTTTATGACCTATACTGCAGCCAGCCACCAGGGGGCAATCAAGATGTTTTGGCTTCACTTTTGGGGAGCTGTTATGCAGTCGCTCTTTATATACAGTCTATGGTTTCAGCAGTCAGTCTGGTTACCTCCTGGATTGGCCAGCAGCACACTGAAACTAGCTTTCCAGCTAGCTAGCTGGCTGGAATGTACAGTATGGTACAGACTAAAGCTAGCGACCTAGCGTTCTATGAACTAACGAAGTGGGCCAACACCAGCTAGCTCAATGAATCAAACTTGCACGCTAAGACACTAATGGTATAAGCGATGCCGAACCATGACTCTTCTTGGACCATAGTGCCGTCTCATCAAATATTACACCGCACACTGGGTTCATGAGGCACATTCCTAACAGGGCGACTTGAGCGGACACTGGGGACATATTGATTTCAGCGGCATTTAAAACATGATTTGGTTATTGAGACATGTGATTAACAATTTCAATTGGCTTTTACTATATACTCGTATTTTTTCAGACAATGTTTAACGTTATAGATTAAATTGTGCTCAGTTTTCTTACGTTTAGACGACTTGACTAGTCTAAGTTTAAACTTTGGGTTAAATGTCAAGGGAATTAGTCGTTAGGAACTGCCCTAGTTTGTGTGTACTCTTAGGTCAGAGGAAATACGCCTTGAAACATATTTCCACAAGCTAACAAAGTGACCTTGTTTAATATTCTTGTTTTCAGATTCTGTATTGACTTTATACAGATATCTGTGAATCAGCTGCTTTAATGTGATTCGATTTTAAACTTGGCAGAGTCTCCTCAATGTTCAGACTGCCTGATATATTATCAATATTTAATCTGTCTGTGTGGTGGCATAGTCCTTGTAAGTGTTGTCATGTTCTTGAGTTGAATGGTATCTAGTTTCCGGTAAATTCCTTCATCAGATTGCAGCAAAGACCCTAACAGTAGCTTACTGGTACTATGTTGAAAGCAGAAACATTCAAGATAAACACTATAATAACACATCTAATGTGATATTATGAAGAACACATTGTTTGAAACAGAAACATTAATGTGAAAAACAATAGAAACATCCGTCAAGGAAAATTTAATTATACATAAGCCAACATGCAGATATGCAGAAGCTATGACATCATGTTAAAGGTACTGTGAAATGCACTGCATAATGCAACTGCACATTACAACCAGCATAAAAGGAAAACTGCCTCAGGGGTTTGGTGCTTTATCCCAACAGCTACTGGTCTTTTAAACAAGTTGTCATCTAGTTACCTGTAAATATTGACAGAGGGTTGTCTCTCGTTTCCATAGCGTTCACTGCAATGGTCATGGTGAGAATGACCATTGTGTATTATATGTTTTTCATTCATTGTGTATTTGCAGTATTGTTCTTCATGTGCTATTCATTTTGACTATTATCTGGAAACCAAACTGCCTCTTGGGGACATTAAACATTGATTCTTCTTTGGCATTGTCCTACTAATGTTCCTCTTAGTGTGAAGTTAATATTGCTGCAAGCATCAAGCTGTTAGGGGTTGCACTCTGTCCCTTGAAAGCTCCAATAGCCTATAGTGCACACTTAAATGGGAAAAGCCCAGATTCAGCTTTTGCTTAGGGTTGTAAACTTTTGTATAGTTTTCCTGCAGAGAAGCTATAGGTATTCCATGTTACAAGTTGCACCCGATTTGACTGTTAGCAGGCCATTAAATAGGCGTTATCAGTCATGATAACCATAGATGTGGGTCATCAGGGGCCTACTAGGCCTACTACGATGTCAAAGTGAAAGTGAAACTTAAAAGCAACACATTCTAACATGTAAAACGGAATGAAACGTCACGTTTTGAACACAAACACAAAGGCTTCTTTAGGTTTATGCAACAAAACTACAACTTCTGTAGGTTTAGGCAAAAAAAAAACTGTCAACCTAAAGGCAAAACATTGTGTTTTGGGTTAAAATAACCAAGAACACAAAGACAGCTACACATTGTTGCTTTCAATCAGGATTTGAACTCCGGTCTCCTGGATGAAAAGCCTTTGTTTTGTATACTGTAAACTACAACGTCTGACTTCCACTTCTGCTCCTGTCAGAATTACTATGGTCGCTAGAGGTCGCTGGCGTGTTCTTTTATACCTTCTTTCGGTGATCTACCATGTGAATAGATGATAAAACTTACTAGTGTGGTGTAGTAGGCCCCTATTTACCCACATCTATGGGGCTAATAGCAACTGATAACACCTATTTAATAGCCTGACAACAGTCTAATCGGCTGCATTTTATGACTTGGGATCATGCATTGTATGTGTATACTGTTGTCAGCCAAACAAAAATAGTTCATACACTTATTTAATATTGGTTGCATGTCAGTGTTTTTCTCAGTGTCTTAGTGCTGTAGCATTTACTGGTTCCATGGTTCTACTAATGGCAGGTGACATCATTAACTTGTCGATGTGTTGATGTTTACACTTTGAAAAACACACAAATTGCCTTTCGCCTATAGGGAATGCACACTCCATATGAGCACATCATTGATTAAATAAGTCATTCCTTCAGAAATTGAGACACCATGAAATTAACTAATAAACACACTTTATGTGTCTCTGTGTATCAAAAAATGTATGTATAAGTTAAATATATATCCAGATATAAATATCACATTGCATAGCTGAGTAGAAGGAGGAAGAGCAGAGGTACTTAGAGATACACAGATGTTTTTTGTTGAGCTGTCGTTTTTAGTTTACTTTGAAAATGAAACTTTCATTAAAAGGAGCACCGTTGATTAATATCTCATGAGGCTCTGGAGGACATAACCCTGATGATGTCATGAAACATCTAGAAAGTCTGTGTTGCAAGCTGGAGGACTTTGAAAGACATGTATTTGGGCCTAATAAAAAGACGGTATCCAGTTGCATTGTTGGAAATGTAGGATCTATGGCTGTCAAATTTAACGCGATAACGCGTTGACGCAAATCTGTTTTAACGCCACTAATTTCTTTAATGCATTAACACAACTTGCAATTTTTAGGATGTAGCGGGCTCAGTTTTAAAGCTAGAGTGAAGATACTTACATCATATGAAACTAGAACACCCAAGGAATCTATTGGTACCAACCATATCATGTCATATTAGCTTGTCTGGAAGGAGGCTACATAACGCTCCAAACATACACTCAATTTTCAAAGGGGTTCCTTGACCTCTGACCTCAAGATAACTGAATGAAAATGGGTTCTATGAGTACCCATGAGTCTCCCTTTTACAGACATGTTTGATACGAGTATTAAATACTTAACAAATCTCCCTTTAAGGTACATTTTGAACAGATAAAAAATGTGTGATTAATTTGTGATTAATCACGATTAACTATGGACAGTCATGCTATTAATGCAAATAAATATTTGAATCAGTTGACAGCCATAGTAGATCCTCTGTTTTTGGAGCCTGACCCATTGGACTAAAAGTCAAGATATCCTGCCCTTGACTCATCTACCTATCGATTTTGTCCATTCTTTTTGTTTATGTCCCTCACAAGTCCACCACCTTTATGGAAGTGGCATAGTCAATTGCTACCCCTTCAAGAGCATGCGTTGAGATTGTTGTGATAAAATTGTATGAAGATTCCCAAATTGTATTCAGCCAAATAGATCCCCAAAGCAAAAATGGCATTTTTGAATTTCACTGAACTGTTCCATGTGAGATTTGGATTTATACCTGAGAATACTTCAAGTTAAATCTGTGGCAGATTTTGTCTCAATGATTTGTTGCGCCCGTGAGTGCCATCGTTTGTGACAGCAACAATGAGCACACCATGGACACCAAGTCTGTGAAAATGATTTTGAAAGCAGCGAGTCCTTTCAAGGGTGAACGATTCATAAAATGAATTGCCTGTGTGTCTACTGCTGCAGAATCCAAGCAATAAAAGACTTTCTTTTTATTTATGTACAATACAACTGAGCTTTAATGATTGAGGATCGATTGAGAGCCCCGATGGGCTCTGAAATGGAACTATGAGAGGTGTCTAATGAGAGAGAGATATGGTAGCCATTTGAAATTGATGGATGCCTTCAGGCTATGTTAGGGCTCTGTCTGTATCCGTATGTTCTGTGTATCTATTGAGGTTCTGGATCATGGAGCAAATATGTGATGGCTGGGTTTATTGCTGAAAATTGAAAGAACAACAGTTGCAATCTGGTAGATGCAAGAGAGGATAGAAGTGGAAGTACGGTTTGGCCGTGGGAGACTTGGACAGGAGTTCTGTACGTCAGAGGGAAGCTCTCAGGGCCAATTGAATATTAGGACAATGAGGCTTTATTGCAGGAAAAACAGAGATGATACCACCTCCCATTGAAAATGGATGGATGTCCAGGTAGTGTCTATAGGTAGGGTCATATTCAGCAGCATAACATAATTGTGATTGGCCCCGGTGCAAATTTTTTTCTCTTGGGCCCTTGCCCCCAACACAAGCGCACGCTTGTGTGCACATACACGCACGACCACTCCAAACAATTGTTAAACAGACAAATGCTATGCCACCATGGAGAGGCTCACCATGCAACTCCCATACTGCAAACCAACCTTAGATCAGCACCACGGACAGCAGCCAAAGTGCCAAATTTATAAACGCTAATTTAACAGCCTGCTGTGAACTCAGCAGCCAAATGTTATCACAGACACAGATTACAGTAGGTGCACATTTCCCAAGATATGAGACGTAACAATTACAGTGCTATAGATTAAAATCCCGGATACCACTCCATAATAACAAAAAGAAACCAGTACTCACAAATTAGAAGTTTATCCTACAGGTCTTGTGCTCCACAAAGTCATTAACAACACTGCTTAAGAACCATGTCCTTTCTTATTGGAATTTCCTGGCCGCGAGTGACGTGGTGAGCATGGCGCGCCGCTTTGAGCTGAACTTTGGTTTGGTGCGCTGCACCAGTTGCACCTTCAATTTTCACGCCACTGGTCACATTAACTTTCTGCCCGAAAAAGGATATGATGTCACGGTTCAACATTGTATACATACTGAGCAGAGCAACTACTCTCTGTGATCAGTGATGCTACAGCCGGTAGCCTGGTGGTGCACTATTGTACAAAACTAAGTGATGGCACTATATTGATAACTTCTTCATTTCCACAGTGCATCAGTGTTTCAAGGCAAAATTGAAGAAAAGGTGAACTCTTAACTGCAAGTATGTCAAAGGTGGCCTGAGGATTGCATCTAAACAGGAAATGCATGCTTTTATTCATCCATCGTACGTGTTTCAGTTGAAGTGAATGGGAGTCTGGGAAGAATGGGAGAACGGGAGAACGGGAGAGTAAAAATGTGCAGGACAGAAGTGTAATGTGACCGTACCTTATCTCTTGTGCTACATTACATCACATTCTCTCGCGCAGGCTAGAGACATTTACAGACATTTTCAATTGAAATGCACTTCAGCCCACAAGCACCAGCTTCATTCAAAATTACAAAATAATGCACTTGGTGCGCATCTTTGCCTTACGAAACTTGGCGGCTTTGAAATGTGTTGCTGAATGTGACCGAAAAATACAACTGTGTTCTTTTTTTCTCTATTGCAGTAGAGCTACAACAATTAGTTGATTAACTGATTAGTTGCAACATTTGAACATTTTATGCCAACCATTTTGTATATTCCATTAACCATTTCAGTAATTTTTCAAGCAAAATGGTGCGATGGTTCTATTCTTGTTTATGATATTTCTGCTGTAGCCCTGTCTCCTAAAAATGATGTTCCCATACAACTAATCTGCATACTTAATACGTTCGAAGGGAAATGTATTTGGTCATGGATTAAGTTTGTCTTTGACATATCACAATAAGTCCAAGGAAGGCCCCAGCAAGTGGCGTAGTACTAAGAGCGAAGCACAGAGAAGAGGACGTAGTATAACGAGTTAATGAAACTTTAGTGGAATAAAAATGAGTAGCGAGAAAATCCACTACGGGCGGGAGGGTTGTAGGGCTGGTGGATGGGTCAAACAAACATAGGACATTTCCCCCCGGAGAACATTGTTTGTGTCCCGTGTGAAACTATAACTCAACGTTCACTTATAGTCCTTTTAAGCCAAACCATGATGTTTTTTTTTCTAAACTTAAAGCTGCAGTGGGTAAAAATGGAGCAAATTTGATAAAAAAAAGTTATTTTTATAAAACGGTCACTGTATCTTGACAGTAGTGCATGAGACAGGTTATCTGAAAAAATCATGTGCCTCTGTGTCCGCCGGTGCTCCTAATGGCATCTGCAAGATTTCACAGACCGGATGAAAACAACCAATCAGAGGCGAGCTGGAGCCTTGCCGTCTCTGAGCAGCTCCAGCGCTGCCTAGTTTGACCGTTAGATCGGAGTTCGCGAGTGATTGACAGCTTCCTCCATTGAATGAACAGTCAATAGGAACGCTCTCTCTCTGAAATGACCTGTGATTGGCCAAAGTCTCCTGTCACGGGCTAGATATTCTAAAGGCTGAAAACAGAGCCATGAGGAGGTGCAGAAGTCTAGTTATCTCTCAGAACACTTGAATTACAATATGCTGAAAGGTTATTATACAATTTTTTGCCCATTGATGCCAAAAATATTCTGCCTGCTGGCGATTTAACTGTCTGTAGTTTTGTTGCCTAAACCTAGCGAAGTGTGTTGATGCATTTTTTGTTTTGTTTCAATTTACATCGTTAACCACGTGCTTAAAACTGTTTAAAACCGCAACCGTAATCCAGGAGAAATTACGTTTCCCTTGAAACTTAATTGAGAATGCAGTTTAGTTGTATGGGAAGATCTTTTAGAAAATTGATTATTGTTGGATTTTTGACTGTTAGATGGATAAAACTACACATTTGATGAAAACACATTGAGCACTTGGACATTTTTCACTGTCTGATGTTTTATAGACAAAATTATTAATTGAGAAAATAATGGTCAGATTAATCGATAATAAAGATCATTGTTAGTTACAGCCCCACATTGCAGTAATGGGACTTACCAATCACTGCCCTCACTGGACCAAAACAGCGTGTTGTATTCATTTTCCAATTTTTTATAATGGTGCTGTGAGCATTATGTTAATTTTCAGCACAGTCCCGGTTACACAGATTCTCTTGACAACCACCGCCTTTTAAGCATCCTCCTTTAGAACAATTTAGATAAGATGAAATAAGAGTTTATGGATCCCGAGGGGGAGAATTTCACATTACAGCAGCACAAGAAACAGTCTAAAGAGGTAGGAAACAGATAAAGATGAATCAGAGCTTAACAAACATGGAAAAGTGAGTATATCAGTGAAATGTGAGAATCCATAAATTGTGAGTAAGTAGGAGTGGAGAATTTTGTTTATTGATTGATCAATTAGGTTCTGCTGCACACATGTCAAAAGACTCAAGGGAGAGGAGGTGTGGAAGTAGGAGACGAAGAGGGCAGACAGAGTGACTTTTTTTCCTGTTTACATTCTGTACACTGTGGTAGTTGCCCTCAACACAACATAATGAGACAGTAATCCGGTCTTCCTTAAAACCCTTGTGACCTCCTTTAACGTGACGGGTCGCAGTGTAGGGCAAGTACAGTACACTGGGCTAGTAAATGTTGAGCAATCTGTTCTTATCCCTCACAACAATCTTGTAACAGCGCTTTTTCTTTCATGAGAACAGAAGCTTTGAGGCTGAACTTTTCCTTCATTCATTTCAATGAATCATTTAATCCAGTGGTTCCCAACCTATTTTCCTCGACCCCCTATCTAAGAAAAGCTTATTATTATTATCTGCAACTGCAGAAATACTGGGTTGAAACAGAATGTGGCCTACTAACTAGCACTAAGTAGTTTTATATACAGACTTTTGTATAAATTATCCAGTAAGTGTGTTATTATGATTTTAGTTATACATGTGCAAATCTAATTTTGACAACCTCAGAGCAGATAAATCCTGGCGCACTAGCTGTGATCTTTGGCGCCCCCCTAAAGGGGGCCCGGACCCCAGGTTGGGAACCACTGATTTAATCGTCAGTCCATTCATCCATCCATCCAAACCAGTGGGGCGAGGTGAGTTTATTTTGTATAGTGCCTTTCAACAACAAGGTAATACAAAATGTTTTACATGACAGTGATTGACCCAGTAAACTAGGGCTGTCAAAGTTAAAGCGATAATAACACGTTAACGCAAATGTGTTTAAACTCCACATCATGTTTCTTTAATGCATTAATGCGACAGTGACTACTGTTGGGAAGGAGGCTAAATAACGCTCCAAACGTACGCTAAGTTTTGGCGAGGAAAAACTGGCATGGCCATTTTCAAAGGGGTCCCTTGACCTCTGACCTCAACATATGTGAATGAAAAGGGTTCTATGGGTACCCACGAGTCTCCCCTTTACAGCCATAGCCACTTTATGATAATCACATGCAGTTTGGGGCAAGTCATAGTCAAGTCAGCACACTGACACACTGACAGCTGTTGTTGCCTGTTGGGCTTGAATTTGCCATGTTATGATTTGAGCATATTTTTTATGCTAAATGCAGTACCTGTGAGGGTTTCTGGACAATAGTTGTCATTGTTTTGTTTATTGATTTCCAATAATAAATATATACATGTACATACATTTGCATAGAGCAGGCATATTTTCCCACTCCCATTTTAATAAGAGTAATAAATACTTGACAAACCTCCCTTTAAAGTATATTTCGAAGAGATAAAAAATGTGCGATTCATTCGCAATTAATCACAGCACTTATTAAAAAAGGAGGCAAACAGAGAGAGTTGTAAGTAAGAGCGATGTTACATAACTACTGAACTACTGACATGAAGCATTGCATATGGGACACTGTAGGGATAAACAAGCAGCCCAGATGCAAACCACAGCCCAGACACACTGCCTGAGGACACACTGGAATAAGTCATCACAACTAAGTAACAACATGCTGTATGTATCTAGTGCAGTGTACTGTACCTGTAGCTCCATCTGCCTACGGAGGTTTAAAAGATGTTTTCCGTCTTCCTGTAATAATAATAATAATAATAATACACTTTATTTATAAAGCAGCAGTTTTTAAATTAAAGTTACAAAGTGCTTTACATCGTTGAGACTGAAACGTTTCAGGACTTCAACATGGCAAATCAAATTAGACAATTATAATTATACAAAAATAAAATTGAAAAAATACCCAACATTATTAGATAAAAAAACAAACAATAATACAACTGATGAGACATGTTGGAAATAAAATGTGCCAGCATTAATAAAAAACTTTCTTAAAAAGATAAGTTTCAGAAATGATTTAAAAGGTGACAGACAAGATAATAACTGATGAGAATGACCTTCTTCAGAAAGTAGCACTATGCGTCTCTCTGCTTGGACCATAGCAAACAAATTGTTCAGAACATACTGTACTAGACTGTGCCATCTCCTGTCTCATGGGAAGGAGGTACAGAGTGTTTTCCATGGAGTGCTGCTACCTAGAGGATAAGAAAAATCATTGTAGAAAAGCGATACATCCAGTATTAGGAAACTCTCAGGTAGGAATTGGGGGATTGACTTAATTAAATGTTCTATAATAGATTATCTACAGTGTATCCCAAGTTGCCTCCCATGTGGTGATGTGTTTTTTTTCTTACAGTGGCTCCTTGACAGGGCTCTTCACTGCTAAGCCCAACTCTGTTCAGCTTGTTTTGGCTCGGCACGCTTCACTCCATCGACTCTCGACACTTTTGCTGGCTGCCGCTCTCACCCATTATGCAGATTCCCCGTCACGCCAAGATTTAGGGGTGCCCCATCTGACACTCGCCAACACCCTCACACACAGAGAGCTGTCTTTGTTTATTTTTGCCTCATTAGCTAAATAGTCATCCACTCGGTCACTGTGGGTGCACTCGCGCTTTGTCTGTCACTCAGTAATTGCTGCAATATGTTGAGACAACATCTAATTTGGACAAGGGTCACCGGGGAGATGCAGGCCGAGACCTTTTCAGTTCAGGCTGAGATGAGACAGTGAAGGATGAGGGAGTCTGGAAGTATTTTAAATGCTGTGCTGGTGGCAACCTTGAACCCCCCATTTAGCAAGTATAAGCAATATTGAAACATTTCATTAACTGTTTATAACACACTACAGCTGTAAGCAGACACAAGGGGATTTTAAGTGTTTACGAATGTACAGTTTTTTTTCAACAATCATAACTTATCTATATTTTACATTATTAAAACTTTACCAGCCTCCACTTATGGGAGCCCACAGGGGGAGTGCTAACAACTACATTATAGTGTGTTATAAACCATGTATTTAATGTTTATATTAAGGCTGTCAAAGTTAATGCGATAATAACACGTTAACGCAAATTAGTTTCAACGCCACTTATTTCTTTAACACAATACGATTTTTAGGTTGTAGAGGGCTCAGTTTTAAAGTTAGAGTGAAGATACTGGCATCATGAAACTAGAAAACCTAAGGTATCTATTACACTAGCTTGTTGCAAAAGAGGCTAAAAAACACTCCAAAGTTACACTCAATTTTGGCGAGGAAAAACTGGCATGGCCATTTTCACCGGGGTCCCTTGACCTCTGATGAATGAAATGGGTACCCACGAATCTCCTCTTTACAGACATGCCCACTTTATGATAATCACATGCAGTTTAGGGGAAGTCATAGTCAAGTCAGCACACTGACACACTGACAGCTGTTGTTGCCTGTTGGGCTGCAGTTTGCCTTGTTATGATTTGAGCATATTTTTTATGCTAAATGTAGTACCTGTGAGGGTTTCTGGACAATATTTGTCATTGTTTTGTGTTGTTAATTGATTTACAATAATAAATATATACATACATTTGCATGAAGCAAGCATATTTGACCACTCCCATGTTGATAAGATTAGTTAACACATCTCCCAGATTAACAAACAGATTAAAAATGTGTGATTAATTTGAGATTAATCGCAATTAACTATGGACAATCATGCATTTATTATTTATCGATTGACAGCCCTAGTTTATATACTGCTTATGAATGTTAAATACTGAAATTGTGGCATTTGGGTCAACACACCAGTTGAAGGCAGGTTTGATGATATGGTGACTTGCAATGTGATTTGATGTTGTCTATTAATGGTGTGCATATGTGGATACCCAGGAGGAATAGCCTAGTTTTAATGAAGCTAATATAGGACCCCTAAATGAAATGACTAGGATTTAGGGATATATATTTGGGCTTTGAAATCATAAAAATACAATACCAAAATGTTTCAGGATCGTGCGTCGGGAGATTGATGATGTGGACTCAAAATGGTACTTTTGTTTACAGAAGCATTGGTGAAAGGGAAACAATGCTAGCAGTGTGGTGCCAAAGAGAAGACATGCTACCTTCACGACTGACTGGGTTTTCTCTTGCATCGGGGACTGTGCTGCAATATTCCCTCCTGTTAAAAGATGGACGCTGCGTCGTTCAGTGTGAATCTCTTGATGAGGCCTAATGGAGACAAAAAGAAAGCACATGCAGTCAACACACTTTAAATTCACTGGGTTGACTCATTACTTTGAGCATATCGTGACTTAATCAGGGTTTCTTCGGGGATTTGGCGCCGCATGAACAATGTTGGAAATAATTGCAATAATAGAGTTGATTAGATTACAGGCGTTAATAAGTGTGGGTGTGTTTGATTAAACTACTGGGTTGAGTGAGTCTCTGTTAAAGACGTAAACAGTGGAGTGTCAGTTCCTTCCACCATAGCTCCTATTTCTCTTTTTATACTTACCATGTCATTCTTCCATTTTCTCCTCTCTCACCTGTTTCTCTTCCCTTTTACTCCTTCCTCTCTATCGTCTGTCTCACTGATGCTTTTCCTCTCCCTCTATCCTTTATTCTTCTGCCATTTTCATTGTCCATCCTGTTTTCACTCCAGGTTGTCATGGCGGTGTGTACCAGAGGAAGCTGTACCGCGACCTGATGGTAAACTACAATCGCCTGGAAAGACCCGTCCAAAACGACTCAGCGCCCATCGTTGTGGAACTGGGCCTCACACTGCTACAAATCATCGACGTGGTGAGTGTGTTTTCCTGTGTGTGTTTTGGCAAGACTAAGGTAGCGAGTATGTCTGAAGACAGATGGGAAAAAAATGAGGATGTGTGTGGAATTCAATTTGAAATCAACATAGAAAGTGAGTAAGAGAAAGTTAAGTTCAACACTTTCTCAAACCTTTTGCATATTGGATGTTTTTCAGGATTTTTTGTTTTGTTTGTGTTAAAGGTATTCCACCTGATTTATCCACAGGGACTGTGGTGCATGCTAATGCATACACCTTGTGCTCACTGCACACACATCTTCCTCTGAACTTAAAAAACTGTTATTCCACCAGTGGTAGCAACCAACCAAGTGAGACTGTTCGTCTTTGAAAGAGCAACTTCTTTGTTTCACCCTTCGGTCCTTTTTCATTTTGTGGCACCACAGGCCCTCAGTGCTTTCATTCATTCCAAAAGAAAATTCAATCTCAGTGTTGAGATATGCCCTTGCACATTTTGCCCCTTTCTCTTCCAAGCTGCTCCACAATCTTCCTCCCTCTTTGAGCTTTTTTTCCCCCATTCTGATCACAACTATTTTCATGAGTCTCCTGAGGGAATAGTTCAACATTTTAGGAAATGGGCATAATTTCCTTCCTGCTGAGAGTTAGATGAGAATATCAACACCACTTCCATATCTGTCCGTTAAACATAAGCCTACAGCAGCAGCCAGTTAGCTTAGCTTTGTAGAAAGACTGAAGAGTAAGTACTCGAATATATCTTGGTACAATGACTCCCTGAAGCCTCTGCTGGTTGCCTGGCAACCTCCCTGTGACCATTACTGTTACATTGGTTGTTTGGGTTGAATCAACATGAACTGTGCAAACGGTTCAGCAGTCAAATTCGGGCAAATGACACAAGATGAAAATTTGCTTCACTTTCTGTCTGAACACAGCTTTAGACAGAAGTCATTGCTAACCAGTTCTCACTCCCAACTCGTCAAATACCGCCTTTGGGTAAGCGCCCCCTGGCATCAGCTACCGACACACGGAGGCACCCTTTAGCAACAGTATGTGACAAACCAGGCTTTCAACTAACTCCAATGTAAACCCAACTGCAGCGTTATTCGCTAGTCGGATTATTAGCATGCGAGTCTGTTCAGGGCGGGCAGGAGGGGTGTTGGTTGGGTTAGTCATGTGAGTTGTTAGTATCGTCACCTCCGTGAGTCACGTGAGTCGCTAGTCAGTGAAATTAACGTCAACCACGACCGTCTCCTAACCCTACCTAAGTGGTTGCGTTGCCTAAACCTAACTGCTATTGAACGGAAGTTTATTTTGAAAGGACACTATTCATGTAATGAGCGTATATTGACACGCTGTCCCTGGTCCGTCCAAAAGTAACGCAACAGGGGTACCCCGTGAATCGGTTTCCGATGCCGAGGGGCACTGACCAAGCGGCGGTATTTGACAAGTTGGGAGTGAGAATGTATTGTCATTGCACCCAGCCAAGAAATAGTGGAGGGCATAACTCTTTGGTTTTTTTACAGATTCAAATTAGATTTGTTATTTAGTGAGAAGAGCTGGTAGGAGTTTCTTTTTTTTTTACCTCTGGACAGAACCAGATTAGCTGTTTCCAGTCTTTCAGTTAAACTTAGCTAACTGGCTGCTGCTGTAGTGTTATAATTACCATACAGATATGAGGGTGGCATCAATGTTCTCCTCTAAAGGTCTTTTCAGACCAAACGTGAATAATACATGAGTCAATTTCAAAATTCGAAACCCATCTAACTCTATTAACCTGTCCACACTGAATCTGAGACTTTCGTATTTTGCAGTACAGGTTTTTTTGATTTCGGATGCTGATAAAAACAAGCCAACCAATAAAATAGTGACTTTGCTCCCGTTTATCATGTTTATCTCCTGTTCTGGGCTTGGAGCAGCCACTCGACATTCGTGCTAAAGACGCTAGCGTAGCTAAGTAGCCTCTTTGCAGCCGAAACAAGGCAGGAGGGACATTCTCCATCATTATTACATACAGGTATATAGGTGGTTTGGTATCCTCAGTCCGATATCCGATACGTGAAATACGTCATTTCAGAACCCAATACTAATATTTAATCAGATCGTCCCATCTCAAAAAATAACGAAAAAATTAATCGATGATTGTGTGATGGTGCAAAACTTAAATTTTCAGTGGAATGCACAGAACGCATATATCCATGTCAGCCTTGGCGTGAAAGGTTTGAATGCGGAAAATTATCAAAGAATATTCTGTATTTTTGTTTTGTTTTTTCATTTCGTCCCCGGTGTGGAAAGGCCTTAACCCTCTGCGAGGACTGCGAATATGTGTAGTTCTCAAAATGTCCAACTATTCCAACAAACTCTTTCTGTACTCCTTCCAAACCCAAACACCATACCAATGTTTTCTCTTCTTCATTTTCATGTATAACATTTAGAAAAGCTTTGTTCAAAATATCAGTTCTGTCCTACATTTCACACCCACAACCACACACATATAAATACCCAGAAACACACAGAATTGTAGCCACAATCCTCCCTTTCTCTGTCGCTCTTCACTCTTTTTCATGTCAAACCCTCTTCTCATCTGTCACATTTCATTTCATGTAGTTTTGTTCCTTCTGTGTTCGCCCTGTGCTTCGTTATGTGTTTCCCCCTGTTCCCCATCTCATGCACCTCTCTCCAAACCCACACATAACCTCTTGCCTGTTAGCCCCACCACACAAGCAGAGCACTCATCCAAAAAACCCAAGCCGACACCCCGTCACATCCCTGAGCCAGCCCTGTCACAAGATGTGTATGTCTTCTCATGATCATGAACTGCATGGTGGTAATAGCCATACGCTGGGCTGTTATATAGGATTCCCATTCTATTATTAACATGGAGAAGTCTCCAACTTGCACATATGAAACAATGTTTTAATGTATTCTGGAGACACAGTCAAGAGGCGAGGCAATCTCCAAAGAGAACATATGGCGCTTTTCAAACACGATGAGAACCTTTAGTGCTTTTTTTGAAGCACCGTTTAATTAAAATTTTATTCGGTTGTTGTAGATTGAAAAGATACAAATAAATATGTTGTGCTGAAAATAAAGCTGTCCATAAAGGTGATCTGAAATGTATTGTTTGGAAAGCAACCTCATGCATTAGACATATATCTACAAAGAAACATACATTTATTGAATATTTGACATAATGTATGTTTTTGCTATTTATGTGTTGTTGTTAACATTGTTGGCTAACTCGATACATAATGGATAAGCTGGACAGAACATATGAATTAATGCTTACTGGGCAGTTATAAATAATGTAAAGCTGGTTGTGGGTGTATGTGTGTGTCTAATGTGGCCTTTGATTCCTCCATCTGTTCTGGGTATAACTCTCTATCGAGGGAACTGGGGCAGGTCAATGCCCACAGACTGGTTCATCACCATAAATAATGCCAGATACACAGACAGACTGACAGACGAGCACAGGACTGGTCACCGTCCAGTATCGGAAGGGCCACCATGTGCCTTATGTAGCTTAGAAAAAAACTAAGGTTCTGTAATGAAGTACATTTATGTACTCATGTACTATACCTAAGTACACATTTGAGGTATGTGTACTTTAGTTGAGTAATTCTATTCCATGCTACTTTATATTTCTACTCCACAATATATTCAGAGTGAAATATTGGACATTTTACTTTCTTTTATTTGACTTTACGGTTTAAGATCTTGCATACAAAATATGATGGTCTTAGAAAATATGATTCACTGTTATGGTTCCCAAACTTTTTCACGTCAAGGACCCCAAAACTGACACAGATTACACCACGGACCCCCATTTGATTTTGTTCTTTCTGATACAATTTTTGCTTTTAGATGTTATATTACAGACAGTGTATGAAACTCATGACCAAAATAGTGATAGATTCTGTCATTGTGTTACTTATGGATGGAATTATAGTGAAAATAAAGTATTCCCCTTTTTGCTGGGGACCCCCTGGAACCTCTCAAGGGCCCTGGGGGTCCCCGGACCTTACTTTGAAAACCACTGGATTTAACTCTTTCTGCACAATTTTCAAGGTTAAGCATTAACAGTAACACATACTTCTAGAAAGAGAGAGCGAAAGAATGAAAAAAACAAAGAAACCTGCAATAACTAAATGTCAAGAGCTGTTGGCATGGTGATCAAAGTGTCTTCCTGACGAAGATTCACACGGTCAGAAACATTCCTCTTAATAAAGGCCGCTTTGCACAATTTAGCTGGCAGTTTTCTGCTTATGTTCACGTTTGATTGTATCAACCCTGAGACAGAAAGTAAATGTAGAGAGTGCGTTGTGTCTCATTGTGCGTTTGCTAAACCAAGCTGGGTTGCATCCACTCTCTATTGTGGTGAAGCAGCAATTCAACCGTAACCGTTGAACCGTTAAAACACGAGGAGGGCATCCTGTTCATCCACCATGCTCTGTTAAAGATCTGCTTTTTAAGGAAATTGATGAAAATCGAAAGTGAAGCCTGGAAGCATAACAGAAGATTTTGAGATGATTCATGATTCCTTTTTTTCACTGTTTGTCTATTGAGTATTTTTGAAACACTGATCCTCTTGAAAGAAAATATGTAGGAAGTTATCCTATTGTTCCCTACTGGGGATAAAGCACAGATGAAAAGCCATTTCTGGAACAATATACATGGGGATTTACAATAAAGCTCCAATTCATGTATCTATGACAGCATGTTTTTGTGCTCAACAATATGATGTCAGATGACTTACAATAAAATACAACTAAGGAGCTTTCATTGAATGCAACTCCATCAATCCGTTGCCAGTCTGTCTAAAACCAATCAGAGCAGATTTATGAGGAGATTAGAGTGTTCATAGTGGGTGTGACAGGGCTGATACAGCCTATTGCAGCTGAGCGAAATCCCACAAAACACCACAAAAGAGAGGTCGGGCATAAAAAAAGAACAAAAACACAGCAACCTTGAAACTAAAGCTAAATCTCCACGATTGCAGGCTTGATCGCACACACACGCCAACAGAACAGAAAAAATGTTGCTTTGTGAAGCACACAATGGGACGCTGTTCTATTTCAGCAGGCTGTTTAAAAGAGGGACGGATCAGAAAGGACAGGGGCAGATAAGATTGGAGCGCAGAGGGAGTTAGGGAGGAGGTGAAGAGGCGGGGATGAAAGAGAGGAGCGGCGATTGTGTGACAATCGATTTTCGCTAAACATGAAGTAAGAGCAGAGTGTTTGCTTTGCTTGTCATTGATGACACAGAGTTTAAGCACCTTTTGAAGTTCATCCATACATCTTAATAATAATGACAAAAGAAAATGGAATTCTATGCACTAGGAGCAACACGTCCTCATACCTAAACAACAGAATAGGTCGTTTGCCAATGGCTCCCAAAGAGCAGCCCAGTCTCAAAGTAAACCGTGTAATAGACCCGCCTGTCCACTGGGAGAAAGCGTGTCAGTGTCATGTTTTGTGTAGCCGAGACATGAATACTGGTGCCTTCAAATGGGGTCGTGTTTAACATGTTCGCAAGAAGAGTCACATCAACGCCCCCCCCTCTTGTGGTATTCACGACATCGTAAGTTGAAAGTTTCCGAGTTCACGAGTTGTGACGTGTTTCTTGACGTTGTCAGAAATGGCGGAGGCCTTGGAAATGAATTTTTTCGGTACATAATAAGTGAATATATTGTAATTTTAGTCGTATATTGTTTTTCTTCGTAATATTAAAATATGTCTGAGGAAAATGTTGATATTCCCAACGACCTCATCTTCTTTCTCTGTCATTATGCCTTTGCATTTTCTGCATTATGTTACCTGCTTGCTAGCTTGTTAAATTGTTAGCCTCTGTGGCTTCTAGATGCCGACAGTAACGTTAATATTGCCGTTGCTTAGCAGCGGTTTTCTCAGGACTTAACCACTTGAACACCAGGCATAATGTGTACATGACTTCCCATGTTGTAAACACAAGCTCATTAGTTTCATTTGAAGGCACCATCATACACGCCTGCATGAAGGTGCAGAGTTTTATATTGACGGTTGTTACGTGACGTTTGTCACATGTTACGTAACTTCAGAGCTAGTTGCACAGTATATAAAGTGAGAAAGACCACTTATATCCAACAAACACAGGACTTTCTACCGGGAAACTCGTGTTCGAGACTGGTGTTTTATTGTCACATGACGTTTGTCACATGTTTTCGTGTTACGTTGTTTCCATACATGTTTTACTTAGTTTACATACTTATTTTAAGCCCAACCATGGCGTTTTCCCATACCCTAACTAAGTGGTTTTGTTGTCTAATCCTAAATTAGTGGCTTTGTTGCCCCCTGCTGGTACTGCATGTTAATACAGACATATAATATTCACGTCTCTGCGAAGCAAAATGTGACACTAACACGCTGTCCTCTGGTGGACAGGTGGGTCTATTACATGCTTTGGCGTGGTATCGGGTCGCAAAACGACATATATGACCGTTCTATTTAACGCTTTGAAACGGTCAGAGTTTTAAACATGTGGTTGATGTGGTGAAACAGAACTATTTTGTTAGGTTTAGGCAATAACATTACATGGCTAGGTTTAGGAAGAGATCGTGATTTGGGTTAAAATCAGTAGCCTACACGTGGTGACGTAGTTAC
Source organism: Sebastes fasciatus (assembly GCF_043250625.1). Classification (NCBI taxonomy): domain Eukaryota; kingdom Metazoa; phylum Chordata; class Actinopteri; order Perciformes; family Sebastidae; genus Sebastes; species Sebastes fasciatus. Next base: position 9,594,114 of record NC_133797.1, on the reverse strand, counting down.
GTACGTAACTTAAAATAACTCTGTGAAACTTTTGGTTTCACGCGGGAAACAAACAGGGTGAGAGTCATGTGCTTGTTTGACCCGTCCGTCCACTCGGACCTTATCCCTATGCAGACTTTGTCGCCCTTTATACTACGTCACCTAACTTACTCCTTTGATCCCGTCATAACTACAATGGCCACTAGAGTTCGGCGCGCAACAACAGACGTAGATATGGGTCGTAATAAGCTGCTTGCACAGATGACCTATACGGACGTTTTTTCGGTGAGGACGGCTTGACTATAAGGATTGTCAGGTGCTTAATATCTTGACAAATATATTACTGCAAAAACAATATTCATATTCAATGTATGGGATGTTCCATACCTGAGTGTATAGTTCATCCATGTTCAGAATTTCTGCTGCTTCACTGTCTATGTCAAAAAGTCCTTTTCTCTGAGGAGGAAGAAGGGAAACCTGAGGGAGAGAGAGATACTAAATTTTACATGTCATGAAAACTACACAAGTGGAAAAGTTGTTGAGTTGAGTTGATTAGAGTGATGATGATTTGACCTAATCAACCTGGATTTGTCGGTACCTTAAATCCTGCTTTAAATTGATCTGGAGCAACAAGTCATTAAAGCTAGGGTTGGTAATCTTAAGAAACTAGCAAGAGACTGCAAGATTTTGAAAGAATCCAACCGAAAAACCCAGCCCAGTGTTGCTAACTCTTTACCGATGAAAAGAGTTAGCAGCATTAGCTCCAAAAGTCCCTAAATCTAGACAGAAAGTCACCAAGTCCGCTACACTGACAGCTCATCCCTTCAGGCCTCCCTCCAAAGCCACTCCCCCAAAATTATCATTATGAAAATAAATATATCATAATGAATCTCCCTTTAAGGCTCATTTTGGACAGATGGAAAAATGTGCATTTAATTAGCGATTAATCATGATTAACTATGGACAATCGTGCGATTAATTGCGATTAAATATTTTAATCATTTGACTGCCTTAATATGCATGCATTTGTTCACTCCCTTTACATCAATGAAGGTGGGCTAAAAATATTACACATCTCAGTGTAGTGCAATACAGTTCAACAGCATCACAAACCATATGTGGCTTTAAAACTGAGGTGTCTATTATCAGACTGAACACTCACTCTGTGGAGTCTAAAAAAAGTGTGCAGTGGCTCAAAAAAGGCTTATAATCTATAATCTAATTTAATGAGCTAATCAGCTGAAACTACTTAAAGACCTTTAAAAGGACCATACTCATGGTTTTGCAAGTTTTATCCCATTAACTGATGAATTAATTAAAAATTGTGCATACTTTACATTACTGCCAAGCACTTCGAAAAGCACTGATATGGCCCCTCGCTCCTATAAGTAAAGGACTATGAAACTTATTCAATCCAATCAAAGCACATTCCTCTGTGACTGTCTCTCGACATAAGAACAAGTTTCATTTTTCAGGTTCCACCTCTGAAATTGCGTCCCGAGAGGGAAGAAAAGCCGGATGAAAACGAGCGAGAACTGTATGAAACGGTGTGATAAGAAAGAAAACTACACAGTAGATTAGGTCTGGTGGTGGGATGACAAATAGAAAGAAATAAAGTGAGCAAATTGATTTCATGATTACATTAAAGGAAAAGTTTTCAAAGGGTTGAACTTGTGCCGTGTTATTCCAGCTCGAGTCAAGGGTAGAAGATAACGTGATAAGTCGTTTGAGTGATTCTATGAAAATAAAAAAGGACTAATCCGTGAAGAAACAGAGGATAGAAGAAGCTGTCGAGCAGTTTGCACATTTTTTCAGGGGCTGAGAGGGAGATAATACATCAGACACACAGCGTACCAGTGTGTAACAAGGAGCAAAACTTGTCGCTGTCATGTAGGATTGTGCAAAACAGACTCTAAAGAAGTCCATTCCCAACTCAGACTTGCTCTTCTTCCTTGCGGCTATACTTCTGACCTCTTTTTATCTTTATTTTTTTCTCTTCTCTTCTCTGACTCATGATCTCATCCTCTTGTCTGTTCTGATTCTCTCTGTCACTCTTGATTCCTCTCACGCTCCTCTCTTTAATTTTTTCCATGCTTATACCTCCATGCTTCCACCTTCTTTCCCTCTCTGCCCATTTGACCATGAACTGACCCTTGTGAAATATAAAATGCAGCTGGAGCCCCTGAGTCTGTTTATTTCCGTTTTCATGACCTAGATAGAAATTGCTGTAAACTCATCTCTTTGTCGAAGAGCCGCATCCTTTCTGCTCAGTGTCACTGTCCATTTCCCTGTGCAAATTGCTGTTTGGCCTGTTTTATTTGTCTGTTTTCATTTCCTTATGATTTGTTTAAAATGGTAAAACACGACATCTGTTTCCTTACATCACAAGAGTGTGTCGTAAAAGAGAAAAAAGCTGAGTGCATCATTGTCATTCACAGAACACGCCGGCGCTGAGTCATCAGGGCCGCAGTTTGACTTTATTGCCGATCTGTCTCGTAATCTCACCTCATGTTTACCAGACATGCAGTCTTTATTTATTTTTTTATTTTCTCCCACTCTGCAGAATAATTTCCACAGCTACGTTTACTCTCTGCTGATTATTCTCTCTCTCTCCTCCAGGATGAAAAGAACCAGGTGTTGATGACAAATGCTTGGCTGCAGCTGGTATGTCTCTTCTCATAGCACTTTTTGTGTGATCACTGTGTTATAATTGTCATTTGTTATATTTTTGGAAAGTGTTTGTGTGTATGTGCGATGTCTGTGTCCTCTGGGCTCTGCCATTCATTCATTCATTCATTTTCAAAAAGTGTTCAACTGCTGTTGAAGGCGTAGAGCCAGACTTGAGCTGCAACAGTAACCTTTTGTTTTGAACAGAAGCTGTTACCATGACCGTGAAAAAAAAGTGTATACATATCAGTAACTCCCCAGGGCCTTGTGTGAGAATATAAAATACAAGCCTAAAGTTTGTTTGACAGAAGTGTCAAATGGTGGCATAGTGTTCTTTTCCTACAAAATAAAAAGGCAGTATCATTAGTGACAAAAATGATATCTTGTGGGTTGTTTATTGTCTTATGATAGCCTACTTAATAATAGCATATATTTATTGTCAGCATTAGGCTATGTCACAGGAGAATATGAAGATAAGCCAGCAAGTCACGTTTTCAAAGATATTCTCTCATGACATTTCTCAGCCTAACTCTGGGCTACTTTCTTTTGCCTTTTTAAGCCTTTATATTTTACATTAGATGCTGTTGTTACGCCTGCAAGTGTTCCGTTCTAGCACAATGATAATGTTCTGGCCTAAAGCAGCAGTGGGTAGAATTGAAGCAAATATGATAAAAAAAAAATTATTTTAATAAAATATCCTGACAGTCGTGCATGAGATAGGTAATCTGAAACAAATCATGTGCCTCTGTGTCCTCCGGTGCTCCTAATGGCATCTGCAAGATTTCCCAGACTGAAGGAAAACAACCAATCAGAGCCGAGCTGGAGCTTTGCCGTCTCTGAGCAGCTGTCAAGTCACTCGCGAACTCCGATCAAATGTTCAAACTAGGCAGTGCTGATCAATATTCTGTTACTGTAATGCCTATTTCTCGTGTAAAATGTTTTCAGAAACATCTAGTAGTCTACTGTTTAGCTTTAAAATGAAAAAGTTTGTGACCCGGTCGGCCATGTTGAGATCAGTTGAGGAAATAACAAGCACCGCCCACCAGCCGGAGCACAATTTCTCATGATATTTGATCAGCGCTGCCTAGTTTGACCGTTTGATCGGAGTTCGCGAGTGATTGACAGCTGCTCAGAGACGGCAGACTCCAGCTCATGACAAGTAGGGCCTAATGCTTGCAGATTTGATCAACAGTAGCTAGCTAATTAAGCTAACATTAGTTCCATGAGTATGTTGATGGCAGCGTCACTGGAATGACCTTTGAAGTGGGGAGGAGGGAGGGGGGGCATCCAGCTTTGGATGACGTAATATAGTGTTTGCCACAGGATTTTGTGAGATTGTAGTAAGTGGACATCAGACCCTCTAGGGAGGTCTGGGGTCATGCTTCCCGGAAGAAAATTTTGTACATTTAAAAGTTAAATGCATCTATCTGGTGCACTTTGAGAACAAAATTACATAGATCTATGAAGAACTTTGTGCTCTAGTAAACGATTTAATCAGAACCCCGCGTGGGTTGCCAACACTGCCGCAGATCTCTGACTCACTGAGGACAGTCCACCCCAGTTGACAGACACACTGGGAGCCCCGACCCTCCCCGCAGGGTAAACTGTGCAGCGAGCACTCCACAGCCCCGGGAAGTGGCGAGGTCCAAGCGAGGGCTGCTGTAAAACTCACAGTCGGAGGGCCTTAGTGAACACTCATAGGTGGATTCACAAAGAATTGATTGCAGCCACCGATAGCACCATGAATTGCGCACCACTTGCAACCGCTAGCCTATCTGCCCAGTCTCAAGGTCCGATTCACAAAAGATATTGCGCTATTGATATTACAGCGCAAATACGCCCAGAGAGTTTTGCAGCTGAGTGCAATTTGCCCTTTTCTTGTGTTCGATTGCAATCATCCATGTGGCAAAGTATGAATGTTGCCTTTGCGCCAAGAAAACTGTAGGCAGAACGATGGCAGAGAGAAAAAGAAAAATTAAAAGTTCAGACCGCGAGCTACAGGTACTGACAGACAAGTTGCAGAGGCATTCCTCAAAACTTCAGGCAAGGAATTTAAATGTGACAGAGAAACCGTATTTAGAATTTAATATGCCATGATCACTGGAAAGTCTGGGTGTGACACTTCTTATAAATGTGCTTTAGTTACCACCAACTCCCTGAAGATGCTAATAATTTCACTGTAACTGTGAGGCGGCCATTAGCGCCAATCTTTGTGAATTTAACTGCTTTTGTAATGAGCCTCATTTGCATAGAAAGGGGACAATTTTGCATCAAATGTCTGCATATTACCCAGTTTAAATTTGAGTAAATAGCACAGAAGCACCTAAATGCTATTTGCTCAGCAGTGCAGTTAGGGGTGCATTTCACCCTTTGTGGGTGCTTTGTTTGTTTTTGTCTTATCTGTGCAGGTTTAGCGGCTGCAAAAGCTGCACAATCCTGTTGAATTTGACCTCAATTATCAGATTCTTAACAGCAACTGTACTGCCTTCTAAACATGTGGGAACAAAGCTACTTAGCCACAGCATATCTATCCCATTATTGAAAATGGGAAAAGAAGGTAATGGTACAAGAAATATGCATTAACGATGCTCAGGAAAATATTACAGCCAGGTAGGTACAACAGCCTCATTATCACAACGGCCCCAGTCAGAATAGCCCATTAAAGGATGCCACAGCCTCATTCAGGTTGAGTTGGCTGCTGACTGGCTTACTAGTTATGATTGAATCAATTATTCAGAAAGCCACCTCTTTAATACGGGCATCCACTTTGGTGTAATGGCTTAGGGGGACTTTGCAGATGCAGCAGATTTTGTAGGAGACTTTAGAAGAACATTACATGTAAGTAGCTCACAGACAGTCAGACAGAGAGAGAAGGGGCAGGTTCACCTTGGAAATTTATTTCGCTGCATCGTGGAGGATTTTAGGATTACAGGTTTATCAGGCAATGAATGTCCCACATCCGAATGGATAGGATTTTACGTGGTTTTTAACTGTAAGAATTGTAATGAGCTTAAGTTTTCCAAGAAATGGGTTTTACTTTTGTCTCCTACTCTAAAGCCAGCTCTTATGGCTGTTGGAGGAGTGTTCTTTAAAGCGTCAGTTCACTCAAATTACCAAAAAAACTGTTTCACCTAGATTTTATTTGTCTCGGATTTTACCTCCATCTGAATGGAGTGTATAGGTGAATGGAATTGTATTTGTGGTGCTAAAAAATGTATCACTAGTGTGTCTTTCCAACACATTCTCACTCCCAACTCGTCAAATATTGCTACTTGGACAGTGCCCCTCGTCATCGGAGACCAATGTACAGGGTTATGGACAGACCAGGGACGGCGTGTCCTTTTTAAAATAAACTTCCGTTTTTACAGGAAGTTAGGTTTGGGCAACACAACCACTTAGTCCGAGTTAGGAACGGTCGTGGTTGACGTTAACTTCACTGACTAGAGACTCACGTGACTAACAGGACTGACGAGTCATTTGACTAAAGACTGACATGACAAGATAAGTCAAGGTTACTTTTAGTTTCACACGGGATATGAACGCCGGTCTCCTGGTTGAAAGTCTTGTGTTTGTTTGACCCATCCACCAGCCCTCCTGCCCACACTGAACGGACTCTCACGCTATTAATACTACGTCACTTGCTCCGACCATCGAATAACGTCGCGGGTGGGTTCACATTGGAATTATTTGAATGCCCGGTTCATCACATACTGTTGCGAAAGGGTGCCTCCGTGCATCGGTTTCTGATGCCAAAGGGCACTGCCCAAACGGTGGTATTTGACGAGTTGGGAGTGAGACCGGGTTGGTTTTTCCAGGACAATGTTGCTGTGAATCATTATAATCCACAGGTCAACAGTTTTCACTGGAACTACTTTCTACTGCACCAAAGAAATAGTCCCTTTAACACCTTTTCACAGTGAGGTTTGTGGATTGTTCAGAGTGATCAGAACACTATTTATGGAAAGATATGTTATTGAAAATTTCCAATACATTTATCTGTTGCTGTGAGCACCACAAATGCAGTTCTATTCACCTCCATTTTGGGGTGAAGGCAGAAATCTCAGAGACAGATATCTAAAAATCAAGGCAATAAACCCAAAACTATCGGCATGGTTTAAATTAAATTTAAAGATTACTTAAAAAAGTGTTGTAAATATATACAGTATATATATATATATACAGTATATACTATATATATTATACATGCTACAGTATATACAGTGTACTGCATATTTGCATCCTACACTCTAAAACGTATCATCCCGAGTCTTGCATTCAGAGAATGAATTTCACACTCTCTTAATAAGATAGTTGTTTCAAATTAGTGATGCTTTCCTAAATTTCCGTTATGTAACACCAAACCTATTCTTAGACAGCAGTTACCTTACGTAGCCTAGTGTCCTCCTCATCTATGCCTGACAGACTACAAAGTTACTGAGCTGTAATTTGTTCTGCTGGCTGTTAGTTGTGCTTTCCCAGCCAACGTGAACAACATGAAAAGAAGGCTCTGTAGCACCAAACTGCCAAGGCCCACAGATGACAAGTGTAGTGATTAAGTCATTAGCTGCGTGAGTGGAGACATATGTCAGCAGGCCCACTTGAGATGGATGGCATCTCTTTGAAATGGCTCAACTCAGATACCCTCTGTATAGGGATTTGTGTTGACCGCAAAGTCACGTATATGGACAGAGGCGCATATGTACAGACGGATTTGCATACGCATGGCGACATGGACACATTTAACAGTCCCAAGAGCACATTCATGCAAGCACAAAAATACCCATTGGACTCTATCCACATGTCCATGCATACACATGGACATACAGGCAGAGACAGATGTGCCCAGTGTACTGGGGCCACATTAGCAATGGGACTTGCTCCATAGAGATTGTGCCCTTTGGCTTCAACATCTGAGTGCCTCTATTTATATGTGTCTTCTATACATATAGTATACACGCATACCCATAGAAAGACACAGCGGTAACGAACACAAATGAATGTGCTTACATGCCAAAACACACACTAATAGGTATACCATTCCACAGATCACTCATCATCTTGATGCTGGGCTCAGTTAGCCCCTTGCTGAATGCGCACCCAGGCTCAAAAGGGAGTGCAGGGGTCAGTGTGCCAACAACTGTTGGCTTGGCAAGGTTTCACTGCCAGGTTTCATTAGCAGAGCTGGAGAAAATAGGTGTAAGAGCCAACAGTTGGAATATTAGCCTGGCTAAAGGAACAATGCTTGACTTCTGATGGTTTTATGTTGATCATAATTGTAAAGAACGTTCTGCATCGCTGTTGTGTGCCAGGATGCTTTATATTTTAGGAAAAGATGCTGTGACACAGGGATGATATATGCATTTGCGTGGCATTGTAGCAATGGTATTTAAGCTTTGGGACACGTGTTGCTGTCACAGCTGTGTCATTGCTAAAAATAACATCAACAAAAACAACAAATTGGCTCGGCTGGCTGGGGTTCACACCAATAACAGACAGTTAAGAGCTTTCAATTTGGCATTCATCTCCCTTTTGTTCAACCTCTGTTTATTTCTCACCTGTTCTGTCATTTGCTCACTTTTTGTTTTCAAGTCCTCACCTCATCGTCTCTCCCTCATTTACTTCCTCCATTGTTTGTTTCAGTATTGGACAGACACTTACCTTTCATGGAACCCGGAGAGCTACCCCGGGGTTCAGAATCTGCGCTTCCCATCCAATCTGGTATGGGTTCCAGATATCCTCCTCTACAACAGGTAGGATATACTCACTTTTTTCTGTCTTGTCTTGTTTTGTATCCTCTTATCTTCTCTCCCACTTAATGTTATATCCCAATCGCTGCATTATTTCACCAGCTACTTGTGAGTCGATTTGAACATTTTATTGATTAAATAGAACTACCACCTCACGGTTGTATGGCTCCACCAGCCAGTCAAGTTCCAGTTTACATCCATGTCTGTCCAAAATGTCATCACTACATCATTTTATCCTGTTAGACTTTTGTGTTAAATTGTCATAATTAGCATATTAATTCTTGAGTTATGGCTAAAAGATGTGTTTTGTGAGGTCACAGTGACCTTGGCCTTTGATCACTAAAATATAATCAGTTCATCTTTGAGTCCAAGTGGACATTTGTGCCAATTTGAAGAAATATGCTCAAGGTGTTCCTTAGATACCGCATTCACAAGAATGGGACGGACATGAATTCAGTGACCTTGACCTTTGACCACCAAAATCTAATCGGTTCATCCTTGAGTCCAAGTGGATGTTTTGCCAAATTTGAAGAAATTCCCTGCAGGCGTTCCTGAGATATCATGTTCACGAAAATGGACCTGATGGACAGACAACCTGAAAACATAATGCCTCCTGCCACAGCTGTCAAGGGTGCGGAGGCATAAAAACAGTAGAGATGTACAAATCTACTTTTGTATATCTGAAGCTACAGAAAATGATCTGAAATATTTTACAATGTCACATCAGTACTAGTATGATAATTTCATATTTAATCTCTACTCCACAGGCCCTCAGAATCTCTCTACTTTTGTATTGATTGAGTGATTCATCATCGCACCATACTGCATTTAAAATCATCCACATAGCATAGTTTTACTCTTACAAATTAGAATGGTAATTTGATAAAGTATATTGATATCAAGTAAGGGATGAAGAAAGGCAGCTAAAATGATGAAACCTCATTTTTGCTGGTAATTCTATCAGTGGTTACTGGCCACTGGCATGATAAGCACAGTCATTAATCTGTCACTGCCTATAGCTGTCTCATTCTATTTTGCACACTATTATACATACATTTGTATCTATTTTTTCTGTTCTCCTCTCTCTTTTTCCTTCCTCTATTTATATGAATTTGTTTTCTGTAATTTACGGACGGATACTCTAGATTGCCTGGACTCTGTTTACCCAATAACACAGTGGAAGAAATACCCCAAAATGAAATTTCACTCTTGGTTACAGCCTCGTTTAATGAGATGATTGAGCCGATTCCCTCTGGGAGGACATAAACCGTAACTCCCATGGGGCTTTGCATCTGTCGCTTGTAATGGGCAGGAGAAAAACATTGAGCCAAGTGGCTGGAAATGTCAACAGTTTTCAATATTTTAGTCACGTCTTTTGGTCCTTTATTTTAGACTTCATCATATAATTTCATAATGTTTGTAGGGATGGTTCGCCCTCATATCAAACTCTACAGGTCTTATTGGAAACATTCATCTGGCTGAGCTCATTTCTTTTCATACCTTTGTCAAAGAATGGGACATTAATTTCAAAGAGAAATAAAGTCTCTCTCCCTTTCCTATTCTACCTGCTCAGCCATTTTGGCTTTCTACTGTTTGGATGGAAATGAGGCTCCTGTGCCTGGTCAAATAAATTACATTGCTAGGTGTTTCTGAGGTTGATCCACACAATGTGGCCGAGACCTGCTCGGTTTCTGAGAACAATTCAAGGATCTCTCAAGTTTGCCAATGAGCAGCTTGATCATTTTCCAGTGTCTTTTTGTGTTTCAGGCTGTTGTGCACATTAAAAGAATATGTCCCATTTTCGTCCTAAAAAACAAGCCACCTTTAGACATTTATTCCAGACAGCTGCCTACATGGTAAACAAATAACATCCAGAACATTTACCCTCTTGCTAAACAGCTGTGACATACTGAAAAAACAACAACAAATGCCCAATATGCCCATATGTGATACCCAGTGGAATCACACAACTTTGTCTGGCACATATGAGGGATACAGATCTTAGTCCTTTGCTGAAAAAACTATAAAGACTTTTATTATGGAACACTGTGTCCAAAAAGACAATATGCCTAAGGCCTGGCAAAAATAAATAAATAAATGAATTTGGGCTGTCAATAGATTAAAGTATTTAATCGTGATTAATCGCATGTTTGTCCATAGTTAATCGCAAATTAATTGCACATTTTTTATCTGTTCAAAATGTACCTTGTCAATTATTTAATACTCTTACCAATATGGGAGTGGGCAAGTATGCTTGCTTTATGCAAATTTATGTATATATTTATTATTGTAAATCAATTAACAACGCAAAACAATGACAAATATTGTCCAGAAAACCTCTGAGGTACTGCATTTAGCATAACAACTATGCTCAAATCATAACATGACAAACTGCAGCCCAACAGGCAACAACAGCTGTCAGTGTGTCAGTGAGCTGACTTGACTATGACTTGCCCCAAACTGCATGTGATTATCATAAAGTGTGCATGTCTGTAAAGGGGAGACTCGTGGGTACCCATTGGACCCATTTTCATTCACATATCCTGAGGTCAGAGGTCAAGGGACCCCTTTAAAAATGGCCATGCCAATTTTTCCTCACCAAAATTTAGTGTAAGTGTGCGTCATTATTTAGCCTCCTTTGCTAGTATGACATGGTTGGTACCAATGGATTCTTTAGGTTTCCTAGTTTCATATGATCCCACTATCTTCACTCTAGCTTTAAGACTGAGCCTGCTGCAGTCTAAAAATTGCAAGTTGCGTTAATGCATTAAAGAAATTATTGCCGTTAAAATGAATTTGCCTTAACACGTTATTATCGCATTAACTTTGATAGACCTAAAATAAATAAATGAATTAATGAAATATGCTTACTTTGTACAGAAGTTCCTTGTTTTTATCTTGAACTTCTTTTGGCTCTAGAAGATTCCATTTTCTATTTTTGTGCCTGCAACAAGACAGAATAAGACATTAGATAAAATGCAGTAATGGTGAAGAAAATCAAATGCAGTCTCTTAACAGGTTATTGCAATGGCAAGCATTCTATACAGTTTCCCACGGTAAATATACTGATGGAAGACGATTCTGACTTGAATGAGGACCTCCCTTACTAAACATAAATCATATTAATGTGCAAGGGAATAGCAGTTGAGGAAATACCAAAGTGGTGCTCTTGCTTATGTGACTTTTTTTTTATAGCGTTGCTTACTGTAAAAGGCACCAGGGGAGAGAGGTTGTGTGATTGTTGATCATTATTAAACTGTCAAGCTCCAAGAGGGGGTATTTAACAGGGGAGTAAGATGTTTTTTAATGCATCAATCCTTTTCATGCCTTCTCAGAATCACACACGTACACACTCAAAGAATCACACTTGTAATGAGGGAAAGACAAGACGATGGATGGCAGTTGATTGATGGTGCTGGCTTTTCAGCTGTACCTTCTAGGTGATTGAGGATTCTTTTAAGGGGGGAGGGGGGTGGGCGGGTAGTGACAGATTTCCCACTTAGTGTGTGCATGAAAGACAGAGAGGGAGAAGGGAGCAGTTTGGCTATCTAACAGGGATGATACAGAACATTAAGCAGCTTACGGTGGGGATCAGCGATCGCTAACGATAACGACAATATAGTCCTGTACAGACCCAGATTGAAACTGACATTCCTTATGCATGCAGTATAAATCATGAGTACAATCATTCATTTCTATTGTTATGAAGCAAGCAAGAAAAAAGATTAAAACTACGAGATAAGATGAATTTTTACTAATCCCCATCTGGAAATTAGGTCATTGCGGTAGCAAGACTTCAGCAGGGACTTAGACAAAAAAATTGTATACATAGATAAACTAGAATTACCGCCTTGCAGTTTTATGCCTCTGCCAATTAGTCAAGTTGAGCCAGTTTACATCCATGTCCGTCCAAAATGTCATCACTTCATCATTTCATCCTATTAGACATTTTTGTGAAATTGTCATAACTAGTACAATGCCCATTCTCGTACATACAAACAACTTCACACAAGACGCTGTGGCTCCTTGGGTCCTGAGCAATACACCTGCCACGACATAGTTGCGTCACACATCTACAAAAAGGCACATTTGTCACCTGTGCTGACATAACCACTGTGGTTATAAAGTAGAGCTAGGTTCACGGGAAAAACACTAAGGGCAGACTTTACTGTAAAGCAAGTTAGGCTGCGTGCCCACTTCATTAAGCAACTGGCAAGGTGGTCCAACACTTTTTATGTCTACAACCAAGTTCAATACCATGAATGATCATGAGGAGGTACTGTACAAAAGCGTATTCCTTTATTTCCGTTTGTACGATTCTTTGTCTCGCCCGCCAGTTTTTTCTTACTTTCAAATGTGGCTATTTGGAACACCTATAAACAGTTTTGCCTTTACGTGGTTGACACTCCCTATGAATTTGTTTGTTTCATGCATACCCCGGTCTTAAGAGCAACCTTTGGATCAAGCAGCCTTGCCTTTGGTCCACCCCTTGAGCCAAGCCTGGAAGTTGAGCTTGCAAGTGTGCCATGTTAGCTCACCTCCTGTAAAATTAGGTGTAGAGGTCTGGTGCGATGTCAATCATCTGGCAGGTGAAGGTGGGACCCCTGGTGTGCTGAGCTTTGTCTACGAAAACTGGCCCTGGGGATGTGGAATGTCAGCTCTCTGGTAGTCCAGGAGGTGGAAAGGTACCAAAAGTCACAAACCTCTGACTGAGTGCTGGAGTTTTCTAAGAAAGAACAGCAGGGTCCACTTTATGTTGGATTATTAGATGTTTTGGAGAGGAAATGCCTGTTTATGCCTATGCAGCAAACAGCAGTTCAAAGTATCTGATACTCTTGGAGTCTCTGAGTGGGATTCAAAAGATGGCACCACAGGGGGACTTCATACCAAACATGTTGTTTGATCATAAAGTAATTCATACAACATCACCTTCGGCCAAAGATCAATGATTGACTTTGATGTTATTCCATTTGCAGAGAATTTGCAAAGTAATGGATTTTCCCGCATCCGCTACACAAGATGCAGGATAGTCTTTTTCCTCAGTCCACAGCAGGATAGTCTCTCCAAGTTAGCCAATACTGTTGGACATGAGGCGCTGTAAAGCCAGACTGGTGGAGGATGTAAAAGGTAGACAGCTGTATGTTTTTTATGTGCCCATGTCAGCAATGCAGCAAACTGAAACCCATTTCAGATGAATAATAAAGGAACCATTTGTCCCGTCCCAGACATGATTTTGAATATTTCACCATCTACAGACACTGTAGGGACTGAGTTTTCTGCTTTCATTGTGTTTTTTATGTAAATAATGAAAGCCATGTGGCTGTTGAGCTGCTATCTTTACATGTAGAGATGGTTTGAATGAATGAATCTAGACAGCACGATACTGTCTTTCCTGACCTTACCCACATATCTTGATGATAATCTTTTAACATACTGTAACAATGTTTACACAGGCATGAAATATCAATGTGGGTGATGCCATTTCATTGAGCCAGCGGATATCGAAGTAGTATATTCTGTTCTGCATGAGAGGAAAGGTTAATTGCCTAAAATGTTATTATTCAAGGCTCTGTGGATTTCTGTAGCAGCACACTTACAGAAAGGTATCTATTTTGAAGACCTTTTATTGCTTTGGAAGTAAATGGCAAGCCATTTTTTAAAAATGTCTAAAAAAAGGTTAAATTGCTGAAGAATCCCAATGGAGGCTGAAAAAGCTATGTTGCTTGTGGTGGTGTTGGTTCATAAAACATCTGATGTGGTGCACATTTAAACACAGGATCCAGGGAGCCGTTCCAACAATTTATTAAAGTCAAGGTGTGAAGTTGGATGGCAGTTGGTGGATGTTTTTTTTTCTTTATGCATCCACAATCTGGAATTTGCCTTTTCTCCTTCACACATTAAACTCACATCACTCTCTCTTTGTTCTGCCTGGAATTGTTTGGAGGGAAAAGGGAGGGTTCAGGCCTGGAGGGCAGACTTATATAACCTACGGGGGAGGGGTTTAGTCAAGTGTGCATTCTATACCATGCCTGCAGGTGGGTTAGGGACTTGTGATTTAACAGAGGCAAAAGGACTCCATTGGGATTCAACATGTTGAACATGCCCCTATCTTTTCCACATGTCATATGACATTTTTGAAACGCGTTCCACGTACTTATGGATGTGATTAGGATGTGATTAATGAGAAGTCGGAAATGTGGGAAAATCATTAGTGCTACAAGAATGAGTCCCAAAACCCGGAAATTAGTTAGCATTTTAGCACTTTCGGTTCCCTTGTCTGAATGGGTTTTTAGTTAGACGCCTGAAATAAGGTCTGTGGTTAACACAAGCTCAAGGGATTTTAACGTTTTGTTCTACGACATAAAACACATCAATAAATACTCCACTCGTGAACTTTGAAGCATTTATGTGTTTTAAAAAGGACGGTTGGTAACAAGTGGCTAAATGAGACTTCTAAACGACATCACGCCGACTCGTCCGCCTTTACAGCCTTGTTGTGTATACTCATGCTCATGCGACAGTGGTGTAGTTCATTTATAGCCTAACATTAGCTTTGTACTTCTGGCGATTGCATTTACTTCAAAAATCAAAAAAGTGGTGTTCGTTTGTGAAGATTATCTTGCTGAACAATACGTGTAAGTATTATAAATGTGTATTTGCCACAGAGCTTATTTTCTGCAATAATCTAAAACCCAATGGAAAAATCCCATTGGCTTTTTGTTGAGGGAACCACAGCGATGCTAACTTCCTGGTTGGCCTCCAAAAATATGTCATCCCTGGAGCACTCTATTATCAATCAAGGAATCTCCTGTGATGCTACCATGTTTAGGTACAGCATGAGTCTCCACATTTCTAAGATTCCCCAAATAGTTTAAAAATGCTAATGCTACCCAATCAATGTATATGTTAAGTAGATGTCTTTCAAATACCATTACAAGGCTAAATGCTAATTTAGCTCATTTGCTCTCGGCAATGAATAAGAGCCATTACGGCTGTTCCAAAGTATTCTCACAGCCTCTTTGTTTTTCCACCCTCTGCTAAGTGAAACGATTAGATTTAGATTATTCATGTAGCGGCTATAAATCTGCATTGAGTAAAGCCTTGTCCTGCGATATGCCTCCTGGGTGTGTTCCCAGCGCACTTTGCTAAAATTTATGTTCTACCTGTCCAACAGAAAGCCCTCAGGAAGAGTTTAGGCATGCCCCTCTCCCACTGCTCCCAATCTCATACTGTTAGTGGTGGAAATGTACTAATGGACAATAATAGATGATGGTATGAGTCAGGCTGTTTTGTCTGGCCTTGGATGAGCACTCATTTATTGTTCAGAATGAGTTCCATTCAGTATATCTCATTCAGAGTGTCTATGGGGGTCACAGCATACCAAATAAATGTTATACTAATTGTGAATAAATGGATAAATGCTATGTTGCCATCATAGGAAGCATTTTACTGCTTCATTACTTCTGTAAAGGAAGTAATGTTTTTAGTCCTGTATGATTTTTTGTCCATTTGTCTGTTTCCTTTTGTCTTTCCTACCAGCAGCTCTATAAAGCTATACTTTTAGCTAAATGTACAAATTAAATTTTGGCCTGTTGATGACGCAAGAGGAAAGGTTAGGAAGTTATTACAATTCATCTTGAGGGGAACACAAATGTCTGTAGGAATCCATCCAATAGTTATGTATTATAACATATATATTTAAACTACAAATATCAACCTGCTGGTGGCGCAAGACGAAAAGTCAGGGGATCACAAAAGTGAAAATGTGATTCTTCCTCTGGTGACCGCAAATGTCTTTACAAATTGTCATTGTAAATCATTCAATAGTTGTTGAGATATTTCAGTCTGCACCAAAGTTGTGTATTGAAAGACCAACATTGCCATCCCTAGAGCCATGCCACTACCAAGGCTAAAAAGTACTTCACAGATTTTAATGAAACTTGCTGAAGGGTAATTTATCAGCCCAGTCACCAGGAAAAATTTTGGCATCATACGTTTCTGCAAACCATGTGATACGTTGAATGTGGATGTTTTTGCATTCGGTCAGAGCAAGTGACGTAGTAGAGACCATTATTGAAAGTTACATGGTATGAAAGTTACGTGGTATAATAAGTATAAGGTTGGTCAAACAAACACATGACTTTCTTCCAGGAGACCACCGTTCATGTCCCGCGTGACACCAAAAGTAGACGTTGACTTTATGTAACGTTACGTAAGAAAGTACGCTAAGGGTGTTTTTTGTTTATTTACGGTAGTTATGTTGTTACGGTAGTGACGTTGTTACACATTATTTGAACAAAAGCCATGACCTTTTTTCTAACCTTGACCAAGTAATTTTGTTGCGTAAACCTAACCAATCGTTTCTCAATGTTAATCACATGCATGCATTTCTGCAAGTGTGATACGCGACTGAAATTAAACATATTTATGAATATTGGTTCAGAAACATTGACATTCAACATATCCCGTGGTTTGCAGAAAATACAATTTTTACCTAAACCAATTGAACCTGATTGAATTGAATTTTGTGACATCTGTTTCTGGCATCAAATATTTATAATATGTGTAATTATTTTGTTTTTATAACCATTTGGTCGCCAAATTCTTGAGGGTGTGGCAAATTTAGATGACAGATGCACATATCGAGGAATATGTAGCCTTGATTGAGAGATGTGCTCTCCAATGAATAGTACGCAAGTGAATGCATTTCTTGGTTGTCTTTAGAAATCTGTCCCTGAGAAATATCTTGTTAAAGGTATTCAGTCAACCAGGACAGATTTGTTTTGTATTTCTGACATGCTTCTTTTTACTGCAATAAATACAGAAAGACACTTTTATCTAGCAAAAAAGAGTCCACAACATTTTAAATTAAGGTCTAGGAATGTCTGTTCTCAGGTATGTAGAGGCCTTTGGTTTCACTTTCTGAAAGAAAAAAACTTATGTTGTAATGTTCCAGGGAAGCTTTTTGATCTTGTGTGTAATGTGTAGTTTTGTGATTATGATGTCTGTACTTTGTGTTTTTTTTTGGTGTACATAATCCCTGTCTATTTGAAGGACGTCTCGATGGCGGGCAATCATGTTTGTTTAAGATGATCAGTAAAATTAAACACTGTCTGTCTGGATCTACACTAATCCCCCTTGTCTTTACCTTTCTCTGTCACCTTCATTCTCACTTGGCTGTTTTTTCTTCGCATCTGTCTTTACCTTTGTACTTAAGCCTCAATCAACTTCCTAACCTCTGGCCCTTGTACTCTCCTTTCAGGCTTTTTCTCTAAAAGTCTTCCTATTTTCCTTGTTTGGGGGCTTTTTCTTTTAACGTTCCAAAACTGATTTTACATTATTCACTCTTCTCTCCCTGTAGTGCTGATGAGAGGTTTGATGCTACGTTCCATACTAATGTGCTCGTAAATTCTTCAGGAGCCTGTCAGTACATCCCACCAGGTGAGACATTCAAGATGTTCTCTCTCTCTCTCTCTCTGTCACATTTCACTAATAACCCACTTTCAATCTCAATTTGTCAACTAAATCTTATCACTGTATTACCATTATTTACAGTTGCTCTTACAGTATCCTCACCATCATTAGCATCTGGCTGAAACGTCCACCTCTCCTATGGTTTTGGTGATTTGCTGGTGTAAAGATGTCTAGGTTTCAAAGTTAAAACCGGGAAAAATATTGAGGAAAAGTGTTTCATAGACACCAAAGTGACATAACCACTGTTTCAAAAGCGGATTACTAAACATTTAATCGCAATTAATCGCATGATTGTCCACAGTTAATTGCGATTAATCGCAAATAAATCACACATTTTTTATCTGTTAAAAATGTACCTTAAAGGGAGATTTGTCAAGTATTTAATACTCTTATCAACATGGGAGTGGGCAAATATGTCACAATTAAGTGTGTCTTGATCTACAGAACTTACACTTACCTCTGGACTTTTACAGTAATTTGATGTATCCCTCTGTGATGCATCAGAAACACTTTAAGGGTTGTTTGCACGTTTTCCTCGAGCTAGCTTTCCTCCAGAATCTGAAACAAAAAAGAGTGAAATGACTCAGGGAAATATTGAAAAGCAGTAGATACTTTAGATTTTAAACATATTAAGCAAAGTACATACCGAACTAAAGTAAGTGTTAAGCGCCAAAAGTAACTTTCCCCAACACTTCTCTCCAGGCATCCTAAAGAGTACCTGCTACATCGATGTGCGGTGGTTCCCATTCGATGTGCAGAAGTGTGACCTCAAGTTTGGCTCCTGGACCTACAACGGCTGGCTGCTGGACCTCCAGATGATGGACGTGGACATCTCCACCTACATACCCAACGGGGAATGGGATCTTGTAGGTAAGAAGAAAAACAGGCAGGCACACTAAGACACATTCTGGTGCATACCAAAAGAAAAAAAAAGAAAATAAGAGGAAATCAGAGACATGACTCTACAACAGTTTCTGCCTGGTTATAACAAAACATATTTCAGCCCAGTCGCACAGCAGCTCATGAAATAGTCATGAAATTTAATGGATTGATTCGTGTACATAGACACGAATTTCCCTTTTTTTCATGATGGTCAGCACGAAATCAATTCGTATGTAATCCACATAATTGTGTACTGGGAAGTAGAAAGAGCGGCGATTACCGCATCAGGAGGAGATCGGGATGGATGGGTGGGTCAAAAAACAGGACTTTCGCCCAGGAGGCCAGTATTCGTGTCCCGTGTGAAACCAGAAGTCAACGTTGACTTATTTGTCACGTAACTTCCGAGTGTTTAGCTGTAAAATGAGAAAGTTTGCTCCGGCTGGTGGGCGGTGCTTGGTATTTCCTCACCAGATCTCAACATGGCTGCCGGGTCACAAACTTTCTCATTTTACAGCTAAACAGTACACTACAAGATGCTTCTGAAAACATTTGAGGCGAGAAATAGGCATTACAGTAACAGAAAATTTATTCATATTTGATCAGCGCTGCCTAGTTTAGTTCCCAGCTCGGCTCTGATTGGTTGTTTTCCTCCGGTCGGTGAAATCTTGCAGATGCCATTAGGAGCACTAGGAGGACACAGAGGCACATGATTTTTTTCAGGTTACCTGTTTCATGTACTCACGATATAGCGACCGTTTTATAGAAATAACTTTTTTAATCATATTTGCTCCGATCTCGCCTACTTCAGCTTTACTATAAACTATTAATTAAAGCTGAAGTAGGTAACTTTAAGCAAACTTTGAGTAGTGCATGAGACAGATAATCTGAAGAAAATTCATGTTCCTCCGTGTCCTCCTAATGGCATTTGCAAATGTTTTCAGAAACATCTTCTAGTGTACTGTTTTAGAAGTGCTGGTAGGTGGATTTGGTTACCTTTGGACAGAGACAGGCTAGCTGTTTCCCCCCGTTTCCAGTTTTTATGCTAATGTTAGCCGACTGTCTCCTGATTCCAGCTTCATATTTACCGCGCAGACAGAGTGGTATTGATCTTCTTATCTATTTCTGCAAGGGAGCGAATACAGGCTTTACAAAGCCTGGATTTTCCTCTATTTTCGGCAGCTCAATGTATCCTCATTTGTGTCCGTTACCTTGTTTCTTTCTTTGTCTGAGTTTCTCTAACTCTCTCCACATTACCTCTCAGTTTGTTTGTCTCTGTGTGATAATAAAGCGTACCGATTCCGTCTCTTTCTTCCCCTCCCTTGAGGAAATGAAAAAAACACATTATCTCTAACTCAAGTTTGGGTGTTAATCAGAGGCCAACAGAATAATCCAAATTCACATTCACACAAACATACTTAAACACAAAGTGTACCCAGCTGGCTGGGGGAATGGAGGGGAGGTGGGGGGTGGGGGGGAGGCGGCGGCATGGGTGTGTGTGGTGACAGCTGGCCCAGGGATGGTTCACTTAATTCAGGCACAGCCAGGCGGCAAGCTGGCCAAGAACACACACTGTCCTGGTGCCTCAGAACATTCCCATGCCCATGCCGGCGTATACACACACCCACCCAAGCACACACACACTCACTCACTCACTCACTCACTCACACACACACACACACACACACACACACACACACACACACACACACACACACACACACACACACACACACAGGATGTGGTGGATGCATCTGCAGGTCGGCAATCCATCAAATTAATAGATGGCTAAGAAAGGCCATTTCTCTTCAGCGTTCAAGTGACGCCGTTTAAATGAAATGAAATTGAATCCGTGTGATTAATTCAAATTGAATTGAGTTTCTGTAGGAATGAACAGTTTACACACACACACACACACACACACACACACACACACACACACACACGCACGCACGCACGCACGCACGCCATGTGTTGTGTATTTTGAATATGTTGCTGATAGCATTGTACCAGGGTTCCATTCAGAATCTCTGAACACTTAAAGGTATGAATGGTTGATACAGCTGTACAATGATGCTCGAGTATTCAACACAGATTTTGGACTGTGAGCTACAGGTGACTCTCCCCCCCCTCTCTCACACAGACACACACAGTTCCCAGATTGTTCATGTTTAATCAAGGAGAAAAGATCACACTACCTGTAGAGCCCACTTTGAAATAATTGCGCGGATAAAAATCCATCGGTCTCGCTTACTAATCATCTTCCAACACAGCGGCTCTCATACACACACATGCACACAAATGTTTTTGGACTAATTTGACTGACCAGAACAAGGTGACATTGTTTTCTGTTGATCTGATGGAGAAGGCAGATTAGTGGCGTAAATGCGAATATGCCAACAAGATGGATGAGGCCACGGCGAAGAGTATTAAGGATTAACAAATGATTTAGGATTGTTTTTAGAGGGTTATGGCTAGCCCAGACTAAAAGATTTTCCAGATCTTAAAAGATTTTGAAAAAGTGAGAGACACACATAACGACATGTTATTTTAAATGTAACAGTTTTGTTCCTTAAGTGCAGTGGTGAACAACGATTTGGCCAAAACAGCACAACCACACACTAACAGATTCCATTCATGAACAACAAGAGTCCTGACTAAAAAAAAGAAAGAAAATCTCTCGTAATTAAACGTGAACAAACATGGCGGCCGACGGGCAGGGAGAATTAGCGATGTTTTTGCACTACTGTACTTTGTAATAAAAATTCACGAACAAAAAAGAAAAATAATGGATGAAGTCAGGGAAACATGTTAAATAAACACTTTACTTGTTTTTGCCACAAATCAACAAGTTTTTCTTCCATTTCTGAGGTCCATCTTATATATAGAACACATTATGACTCAAAACACTTGGGACCTCTGTCTGTCTGTTTGGACAACAAATCACAATAAGCTTTGCCTTATAGTGATTTTAGACCAGTTTTTCAGCGACAAGCTGCTTTCCACATGGTTACCAAAAAAATACTTTAATGATAAAATCCTAATCTTTCTATAATCACAACATCTGCTATATCTGTGCTTGCTTAAAGTCTGGGCTGTTAGATAGAGAAACTGTAGATTTAGTGGCATCTTTGAGTGATTTGGGAGAAAAATCCATAACTTACTATCCTGTAGCTATATCCTGAAATAAAAAAGGACTGGGGAGCATTTATCATTTGATTTTCTCTCTGACTCACATTCAAACCACTGACCTTCTGACCATAAATTTACCCTTTCAATCATATCTAAAAGGTACCAATAAAATTTTTTATTAATAATGATTAACTGTTTCTCTCTGCAAAGTGCTCAATCAGGAGCCACAGCCTCACAGTAACAGCTTATTTTAAAAGCTCTCATTCAGCCAAGCAGTGCTGAGAGCTGAACCTTTATTTTATAGTTCTGTGTGCTTGACCCACCTCTTCATGTCTCCCCCAGGTGTGCCAGCGAAGCGTAATGAGCTGTATTACGACTGCTGTAAGGAGCCCTACCCCGATGTGACATTCACGGTCACCATGCGACGCAGGACACTTTACTACGGCCTCAACCTGCTCATCCCCTGCGTGCTCATCTCTGGTCTGGCCCTGCTGGTCTTCCTGCTCCCTGCTGACTCCGGAGAGAAGATCTCTCTTGGTACAGGGCAGGACACACACACTGCACACACACACATTCTCTCACATTGAAACAGAGGGACAATGATTCATAATCATACATACATGCAGACAAAAAATGTATATCTCTCCCCCGCCTTGGAGATCTCAACCCACCAGGTCCTGACGCTATTGCTTACCCATTTATTTGTCATTGTTCTATGCTAATGCCGACATTCTGGCTGTGAAATAGCACTTATGTTGGATTTAATTCATTAGCACATGAATAAAAGCTGCATTATAAACACAGCAAAGATAATCACCTGGACCTGAAAATGTCAGCTTGTTTCAAAATGCCATTCAGTGAGACAGGGTCAGAGTAAATATACTGTAAGTAATCCCTCGAGGGTAGAAAAGAGAGTGAATATTCCAAAATAAATCCACAGCTGTTTTTTACCTATTTTGAAGCGACTAAGCTCCATTTATTTTGAGTACTCTCAAGTCAGCATTTAAGAGAAGTCGAGACTGTGATGAAACGATGTATCCTCTGTGCTTCTGCTCTACTGTCTTCCTCCAGGCATCACAGTGCTGCTGTCTCTAACAGTGTTCATGTTACTGGTAGCAGAGATCATGCCTGCCACTTCAGACTCTGTTCCTCTGATTGGTAAGACACTTTTCTGCTCTAATTATTGCTCATTTTAATGATTTCTTGGACTTTGAAACTGATGAAAAATAATAATAATTAGGGCTGTCAATCGATTAAAATATTTAATCGCGATTAATCGCATGATTGTCAATAGTTAATCGTGATTAATCACAAACTAATCACATATTTTTTATCTGTTCAAAATGTATCTTAAAGGGAGATTTTGTCAATAATTTAATACTCAAATATGCTTGCTTTATACAAATGTATGTATATATTATTGGGAATCAATTAACAAGATAAAACAATGACAAATATTGTCCAGAAACCCTCACAGGTACTGCATTTAGCATAAAACAATATGCTCAAATCATAACATGGCAAACTGCAGCCCAACAGGCAACAACAGCTGTCAGTGTGTCAGTGTGCTGACTTGACTATGACTTGCCCCAAACTGCATGTGATTATCATAAAGTGGGCATGTCTGTAAAGGGGAGACTCGTGGGTACCCATAGAACCCATTTTCATTCACATATCTTGAGGTCAGAGGTCAAGGGACCCCTTTGAAAATGGCCATGCAAGTTTGTCATTGTTTTGTGTTGCGAATTGATTTCCAATAATAAATATATACATGCATTTGCATAAAGCAAGCATATTTTCCCACTCCCATGTTAATAAGAGTATTAAATACTTGACAAATCTCCCTTTAAGGTACAACAAATACAAAAATGTGTGATTAATTTGCAATTAATCACGATCAACTATAGACAATCATGCAATTAATCACGATTAAATCTTTTAATCGACTGACAGACCTTGTAAAAATGCAAATGGCCCTCTCTAGAGCCAGTGTTTTGTTTGTCCGTTCTGGGCTACTGTAGAAAAATGGCAGACTCTGTGAAGAGGACCTGCTACCTATGTAGATAAAAAGGGCTTATACTAAGCTAACAAAAACACGATTCTTAGTTTCAGTTGATTATACAACATAGTTATGAATACATTTTATTCAATTTATGCCAATTAATCCCCCTAAATCAAACACATAGCTCCTTTAACTTGTCAACTTTTTTTTTTACCTTCAAACAGAGCCAAGCTAGTTGTTTTTTTCAAGCTAATCTCCTGGCTCTAACTTCATATCGAAAGCACGGCTGGAGACAGAAAGAGAAGCACATTTTCGCCTCGGGTCATTCTTGCGAATTTGACCGCTGTCCGGGTTTGTGCAGTGTGTGTTCATTTGCCCCAAAACAACTTATGTATCGTACAGACATAAGCTGTAGAAACAGAAACAGACACGCCAACAGTATGTGTGGGAGTGTATCTGTGTGTGTTTGTGTTCAACTCACCAGAGACTCCCGATCTTTCTGTTAATTCCCTCCAGCCTCTTTCCTTTTCCCTCTCGTCTTTGTAAGTCTATGAAATGTTAAGCCCCCAAAATGCTGAAAGGTTCCTTTAAAGGCAGGGTTGGTAAAGATTATAGAAACATATTTTGTTAGTTGAAATTCTCATTACATCCCGACAGCAATCAATAAATCAAATGCTCTGACAAAAAAAAGAGAAAAAATGATGGTATCTGTGGCTGTCGCAGGACTGTAATCCAATCATTTCATTCTGTCAGAATGTAATGATTGGACGAGCTACCCGTACACTCATTGTGCGTCACGGAGTCTTCCACAGCCTGCTAGCTTGGCAGCTGTTAGTACTAACAATAGCCATATTAGTTGTTTACATTCATTATAATATGTTTATGTTCATAATGAACAGGCTGGCAAGAACATTCTACATGTGTTCAGATCATGTCAAGATAAGTCTCTTTAGAGCCTATTGCACTCCTCTCTATACTGCCCCCCGTGGGCCAAGTTTAAAAAGGCGAGCATGCACGAGCTTCAGGTTGCCTACAATGACTGCATGTGGATATTACTTAAAAAACCCAGCTGGTGTAGTGCAAGTGACCTGTTCTGTAACGCAGGAGTCAACACGTTCCAGTCTCTATTGAGAAATCTGATGTACAAATATATATGTCGGCTAAATGATTCTCAGAACGTCATTATCATGCTACTGTCGAATCCTAGTTTTAGTGTTTTATGATACCAGTCACACCTGTGGAAACATTGTTATAACTGCCTTTTATAAAAAGTGTCAGTTTCTATTTAATTTTTGTGTTGTTATTTGTGTTGTATGCTTTTTTTTAATGGACTTCGAGTCTGCCAATGAAGATGAACTGAACTGAACTGATAATGGTAATTTTGGTGGAGTGGCTTTGGAGGGAGGCCTGAAGTGACGGACTGTCAGTATTACTGACTTGGCAACGTTCTCACTAGATTTAGGGACTTTTGGAGCTGCTAACTACTTTCATTGAAATAGAGTTGGCAACACTGGGCTTGTTATTTTGGCTGGATCATTTTAAAAAATATAGTGTACTCTTGCTAGTTTTTCAAGATTGCCCACCCGGCCTTTAAGGCTGTACATTTAACCAGTTTGGAAAACTGTAATGAGACAATGCAGAATCCGGGGAAGTATTCTACATTAAAACTCATGATTTTTTTAATTTTAAAAGTGATGGGCTCAGTCCTTTTGCAAAATAAAAAAGTTATATTTTTTAAATTGATTTTTTCCCACCTTGCACCTGATTCTGACCATAATCAGGGAGCCATAGGCACATGCTGGACAGGCTACACATCGCTACAGCATGCAGCATGGTTGCTGGGTCAGTGTGGAGACTTTTCCTCATCAACTATAGATTAGATGTAAAAAAAACAGCTGAATGACTTACTGACGAGATATTCCCACCTCATATTCACCGCAGGGCAGCCTGTAGCGGCTGGATGTGGGAGGATGCTGATACAGGAAGTAAAGATTATTCTCACAGTAGAAGACCAACAGAGTTGCATTGACCATACTGATACAGACCAGAGGATGGGAGGGGAGGCCTGCAGACAGAGATGCTGCTCGGTGTCATTTGGCAGCTCAGTGATGTAAAACGAAGCCATTAGTGAACTCCCCTTTATTGGATTAGATGTATTAACACATTGCAGGCGGAGCAGAACTGATGGATTGAAGACATAAATAAATAAAATACTCCTCAAGGATCATTTTGACACGTTTTCACACAGCTCCAATTATATTTTGACATGGAAATGTATGCTGAAAAAAATTTGATTGGTCGCTAAAATCACAGCCGGATCAAAATTAAATTACTTCTTCTTTATGGGGGAGTATATCTTATGTTTGTGTATTAAGGTGTATGTGGACGGGGTCGTGTGCTTGTCTACATGCATATGTTATGCATGTTCATGTTTCTGTGACTTCAAATGCCCACAAGCGTGTGTACGTGTTTTGGTTGGTTTGTACATTTGGAAGTAAAATGTTAGTCATCCTCCCACTGTCCCCTGCGGTGGTATGACCTCAGATTTGTTGACAGGGGTAAACTCCCCACTGACTAACCAACCGACAAACTGACATGGCAACAGTCCTGTCCTGCCAAAGTATTACGCTCACCTCTCGTGTTTCTTCTTGTGCTGTATGCATGAGCTTTTCATTCACAGTTATTCATTGTTCTCTATTCCAAATGGAAATTGCTGTGCTATACTTATGTGCTCTTCTCCTCTCGCAGCTCAGTACTTTGCAAGCACCATGATGATTGTGGGCTTGTCTGTGATGGTAACAGTCCTGGTACTACAGTTCCACCACCATGACCCCCATGGAGGGAAGATGCCTAAATGGGTAGGTTAACATTAAGTTTCAAACCCAACAATTAGTCATGAGCTAATTTTGCTTTCTGCTAGGCAGTGCATTATTTTCAAATCACCATGCAACTTATTCATACTGGTACATTCAAATACTCATCTAGACTGTTGCTAGGCTATGGCTCCCATTTGTCGGAGTAATACAGTGACATTTATTCAAACGTTGAAGCAACAAGATAATTGTTTTTAGTATGAGTTAAAAAAAGTGTGAGTTTCTGACCGTGGTCAGAAGGAACAGGAGACACACCGGAGTTTTGGTCGGAGACGATAACGTAACTCTTCTGCAGTGTGTAGTGTGCGCGCATGCACGTGGGAGGTGGAGCGAGTGAGAACGAGCGCGGTGTGTGAGTGAAGGCAGGCAGACAGAGGAGCAGAGTGCAGCGTCGACTCTGGCCATGGAGACTAAGGTTACGGTCTCCCCTGGGTCTTCTGGCCGTGGTCGGGGGGCTGGAGCAGGATTAGTTGACACTGTTTTGCAAGATGGGCTTTACTAGATATAACTTTGCGGTTTTGGTGCTTCTGTGTAGTTTGTGTTGGAACAGCATAGCCACACGCGAGCATGCATACTGTAGGAAACACCGAATTGCAATGATTTATAAGAGTGTAAGTGTAAGAAGTTACAAACAGTCCCTTAAAGGTTGAGAAAGCTCTGATTAAATGTGGGTTTCCACCAAAATATGGATCGAAAACACAAAAGCAATTCACCATTAGCAAGATTATCCACTTTGAACCATATAGTTATTAAATAATACTGCGTTCTGTGGAAGGGAAACCTATGATGGCATATTAAGGCTATTGTAGGTTTAAAAAATTAAATAATTACAAACCAGGGGAGGGGGGTAATATTCTGAGAAAAAAACTCAGAATTTCAGATATTAAAGTCATAATTTTCCAAGCAAATTTGGATAGTCTCAGAGATTAAAGTGCCAAATTTAGGAGAAAAAAACTTTCAGGTGAAGGTCCTGAAAGATACATATACACGTTTTCTGTTATGTTCTTTCTGTGTTCTTTTATGAACATAAGTAAATACTATTGTTGAAGTTACAGGAAAGTTTAGAACAACTTCTATCTTTGACTATACAGAGGCGTGTGTCTTTTATTTCAGCACAGGTAAATAGACTTTGTTTTACGATTTTATAATCCGCAAATTTTTGTTTTTCTTCTATAATTTTGCCACTTTAATCTCAGAGAATATCTAAGTTATTTTCTCATAAATTTATGACTTTATAATGCGCAAATATGTGAGTTTTTCTCATAAATTTTCCACTTTAATCTCAGAGAATATCCGAGTTTATTTCTCATAAATTTACAAGTTTTTTTCTCAGATATTACCCCCCTCATACATTATTATTCTATAAACCAATGGCACATTGTAGGTGCATGATCCCCTACAAAAACTATAGCAAATGTCACACTGGCAGAAGTACGATTGGGGAGTAAAAGTTCTATTTTTCTCTGTATTTCTATCTCCTTGCCTTTCTTTCTATTTTTCATATGAAGTTACCATTCATATTTTGGTCTATGACTCACCAATCTCATCTCTTCATCCAGGTCCGAGTCATCCTACTCAACTGGTGCGCCTGGTTTCTCCGCATGAAGAAACCTGGAGAGGAAAACAAAACAGCTGTGAGCTCCAGTAGCCTCCCAAACTACAAGTTCTCCCACCCTCCTCCTCACCATACCAGCACCAGCAGCATTCAGATGAGCACCATACCAGGGCAGGCGTCCAACCAGTCAACCACCACCAACGGGAACATGAACCTGTACTTTGGCTACCACTCGATGGGCACAGACAACCCTGCTTTCCCACCGAGCACTGATTCGGGTGTGGTGGTGTGCGGCGGCGGAGGAGTCGGCCACCCTAACGGCTCCTCCCCACATGACATCCACTCAGAACAGTCGCGGACTTTGCTACTGGAGCATGTTCCAGAAATTTCCCAGATCCTGGAGGAAGTGCATTACATAGCCAAGCGCTTCCGGGCGCAGGACGAGGGAGAGGCGATCTGCAGCGAGTGGAAGTTTGCAGCGGCGGTGGTGGATCGGTTATGCCTAGTGGCTTTCTCACTCTTCTCCATCATCTGCACCTTCACCATCCTCATGTCAGCTCCCAATTTCATTGAGGCTGTGTCCAAAGACTTCACATAAGGCTGATCTCCTCCCTCTGAGAGGAAAAAGAGAGGCAAAGATAACATTAAAAATCCTGACACGATTAGAACTGTGCCGCTCAAGCCTCCCTGCTACAACTATATGTTACGAGTCACAGGAAGCAAACCTTTCCCTCTATCTTCACACATTTGTCAGTAGTATATGGTTGTTTGGAGATGATGTGATGTTTTCCGTTCAAGGTGGCTCTCCTCGCTATAGCACCGTACTCACAGTATGCCACGTAGGAGGTTGAGGCTACATGCAGTAGTTAATGATGTAGAAACTCACACTAATGCACTTTTCGTCTGTATCCCTGCTGTACCACATCATTTACCTGCCACCACATGGGCTCCACGTCTCATGATAATATATTGTTAACACTCCTTCCCTTCCAGCTCTTTCTTTTCTGCTACTTTTTTCCACTTCCCTTCCCAACTGTTGCTCTTCTCATCTTCTACAAATTGCTTAATGTCTTCAACAGTTCAGTCAATAGAGTTCAATAAACAGTTTTAGGCATATAGTAGCTTTTTCAGGCCTGTATTCTAGTAATGCTATTTTTGTTTGTATTTTGTAAATAAATCTTCATCCTACTTTACAGTATGTGGTGAAGCTGAGATGAAATCTTTTTTATTACTGTAAGTTGGTTAATTTACTGAGATCTACTGACGTGTTAATTCACAGCACTGTACATCTCACTTCTTTTTTAAACTAAGGCTGCAACTAATGATTTTAATTGTAGATTAAAGGACCAGTGTGTAACAATTAGGGGGATCTATTGGCAGAGATGTAATATCATATTAATAAGTATGATTTCTTTAGTGTATAATCATCTGATAATAAGAATCGTTGTGTTTTCGTTACTTTAGAATGAGCCGTTTATATCTACATAGGGAGCGGCTCCTCTTCAAGGAGTCCGCCATGTTTCTATAGTAGCCCAGAACGAACAAACCAAACATTGTTGACTTTTCCTGCTTGGGTCGGAGTGGATAACGTTACTTGCTCCCGCCGACGCCACTCTCTCTCTCTCTTGCTTCACCACTCACTTTCCACGTACACACACTGTACACACTGGCTTTGCTTTAAATGGCTCTAGAGAGGGCCATTCACGTTTTTGCGTCGGCCACTGTAGCTCTCCAACACGCTTGGCACACGGGAGAGGCTTCAGTTGGTTGCAATCTCCTCAACTCACCGCTAGATACCTCCAGATCCTACACACTGGACCTTTAACTGCCGATGACTTTCTTACTCCTTTTTCATATAAAATGTCAGAAAAAAGTGAAAAATTCCCTTTAAACTTTCCCAGAGCCTAAGATTGCATATTCAGGTTGCTTGTTTTATCCAACCAACAGTTCAAAACTCAAAGATATTCAGTTTACTACCAATATGACAAAGAAAATATAATTTTTTCACATTGGAGGAGCTGGAAACAGCAAATGTTTGGCATTTTTGCTTGAAAAAATGACTAAAACGGTTCTTTAATAATCAAAATAGCTGCAGATTAACTTTTTCCTGAACGATTAATCCAATTATTGACAAGTCGTTTCAGCTTAAACATCTCCATCTTGTCACTCTCTTTTTCACACATGTAAGTATTGGATTGATCCTTACTCACCTCTTTCTTTCCTTTCAGGTCATCCTCATTATTTCCTTGCACTTCCTATTTTACCACCAATCTTCTCATTTCCTTCTTGTATAGCTTATACCCAGGTTCTATATCCATAAATGTGAACAGATAAAGTGTTACCATTGCCAGTAAATGTCATACTTAACTGTTACATCTGAGACATTTACAGTTTTGCTCTTTTATTAAAGCGTGAAGTAATTTCAGAAGGGATCCCCCAATATTTCTCGTGGCCTCCATCCCTTGTGCTAGAAATATATATTTAGTTAGCATATGACACACTCTGGCTATTTGTAAATCACTAACATTAATTCACAATGTATTATTATTTTGAGTGTAATTCAATGTTTATCTGGATTGTCTGCTAGTTGCGCAATGTGTTGCTGTATTTGGAGAAAAACTCACAATGCAAAAAGAAGATCAACAGCAGTGATTGAAAGACAATATTTGTTCTTCTGATGGATTTTTAAATGGATTCTGAAGGGACATCACCCCGGCAGAGATGCATTTGGTACTAATCTTTTGTAGTGCTGAGTGCTTTGTGTTTTTACTCTCTAATACTCAGCGAAAGGCAAACACTTGCTTCTCTAATCTCTAGCAACAACATGCGACAAGGATTACGGGGTGACTTTACGTAACAGATTTGTGTTAAACCTTCTCACCACCAGAGCATCCCCTCTGATCCTCAGTGGTACAAGACACTCGTGGATTCCCACTTGAACTGAACTCAGACTTCTCAAACTTGGCCATTTTAAGTTGAGTTTTAAGGAGAACCGAGGGAGAATG
Source organism: Sebastes fasciatus (assembly GCF_043250625.1). Lineage (NCBI taxonomy): Eukaryota > Metazoa > Chordata > Actinopteri > Perciformes > Sebastidae > Sebastes > Sebastes fasciatus. The sequence continues at coordinate 9,562,801 of NC_133797.1, read as the reverse complement.
AAAACAACAAAATACAATACACTGCGACTGCTGCAGAAATACTCACTGAAATGGAATTCATGCTGTTACAGTTAATCAATGAGCACAGTGCAGACAAATAGCTGCCACCTATTGTCTACCTTTCATGGTACTCTATGACTGTAAAGCATCTAAATGCCATATCCACTTATAATGGACAGACAGGAAAAGGTGAAGGCTGAAATGTACATGCAGTAGGCCTACGCTTTGTGTTCCTTCATTTTGATCCAGTTTTGCAGATTTAATCAGGATTCAATAATCTTTACACCGCTTTTTATGTCAAGCCAGGAATGTGATATCTATTTGGTTTAAACATTTAAAATATGTCCGTTTTAAAAAAAAAAAGTATAGTAATGTTATTATAGATGCCGTTGTTGTAATGTTAAAGGAATGACTCAATGTTTTGGGTTTCTTATTGAGAGTTAATGCCTTGACACAACAAGTTGACGGTCGGCAGTCGGACAGTTTGTCAGCCTAATTTTTGCGGTTGTGTCCCGCACCGTCGGCTCTAGTCTGCCGGTGTCGGAGGCTTTTTGGCTGATTCAGCATGTTGAATTGGCAGCGTAGTTCGCTGTTGAGAGAAATCACTCTGATTGGCTGTTCAGCTTTAGCGAATCAGTGCACGAGAAGAGAAACGTAAGTGAGGAAAGCAAGCCAACAAAGTCAAGAGGAAAACACAGAAGGCTCTTCTCATTTTTTATCTTCATCTCATCTGATCATTCCAATACACGGATATTTTCACAACCACATGGCCATCTGGAATGAAGCTAAGTGGTGATTGAGAGTGGTGTGAAAATGGTCGGCAAACGCCGCTTTGTTTCATGTAGGCCTACGTATCATAACAACGGCTTGTATATCCGCAGTCCTCTGTCTTCTGGTTTCCCTTTTTGAATGATGAATACAGACTACCGCCACCTGCTGGTGTGGAGAGTTATTTCCTCTCACGCAGGCGCAGAACGTACGTGCTAACTGGTCGTCAGCTGTCGTCTTTGCAGTGTGTTCAAATGCAACTTGTCGGCCAAGACAAAGGCGACACAACAGCCGCTAGTTATTTGATGTCGGCTTGGTGTGTCTGGGCCTTTAGATGAAGAGGCCATTGATTGAATCTCATGTCTGAATGACAGATATGAAGCTGCAGCAAGTAGCTGGTTAGCTTAGCTTAGCACAAAGACTGGAAACGGGGAGTTAAATGAGAAGATCGATCCGTTCTCACAGTCGAGATTGGTATCAATCTTCTTGTCTAACTCTTGACAAGAAAGTGAATTCAGAATGTTGGACTACTCCTCTAATACTGGTCCATTTGTCATTTGCACATTGTGTAGATTGTAAGTTGCAGGGGTTACTGCAGGTGAAGACTGAAAGCTGAGCACTTAAGATCTAAGAGAACTGTTTTTTTTTTTTTGGGAAGGAACCCATGCTGGGTTTGTTATTTTGCAAGTTCAAGTGGACAGGAGTGGGAAGAGGGGTCTTGGTCACTGTCAGTATGTTACGTAATAGATCGAGGAATAATGCAAAACCTCGATCACTGACTCATCTTGGAGAATATGAACAGTGGAGATGTAGTAACTCATATGAGACATGGAATTAGAAGTGTCTTCTACATACATGTGACATGGACTAACTTATGTAGATACTTTGTGAGATAACCCGACCCATGTCTATTGTTACTCATGTTGATGTCTCTTCAGCATATGTTTTTCATGTGATAACCTTTAATGGCACCAAGTGTGTTCAAAGTGTGTTAAATCAAGAATGATGGAAACACAAATGGGACTGTACTGAAAATACGAAAAGAGAATTAGGTATTCTGTGTAAAAGAGTTGAAGCTGCAACCACACAACTGGCTCAAATAGCAGTGTTGCAAATGTAAAACTGCTGACTGATATGGAAAAGTACACTTAAAATGAGGGTGTGACTGTTTGCTTTTGCCATACTATCACAGGCTTTTTTTTTGTTTTGAATCACCAGTGTTGTATTTTGGTCAACTTGAGTGTCTTTTTCTTTGTGTTCTGTGCCTCTCTGCTCATTATGATTCACTCTCCTTTGAAGGATGCACATAAATGCTCACTGTACATGACTATTTTGAGAAAAAATAAAGAAGAAATGTGATAATTACTGGCATTTGAGTGGCTGACATGCAACAATTTACTAAATAATACATTTAAAAATGCTTTCACTCACCAAAGGTGTCAGACCATCATTTCTTTCCTGAAGTGACTGGGTTTTGACAGGGTTGCTGTTGTCGATCTAGCTGGACAGACAGTGTGACGTCAGCTTGTCATCTGATGCGCCTGGTTAATAACAGCATGTGATTACCATAGTATTTTTCACATACAACAAAATGTGACGGTTTTCAGCTTAAAAAAATACAACCAACACATAACAGGAAATGCTCACTTTTCATTTAAAGGAATATAACGGTCGGCAAGAAAGAAAATAAGCATATTTCCCAAATGTTGAACTACTCCTTTAAATCTGAAATCTTCAAAATGACCACCATGAAATGACACAATGAGTGAGACAGAGAGCCACTGAGCCCGGCATCTGTTGATTTATGAAACCAGGCAGCTCTATATTTTGTACTCTATTTTTTCTTTGATTGACAAAGAAGAACTGACACATTTTCCCCATTCCCCAAAACATACATATTGATGAGGGAACTATTCATTTTATTCTAGCTAAATATTTATATCTCATTTACACTAAATCGAAACATTCAGGGCTCCCTGTCTTGGGAACAGTATTTATAAATAGTATGTGTGTTCCAGAATTAATTTGCTTTTCAGGTGTAGTTGTACGTGCACGTGGCCTGATATAGTGGTATTAAAGTTTAAAGGTGCACTGTGTAATCTTGGCCATTCAAATTAAAGCATAAAACAGGAATGTCGTGCAGCATTTAGTATTCTCTCACCACCCCCAACTCTCACCGACTTCCAGCGTCCCTGGGTGCAAGTCGTTTTCTCATATCTGCCACTTTGGATTTAATCCAATTAAAAAACTATCAAAACATACACGGACCATGGATGTATAATTGAAAAGCCCTTAGTGTAACAATAGACTGTATATAAGAAGTGGATGTGGTCACCATGATGTCACCCATTGGTTTGTAGACAGTCAATTTAAAGCCTCGACTTCGGCCTTTTGGCTGTCACCATCTTGGTTTTTGGCCGTTGCCATCTTCCACTTTTGCAACCAGAAGTGACACGAGAGGGTGGAGCGAAGTACAACCGAATGCTGAATAAGACATTTTTTTGGCGACCAAAAAGGTCATAATTAACTGTGATAAACTGAAAACACACTGTGAAAGGGTTAAAGTTGTAAGATGAAAACACAGACAACTCCCAGACCGGACAACGCTGTGGTGGCGACCTGTCAATCACAAAGTAGCCACGCCCTAAAGCATACCCTGCTTTATGGTCTATTTGACTCTAAATGGGACCATGCTTTACTAAATGAACATCATTCTGTATTGAAGAAGACTTGAAACTAGCGATTGAGACCATAAACTCATGTTTACAATGTTTACTTTAATAAATCAAGTGAGAAAGTAGGGTAATTTTCTCATAGGCTTCTATACAATCAGACTTCTTTTTGCAACCAATCCTGCAGGCTATTAAAAAGAATGCAAGTGTAAGACACTTCTGCACTGTCTTCACTTCTCAGACCCTGGAGTTGCCCACTGGTGCAGCTCTACTACTTCGTGAGGGCAGACTGCCATTACAGTGACTCACTATCACCTCTCGAGATATAAGTAATACAAGGCTGGGATTGGTCGGTTAGCATACTCATTTCAGTAGATATCTCGGCAACACTACACACTGATGTCTTTGACATAACATCAACACTGTAACCTCTTCACATGCACGCATCTGGCCATATCTTACAAACTGTACCTTTAAGGACACCTTTCAGACTACTGCTCAATGTTTTTTTTTTTGCTTTTCTGCACCCAGAGCTGATTTACAAGTTAATATGAGCTCAGATGTGAAAATGTAAGAGCGAGCCAGGATGGATGAGAAACCTTGCTCATTTCCAGGCAGGAATGAATGACTGAGATACTGTAGGCTAAGTCAGGAGGGATCCAATCTCCTTACTGATATTAGTTAAGACATTTGGCAGCTCACACACACACACACACACACACACACACACACACACACACACACACACACACACACACACACACACACACACACACACGCACTATCACCAAATGCTGCTCTGTAGAGTGATGACATGTCCAAATTGGTCAAATCTAATCTCAGGCTTCACTACGTGCAGACAGACAGCTGTTGGTGGCTGGAAATGTACCACACCATGCAAAAACACAGACACACAGACACACACACACTTTAATTTGTCCCTAGTCCACCCCTCCCTGCAGACTGTCCCAGTGCTGTTTCCCTTTTTCTGGTCCCAAGATGTAACAGACCACCTGGGTTATAAATTTGTGTATGTGTGTGTGTGCGTGTGTGTGTGAAGGGGGGGAGAGGGGGGAGTTATGCAACCCTGGTGAATAATGTTTGCTCTGTTTGGTGGCACTGTTGGTGCCAGGTCAGCTGGAACAGATCTCCGCGGACTTTGTGCACTTCGTGTAGTGTAAAGACACACACCTGCCCCTCCTGTGAGATCTATATTGCCGTTCGTTTTGTAGAATAATTGCCTGCACGCAAATACCCTTCTGGTCTTCAGGTGGGGACTCTAGTTCAGACAGAGCCCGAACAGGTGTGACCTTGTACCGTTGCATGACTGAGGTGGAGGGTTTCTGCCGCGGTCACAGCCTCGGATACTGTTCACTCTGACCTGTATATTTAAACTGTACATAAAAGACTTCAGATCTTTGTTCTGCATACAGAACATGAATATGACTCAGAATCATTACGTCTAAATAAAACAGGACCCAAATGCCTTTATGTCAAGTCTTGGAACACTAGAATGTTTTGGGATTATTATTATTATCAATCCATGCATACATAATCCAGAAGCCGTTATTTAAAGGGAAAAAAAAGTTTGACATTTTGTGAAATACATTTACTCGTGTTCCTGCCAAGACATTGAGGAGAAGATTAATATTATGCTTATATATAAAGGTATAACCAGCAGCTGTTTAGCTTAGCTAGCATAGATAATAGAAACAGGGGGACTGTTTGCTCTCCCGCATGCCACACACAAAGGGAGGCACGTATTAACGGGGCAGTCTAGTAGCAATCCAACAGCACCATAAATTACATTTATATAACCACCACAATAATACAAAATTATATTTTCCAAATTTTTTTAGGGTGATGACATCATCCATCGTGTTGGACTATTTCTTGGTCAGGCACTGGAGTCTCTGCTCATTGTCTTTATGCTAAACTAGTCTAACCAGCTGCTGGCTGTAGCTTCATATTTATTGTACAGACACGAGAATGGTATCGATTTCCTCATCGGCCAAAAACCTGTAAGTCACTGTTGTGGTGGAACTTTTAATGAAATCGATCGGCATTGAATAACCTAAATGACTTTTGTCAACATCATTAAACCAAATTACAAATCACTCAAGTGAGAGCACGGTTTACCCACTGTCAATCTGTGCTTTTCTTTATTACAAACATGTCGATTAGTTGTCAGATATTAATGTTAATAGCTGTCCTGAGAGATGTTTTTATCAACTAGGTTTTCTTTATGTCTGAATCTCACTCTCTATCATTTCTAATCTCTTCTCCGCCTTTTCTTCCCCTTTAAAAATAACACATCCATTTTCCTTTGGACCCATCTGTTTCAAACATCAGCCATGTCCTCTTCCCTCTGACTTAATCCACAGGGAAGTGTGTGTGTGTGTGTGTGATGATAAAACATTGTTAATCTGGTTTCAGAGTGACTGAGGCATATAATCTCATTTACTCCTTCAATCCTTCAGTTCTATAACCTAACAGCATTAGGCCTACAGCACATTCACAGTTATTCATAGTTCATAATCTTGGCTCATAAAAGGATTGATTAGGAAAAAAGGAGGTTAATAAAGGAGGTTAGGAGGTCAGTGGATGATGCTGTTGATGAAACAAGAGCTGCAGAAAGTCATGCATGTGTGAAGTCATTTGTGCAGTCACTGTGTACGCACTAGTTGACTTGCACAAAATTAAAACTGAAATGAATTAAACTGGATCACTGTGCTTTCCCAATTCAACAAAAACTAAATTTTTTTAGTGCAGTAACTTACTTGCAGCAAGTAAAATCTGTCTGTTTTCACTATCCGTGTATGAAGGTGAGATTAATAAATAGAAAGGTTTCACCTCTGAACTGACAAGTCCTGATGATGCCCCCACAAAGTCAGACAACTCATCACCATTTACAGCTTTAGAGAATCCTTTGCATCACATGTACTTTGGCGCCTCTGCTACACATTCAAACCCTGCACAAAAAACAGAAAGATTAAGTTGGTGTAATAACCAAAGTGCACAGTAGTCTGTACATGTGGGACAGTGAAGGACAGACGAATAGGTAGCGGGAAAAGTGAGAGTGAATGATTAAAATGGGAAATCAGGTAGAACCTCAGAACAAAGGTGGTCAAACATTGGTCAAACTCTTTTAGCTTTATGACGTCTACATCATATTTAACTATATTATTTAACTATTATCACTGTATTAGTATTTTGATAGTGTGCATACATGATACACTATTTTTTTTGCTTTGGCTCTGTTTTTACAAGTTTCAGTTTGCACAACTCATAATGCAAAGAGACAAAATAAATTGCTAAATTCTCAACAATAAACCCATAAAGCCTTCCTTACATACAAAGAGCTAAACACTAAATTGCATGCTCATGCTACAGCCAACCCATAGCTCAAGCTTAAATTATAAATTTAAATGATAAATTACTTAGCGCACAGATCAATGAATCAATGCAACATGTTTTTACGTGTTCTCCTAATTTTATTCTTTTATTATATGTTCTTATATTATTATGTCATTATTGCCCTGGTGAGCAGCATTACAGCATAATTGCTAATTACTTCAACCCAACTGCCTAAAGGAAAGAAAAAAGGACCAAACTATAATTACTGTCTGTCCAAAATGTCACCACTTCATCACTTCATCCTATTAAACATTTTTTGTGAAATTGTCATAATTAGCATATGAATTCTTGAGTTTTGGCCTTTGACCATCAAATTCTAATCAGTTCATCCTTGAGTCCAAATGGACATTTGTGCCAAATTTGAAGAAATTTTTTCAAGGCATTCATAAGATATCACGTTCACGAGAATGGGTCGGATGGCGTATGTACGTATGGACAGACACCCCGAAACATAATGCTACTATAAGAAGTGGATGTAGTCACCATGACGTCAGCTATTGGTTTGTGGACTGCCGTTTTGAAGCCTCGAGTCATTTTGGCCGTCGCTATCTTCGTTATTTGCAAACAGAAGTGACACGAGAGGGTGGAGCTAAGTACAACCGCACGGTCAATAATACATTTTTAGGCTCTTTATGTCTTTTTTATTATAAAGCAAGTTCAAGTGCTATATAAATACTGTGAAAATATCGAAACGCTCAATCCACGGTGAAATACAGACAGCCTTTATTCAGAAACTGCCTTTAAAACAAGCCGTCAAGATTTTGGTCTATTTGTGCTGTCACAAATATACAATATATAAACCATTACACGGTTTATCTCCTGTTGCAGTGTATGTGAATGACATCAGCTGACAGGAAGTAAACATGGACTAAGTTGTTTCCTGGCATTGCAATTCCATTGATATGTGATAAAACGGAGCGTTTCAGACGTAGGGTGAATACAGGCAGTATGAGAACAAAAAAGTGCTTTTTGAACATTACAGCATGTAAACGTTATAGTAGAGACATAAAATACAAGTACAAACCTGAAAATAAGCATGATATGGGACCTATAATACTTTATTTTATGTGCTATGTGAGGTTTCGAGGGGAAAATTAGTAATGCAGCATTTTGTGTAAAGCGTTTTTGTAAATTGAAACTGTTGTGCAAGAAGCAAATACTGTAATAAGCAGTGAGATATATTGTAATATAAAATATCTAACATCTGTGCTCATGCTTTTAAAGTTGTCTTTCTCTCTCCAGCATTGTACTTTTATTTATTTTTTATTGTTATGTGCTGCTCTTCCCCAGGTTGATGTTAAATATACTGTTTATGTATGCCCATTCCTGCTTGACGTTACCGGAGCAGTAAGGCGTGATGGAGGCAGTGTGTGTGACAGAGACAGAGATGGAGTGTGTCTGCACCCTGCCCCAGTACTGCAGTGGGTGTACTTAATGTGTTTGAAGAGCCATATTTTATGTGTGCTGCACTGCATGCCCTAAGTGACACAAATAGGCTGCTGATGTGTGTGGGGGTTGTGGCGGAAACATTTTATCATTTGATGATCATCACTCCTTCTCCTGTCTCAACTCACCCCTCTAAGCTATTCCGTTTTTTTGTTTTTTTTTGTTTGAGAACCATTAACATCCATGTGTCTGGCAAAAACATCTCTGTTCATCCGTCTACTGTATCTATTCTGCCGTCCATCCCTCCATCTTTTCTCTCCCTGAGGCTACATGTGTACTGTAAGTTCCAGTAAGCACATTCATCCAGTGACTTACCGCTCAGCGTGAGTGGAGCTCTTCGGTATGGGAGTCTAGTATATGGTGTCTCATCTTCAAAGATCTGGATGTACTGCACCGCTTTCATCAATTGTGAGCAGGATAAGAGATGGTTCCTGCATATAACTGATATAAATCTCCACGGTTACACGAAGGAAGCAGATAGATCAGTCAAGGCTAGCTCAGAAGTGTTTATTACACTGTATTTGAAGTAAGTGCACTTTCAGCATGAATCCTATCTGTAAAAATCTTTATAAATAATTCCACAAAAGCTTCAAAGTTAATCCAAGGTTGTGCATAGAGGTAAATGTTTCAGTCACATTTAATATTCCTTTTTGTCCTTGGATAAAAAACTTAATCATCCAACTGGCACAGCAGAGCCGAGGCTTTTGATATCCAATAGTCGCTGGGTCGATTGGAGGGAAGCATTACTGTCACAACAAAATTAGTTGAGTGACCTGGATGGAGACAGAAATAAAGGGTGAGGGGAAAAGTCAAATCAAATTAGCTATCCATTACATTGCTTCAATGTTGAAAGAAATTCTTCTGGACACCAAGAGATGGTAAAATGCCCTTGAGCAAAACAATAAACCCCTGCCTGCTCATTCAGTATAAACATGTGTCAGCTAAATGCCTTCAAATGTGAGTGCAATTAGAGTTGTTCCGATACCAGTATTGGAAATGCGTCTGATACTACCCAAAATTTGGTATTGGATATTGGCGAGTACGCCAGTCTATGTACCGATACAATACCGTAATTTATTAAACGAGAAAAAAATCAGTTTGTTTAAAGCGGGGGTGTTTTTGGCATCATTGGGCAAAACTTCCATAATAACCTTTCAGCATATTATAATTGAAGTGTTCTGAGAGAAAACTAGGCTTCTGCACCTCCTCATGGCTCTGTTTTCAAGCTTTAGAAAATATAGCCTGTGAAGGGAGACTCTGGCCAATCACAGGTCATTTCAGAGAGAGAGAGCATTCCTATTGGCTGTTCATTCAACAGAGGCAGCTGTCAAACTAGGCAACGCTGATCAAATATTAGTTAATATTCTGTCACTCTACTGACTATTTTTCACGTTAAATGTTTTCAGAAACATCTTGTAGTGTACTGTTTAGGTGTAAAATGAGAAAGTTTGCTCTGGCTGATGGGCGGTGCTTGGTAATTCCTCAAATGATCTCAACATGGCGGCCGGGTCACAAACTCTCTCATTTTACAGCTAAACAGTACACTAAAATTTTTTTCGTATGATGTATGATGATGTATGATTGACAGCTGCTCAGAGACGACAAGGCTCCAGCTCGGCTCTGATTGGTTGTTTTCCTCCAGGCTGTGAAATCCTGCAGATGCCATTAGGAGCACCGGAGGACACAGAGGCACATGATGTTTTTCAGATTACCTGTCTCATGCACTACTGTCAGAATATAGTGACCGCTTTGTAAAAATAACTTTTTTTAATCATATTTGCTCTAATCTCGCCTACTGCTGCTTTAACCAGAAATCAATTATTTTTATATAATAATAATAATTATTAGAATTTTTAGTATCGGGAAGGAAAAAGTGGTATCGGAAACGTCTCTAGGTGCAATCTTAACCAGTATGTAAATGTGGGCCCCTGTGTGGAGCCAGTATGTACCTGTTGTGGATAAAGTCCCAGCTCTGGCTGAGGTCTTGTACAGAGGAGCATGGTAGAGGTCAGGATCAGGCACGTAGTTCTGCTGTGGCTCAAAGTGCACCACCGGCAGCATGGCGTTCATCACTCGAGGTAACGCATCCTCAATCACCATGTTGTCATTGTCCCAGCGACTGGAATCCATGAATATGCCATGCACGAGCACGCCATTCTCCGGCTCTGGTAACTGTTGTGAGATCAGATAGCAGTGGTGAGGTAAAAAGATACATATTCACAGTAATCCATCCTTTGTAATGCATCGTCGCCTCTTGAGTTTTCACAGCAATGTATGTCGCAATGGAGCATAGTGTTCTTTCACATTCACCACTGCTCTGACCGTCACTGCTCATTTTAGAAGCTGAACATAAACACAACATTTTCTATTTTACCGAAGCTTTAAGGATTTCATTTTCATTAGCAGAGAGTTGCAGAAGAGTTGGCAGGATGGTTTAGTGATTTGTGGGGTTAGTGAAGACTGGGTTTGCTGTCCAGTGCAAAGGTCTTGCCGACAAGAAGATTGATACCACTCTCAAATCTGTGCAGAAAAAATATAGCTGGAGCCAGCAGGCGGTGAGCTAGGCTTAGCACAAAGACTGGAAACATGGGGAAACAGCTAGCCTGGCTCTATCCAAAAGAAAAACTAAAAATGTGGGTGTAATGGAACAGGAACTGTAAAGTCTGCAGATAGTTTGAGGTGAGAGAACTCAAGGAAATGTGCAAATATTAGCTGAGTTGTGTGTCTGCAGTGAAACCTCAATGAATAAAAAAAATACTTACTATTGCCAGAAGACACTATTCTAGTGTTTGCTTGTTGCTGTCAACCAGTTAGTCAAGTATTTAATACTCTTATCAACATGGAAGAGGGCAAATTTGCTTGCTTTATGCAAATGTATTTATATATTTATGATTGGAAATCAATTAACAACACAAAACAATGACAAATATTGTCCAGAAACCCTCACAGGTACTGCATTTAGCATAAACAATATGCTCAAATCATAACATGGCAAACTCAAGCCCAACAGGCAACAACAGCTGTCAGTACAAAACTGCATGTGATTATCATAAAGTGGGAGACTCGTGGGTACCCATAGAACCCATTTTCATACACATATCTTGAGGTTAGAGGTCAAGGGACCCCTTTGACAATGGCCATGCCTGTTTTTCCTTGTCAAAATTTAGTGTAACTTCATAGCGTTATTTAAGCTCCTTCCTAACAATCTAGTGTGACATGGTTGTTTTTTTCCTTAGGTTTTCTAGTTTAATATGACACCAGTATCTTCACTCTAGCTTTAAAACTGAACCCGCTTAATCACAAGTTGCAATAATGCTTTAAAGAAATTAATGTCGTTAAAATAAATTTGCGTTAAAGCGTTATTATCTCGTTAACTTTGACAGCCCTAGTTTGAAATCATCTTTTTTTCAATTATTATTAGTTTTTTTGGGGGCACATGGTGCTTAAATTAGAGAGCCGCCTCCAAAAGAGATGACAGGAAACAAGGAGAGAGCAACACGGGGAATGGCAAGCAACCGAGGTCCCCAGCTGGACACGATCCAGGAATGCTGCGGTTACCGGTCGGTGCCTTAAACCCCAGGATACCCTATGTTTGAAGAAATCTCATGGGGACAACTGGAACCGACTAGATTTACCAGAATCCTTAAACATCACTTACCAACAATGACCCCACCCTTTCCAGTACCTCAACATCCATGTCCAGTTTAGTGTTGTGAGGCAGAGTGCGTAGAGCCTCACAGACCGCTACCTGGTCTCGGTACACCGGCACCATGTTGAAGCGGAAGTTGAGCTCATCGATGGGCAAATTGTAGTGCCTGGCGTGATTCTGAAGCACCCCTACAGACCAGCAGGCAGAGGGGAGCATTACAGATACATTTCATCCTGTTCTTTTGCAAGATCTAACGTAATGTAAATAGTGGCAACTCAGGATATTGTTGAGCAGTTAAAAGCCAATCACATTATTTTTATGTAAAAGAATAGTGGGAGCGATCACTATATTTCAGCAGTTTACTGCAGTGGTTCATTAAAAGCATGGAGGATATTTTGGTGCTGCAGTGTTTTACCAGTAAGGAAGCCTTGAGGGAAGAAGAATCCTGAGATCCAGAAAGATTTGGGCGGACCATCTGTGATCCAAGTCTAGCAAGAGAGAGAGAGAAAACGTAATTAAAATGCGTGTATCTTTAAATAACATTTTCGTTCAGTGTTTAACAAGCCATGGTGCATTACAGGAATCCTGTTACGTATGGGGTCTGACAGTGACTCAACTTGGACTGGCAGTGAGGTGGATTCTCCACTGAGGTAGTGAACGTGTGCAGTCTGACTCAGCGGCTACTCATCACCTCATAAACTAATGCAACTGTCCCCCGTTTGTCCCCCTTTCTGTGTGTGAGAGTGAATTTCAGTGATTGTGCAACACACATGTTCAGACCAGTCTCACGGAAGAATGGCTTAAGTCAGGGGAGATGAACCAAATGCTGAAAGAGGGGTACAGAGAGACAGAGAGAGAGAGAAAGAGGGAAAGATGGTCTGTGCCTCAGGGAGGAACGCGGACTGTTCATGTGTTATTAGTGTTTTCAACTTGATGAGAAAACACACACACACGGTCAAACACACACAAAAATACACTTGTATGCATGCGCTCACACACGCGCACAAAGAAACCAGTATGCATGGTGAAATTTCTCTGTCATGTCAGTGTGTGTGAGTCAGTGATACAGAGACTTGAGCCAGAAGAAGGAAGTGAATCCTATTATCAAATTTCTTCCCACGTTTTCACTAATCTCTGACTAGAGGTTATATTGATAAAATTTTTATGGAGATGAATAATTTCTAAAAAAAAAAAATACATCCACAAAGCTTTTAGAAAGGTGCCGAATACAAGTATGACTTTTTCGTGCATCATTAATGACCGCAAAGCTGCATTCTCAATTATTCAACCTGTGTTTTTCATCAGATTTCATAAATTTTATGTGAAATAAGTTTGACCAAAGTGATAGAAATGTTCAATATAATCTTAAATAAGATTAAATAAAAAATATTGCTGACAAAATTAAGAGAGGTAAAATGTTTTACTAAAATCAAATTACTTTTCAATGACTAAAACGTTTTGAGTTGTCGTCGACAAAAACTAGACTAACATTATGAAGGATAAAAATGACTAAAATGTGACTAAACTAATGTGCATTTTCATATTTAGACTAAGACTAAATCTAAAATAGCTGCCATAATTAACACTGGTAAACACGTAGTGTGTCTGTGTCGCCAGCGACCAAGTTACCAGTTAGTGTGGAAACAACGGATAAATGGCTGAGATTGATGGTAAGCTCCCCGCTTCACTCCCGTACCAATCCTGAAAAATAAGTAGGTATAGGCCGTATACCTGCGTATACCCTTCACTACACCACTGCTTAGATTACAAGATCAATGTTTCCTAAAACTAGCTAGCCATATCCTCAAATTATATTACATTAATCTTGAAACGCCACCGCACATAGTAACCTAAATCTATAGCTAACGCAGGCCTATAGCTACATGTTACAAAATGACTTCATTACTCTACCACGAGTTTCATCACTTGACATGACTGTCTGTCTGAGTCTCACTCCACTCAACCATAAAATATGCAGGTTGTGCAACGAACCGGTAACCACTTGTTGTAAAGTGAATGCAGTAGAACGAAGTAAGGAGAGTGTGACATCTAGTGGCTCAATGTTATCAATGTAATAGCACCTTTAATATATATGCTTTTCCGTTGTCTTTATTAAGACAAATTATTTTAAACAACTTATCAATACAATTCAACGTTAGCAAGAGAAAATAACGCCAATATGTGTGTGTTTGTGTGTCCGTATTTTTTCCCATTTCTCTTCCAAACCTGGATAAAGGAGGTCCTGAGGGTCAGGTCTCTGACCCAGGAGGCCAGGGGTTTGAGAGAAGGGTAGGCGGAGTTTGCCCAGTGGGTGGGAACCTGGTTGTTCAGGAAGCTTGTGTATATTCGGTCCATCTCTTCCGACATCACCACCAGACCTGCTATGGCCTTTTGCAGAGTGATAAGAGACATCTGGGAAACATAAAAAAAAAAATCATACATCATAATGAGGTGGTGGAAAGGACAATAAAGAGCTCTAAAAAAAGTTGTTAATTTCTGATATATCTAATGTTACATATATATGTATGTATGTATATATATATATATATATATATATATATACATTCTTGCTCAACATAATTCATCAACTTTTTTCATTTGTTTTCCTCAGGTCATTTCTCTACAGAAGCCCTGAGAGGCAAGTGAGAAAAAATAATTCTAGTGATCCATTTTCTGATCTAAATTGTTTTCTCTCCTGTGTTTATGACTAAAAAACATATGGGAAAAAAGGTTTTGCCATGATAATCTTTCTCACTTATTTTCTTTTTGTTTTTCATCTGTGAAACAGGTGAAAAAAAAAGGTTTGCTACTTTTTTTTTGTAAACAGGACTAAAAGCAATCATGTTTCCTTTCAGGTGAGTTTTATTTTCATAACTTGCTAACACACAATAAAAGTTGTGTTCAGAGGGCACGGATAAATTAAAAGTCAAAAGAAAACATGATGTAGTTTGAGTATTAAAATAACAAACCCTTAAAAAAGGATCCTGAAAAAATCAGCAGCCAAAACCTTTTTTTCCCACCTATATCACAGGTGAACATTTTTTTAAGGAACTTAGAAAGATTAGCCTGGAAAAAGCTTTTTTCCCTGTGCTTAGGTCATAAACACAGGAGAGAAAACAAATTAGATGGAAAATGGATCACCATAATTTGTTTTTGTCACTTCCATATTTTTGCTTCTAGGTCTAAGTATAATTCCTCTAGCAGTGTTTGCTCATATCAACAGCTGACAGGAAATAAACTTTGACCGAAGCGGATTCCGAGCGACAAAACTCAAATGAAATATACGTATATGTAAAATGTTCCAAAGTGTGCGTTTGTGGGAGCTAGCTATGTGTGTCACCCTGAGCACTTTCAGCAGGTTGTTGAATCGGTCTGCCTCTTGGCCCAACATGGTTGTCAGGGAGTTAAGGCGGCCGTGTTCGTCCCGGACAAACATAGATTCCACCGCGTCATCCATGTCCAGACGCTCTGCACAGACAGGTAGACAATTAGGGAGACAAACCGATAACACAGACAAAGACAGGTAGGCAGACAGACAGACAAGATACACATGAAAAATACTGACACAAATGAATGTGGGTGTTTGCATGTGTATCTGTGTGTGTGTGTGCATGTACCAGGTAGCTTGGCTAAGATGGATTCAGCGAGCTCGCAGACTATGTCATCGTTACTTTTAGCTCCATGGCCGGCGGATGAGCGAGGATTTACATCCAGTATGGTGCTGATAAGAGTCATGGTTTCTTGGCGCTGTGGAGGCAAACATATAATAAACACATACACACACACACAAGGAAACATTATTGATATTTCACAGTTGCACTCTCATGCTCTCTGAATAAAAATGCTTTTATAACTGGCCATAAACTGTAGGAGCAGCTCCAGATTAAATCATGAATAAGCCCATAAATAATGGCATTTACTAGGTAAAATGAGCTACTTAACACATTAGCCCAGCAAAACAAACTAAATCAAAACAAATAATATGTCAGTTCGTTTACAACATCAGCTCATATGAGAAAAATGCAGATCTGTATGTTTTTCTTCTGTAAGATACTGCTATTGTTCCTCACCTGGAACGCCAGGTTGGCATTCTCATGCATGCCAAAGACTTCAGGATCATTTATGATTGGAAGACTCTCAATGTATCTCTTATATTGCTCTAGTTCATCTGTCTCTGGGGCATAGTAGATACCTTAAACACACAAGGGATAAAACCATTAATCCAAAGAAAATATACAGTATATAAGCATGCACCAAGACAAATCGACTTTTGCAAGCACACACACCTGCTATACTGAATTCTATTATTAAGTGATCCTGTTATTTTGTCCATGCCCTCTATATATACAAGGAGAGAGAGGAGAGAGCCTGAGACTGAAAAATACCTGAGGAGGAATAGGCATAGCCAGGCTCCAGGGTTTGAGGTGAGAAGAAGCCTTTAAGGATTGTCCTGAGGCAGCGTTGGTCCCAGGCGTCCGTCACTCTGCCTCCATATGTGATCTCACCTGGGGAGACACACACACAAAGACCACTTAATGTTATTAGTCTGGATCAGTGTTTCTATAAAAGGAGGTGCTGGTTTTAATGACCATCCCTGCTTTAGTCTTAGTTACTTAGTGTATAGTTGGTGTTCGAGGGGTGACGAGCCATTCCGTCTATCTAGAAAAACGTTTTTCCCACTTTCAAATTACACACAATTTCCCCAAAAGCCCAGATGTCTCAATTTTCCACCAGTACTTAAACGCAGCATGCATTTGTGGATCTGTTTGAGCTGGAGACCGTAAAAATAGTCTCAAAACTCCACACACAAATGTAACCTGATCTGTGCATATCAGGCGATCCGTGTGCACACAGGAAGCTTTTAGAAAGTGAAAATAATCAGATCTGTGAAGATGAAGTTAAAAATCGGTAAGTAAAATATTAATATTCATTCAGGTTGTGATGTGTGCATTTGTAAAACTGTTTTAAATGAGTTCAAATTGATTGGTATTTGTGTGTAGGTTAGAACACGCATTTGTGAGTACTCAAAATGACGCACAAATTGTTGTACAGATTTGTAAGTCACGTAATACAAATTGGTGACCATTTTGAGACTAATTTCACTCCATCGTCAACCTGTATAAAAACAAGCAGTAGCAAACAGGTAAAAAATGTCGGACACAGCACCAAAAAAAACACAAATATAGTAAGGCCAAACGGCAAGCAGTCAAAGTTCGTTCCAAAATAAGAGTGAATCTGGGGTTGGCTTTCACCCGCTGGCGAGCACCCTAACCCTCGTTGAGCCGGGGAAGATGGGCCAACTTTGAATGTTGTGCTTACAAACCTCAACCGACAAATCCTACGCATTGTACCTTAAATAACTAGATTTACCGCCTTGCGTTTGAATGCCTCTGCTAACCAGGGTAGTTAAAGTTTACATCCATGTCTGTCCAAAATGTCATCACTACATCATTTTATCCTGTTATGTTTGTGTAACATTTTCATAATTAGCATAAGAATTCTTGAGTTATGGCCAAAAATGTGTTTTGTGAGGTCACAGTGACCTTGACCTTTGACCACCAAAATCTAATCAATTCATCCTTGAGTCTAAGTGGACGTATGTGCCAAATTTGAAGAAATTCACTCAAGGCAATCCTGAGATATCATAAAAATGGAATGGAAGTAAGGTTACAGTGACCTTGACCTCTGACGATCAAAATCTAATCAGTTAAGCCTTGATTCCAAGTCGACGTTTGTGCCAAATTTGAAGAAATTCCCTCCAGGTGTTCCTGAGATATCACATTCACGAGAATGGGACGGACATGAGGTCACAGTGACCTTGACCTTTGACCACCAAAATCTAACCAGCTCACCCTTGAGTCCAAGTGGATGTTTGGGCCAAATTTTCTGAAATTCCCTACAGGTGTTCTAGAGATATGGGTTCACAAGAATGGACCAGACGGACGTACAAACAGACGGACATTTGGAAAACTTAATGTCTCTGGCCACGGCTGTCGCCGGTGCGAAGGCATCAAAACTTCAAAACATGCATATTGCAGCTTTAAACTCCCCAGTACCTTAAAGTTCTATAAACAAGCATGGTGACCTACTCAATGGTTTACCAAACAGAGACAGATATTGAATAAATTGTGTAAATAAGACAGCGATGTATTCCATCCTCTGCTGAGAGACCAAACACAATCTGAATTCTGACTGATTAAGGTAACGGTTATGACATTTGAATGGGTTGATTACAGTTATTGGAAGAGGCTTTAATCTGCTTCTAATGCGGAAAAAACTGATACAAGATAGAAACCTGTGAGTCTGTTCGGATCAATCTAAAAAGACTCCTCTCTTGCATTTCTTGTCGCTATTTTCTTTAGAAACGCACAAAAGTTAAAATATTCTCAACCTTTCAGCGCCAGGGGCGCAGTCGGTCAATGTCAAACTTGAACCAGGCAGCTAATCAAATCAAGCAAGTGGTACAACTTTACCACTTCCCTCCTGTTTTGATGCCGGTAGATGTGGTAGCTAGACTATGAGAAAGCTACGGAGTATGTGATAGGGAAAGGGGAATCCATATCTCATGTTGTGATAGTTTCATGTAGGATACTGTATTTCAAAAAGAGAAAGACCACATTTTTTACGTTAATCACATTTGATCACCCGGTTGCAAGCACACAGCCCAGCTCCACAGACACAATGCTGTTTTGCCTCTCAGCTTTGCCAAGGCGTTTTTGAAGCGGCTGCGCCTGTAGCGACGCGTCTCGGTGTGATTAGCCCCTTACTGTTAAATATGGGCGAGAAAGGTGGGGGAGAGAAATACAAAGAGCACTACAGACTACAATGAATGGCTAAGAGTTTAAACACGCTAATACAATAAAAATCATTTCACTCACACAGCGATGTAAAAAAGATAATAGACGAATCATTGACGAGTGTGAGCAGTGTCTCCGGCTCTTCATGTAATAATGCGCAGCACAGAGAGGCGTGTGTGGGGCTAGTAGGAAATGATAGACAAGAGGAAAGGAATTGTGCATAGCTGAAGGGTAAATATTACCAAAGAGTAAGATGAAATTATACTTAACACTAACAATTCAACACTTAAAATCCAAGTTTTTTGTAAAGACACAGTTATGTAAGACAGTAAGGACGGAAGTGAGTAATCAGACAAATCTCTGCCGAAGCCTTTAGTAAGCTGCAGGCGTGGTGAAGCTGGCAGAGAGAGGAACTGTTCTTTCTAAAAGAGGAAAGGCAATATCATGCTTGGTTTGAGCACAAATTCTTTCACTCAAAGGGTGTGTAGCTCTGGCACACAAGAACTGTTAGAATTAAGGATTAAACTAATAACACGGTGGTGTGATAACAAC
This sequence comes from Sebastes fasciatus, assembly GCF_043250625.1. Lineage (NCBI taxonomy): Eukaryota > Metazoa > Chordata > Actinopteri > Perciformes > Sebastidae > Sebastes > Sebastes fasciatus. Next base: position 9,543,500 of record NC_133797.1, on the reverse strand, counting down.
AACGGGAGACATCAATTTGATGGCGGAGTGGCGCGCTCCGCTGAGACTGAACGCAGCACATAATCATTTGAAGGTGTAATTGAAAACCAGATTAGGAAAACAAATGAACTTTAGAGATATGATGAGTTATTGTTAATGAAAGGGATCCCTCCGTCTGCTTTATAATGACTCTGAAGACGTCTGTTATGAAAGTCCAAGACAAAGAATATTAAATCAACATAATTCAATTCAATTGAAATTGAATTTGTGTCCATATGTGTGCCCAGAATATATGACAATAATACAACTACATTAAAAAAAAAGCTTTCAGTTTCACGTGTGAAATGTGTATGATCAAGGAAAATTAAAATATAAAAATTAAAACTCCTTTGACAATGAGTTTAAACTCTAAAGCCTGCCACAGTTTGGTGCAGGGCTGCTTGATTATGGCAAAATTCAAAATCACGATTAGTTTGGTCAATATTGAGATCACTGACTTTGGAAACATCATGCATTTAGAAAGAAACTTTTGAGGCTATAGGCTACTTAATAAATACAATGTACCCTGGTTTAACCAGGAGGACACTTAATCTCAAAAAGTACGGAAAAAACTGAAAAATTGGCTATTAGAATTCATCATGAATTAATCAAAACAAGGTTTAAAGTTGAGGCTAATAATTGTCAATGCTACACAAATGTAGAAACAGCAGAGCACCTGTTTTATGCTTGTGATATAATTCAAAACTCATGGAAATCCTTGCATGAAAGGCAGAGCTCCAAATATTAATTATATTTCCAAACTATCCAGTTAGGAGTAATCTTGAAGAACCAGAACATTGCATTTCCAGTTAATAGGAAAAATCCCCCGTCAGAAAGTCATGTGGAGGCACAGTTTGACTCTCACAGACACTCAAGAAAATCTGTTCTGAGGCAAATTACATCACTGGTACAGGCAACGTGATGTAAAAAAAACGTTCCCCAGACTAAAATGTTATTTTATTGTTAATATGTTATTTTATTTTTTTCTCCACAATCATCTGGCAACTCCTAGACCCCAGGTTGAGAACCACTGCCTATTGCTTAGCTTATAGTGTTATAATGTTACAAAATAAAACAGTTATTAGATATGCACTTATGGTTTTCTTACTTTATGTGCTCATCATTACATTATGAACTTTTATTACATTTAAATAGTTACATTATGTGCAATTATTACATTATGAGTTGCTACAGTATTTATATATTATAACAAAACTATTATGTGAAAGGTGGCACTTTCATTTTCAAATTGGCAAACAACGTGCTATAAGTAATTTTTTTTTAATAATGGAAAAGGACATTTGAATTACCATTTATTTAAAAAATGTCAGGATTTCTGCAAGATTTCTGAAAGATATGACAGAATTCTTTTACAGAAATGTGACATAGACTTCACAAAGAATGGATTGCTGCCGCTGATAGCACCATGAATTGCGCATCAGTTGCAACTGCTAAAACCGAGCTACGGACTTTTGAGGCATTCCTAAAAACATCAGGCAGGGAACTTAAACGTGACAGAGAGAAACTGTATTTTGGATTTAATATGCCATGATCACTGGACATTTTGGGCGTACACCTCTCATAAATGTGCTTCAGTTACCAACAAATCTCTGAAGACGCTGATAATTTCACTGTAACTGCGTGTGGCTATTAGCGCCGATCTTTGTGAATTGGATTGTTTTTGCAATGAGGCTCATTTACATAAAAAGTGACCAATTTTGTGCCAAATATTACTTATTTTAAATATGTGCAAATAGCAAAGGAGCACCGATTCGCTATTTGATTGGCGGCGCAGTTAGAAGTGCATTTCATCATTTGTGGGTGCTTTGAGAATTACACCGTTGCTTTTTGTCTGATTTGTTCAAGTTTAGTGGCCGCATTTAGTGGCCGTTTTGTGAATTCACACCTCAGTTGCCAGTTTCGTAGGTTCAGTTATCTGAAACTAATGCAGTTTAATACAACAGTTCTGCAATAAATTCTGCTTTCATCAAAGTTCTAGTGTTCAGTTTTTGTTAAAACTGTTTTAGAGCGATGTGTTGATTAAACTTTTAGGTCATTTTGGATGATGCAGTTTGCGATGCTGTTGATTGTATTGTGTTATACTGTGAGGTGTTTCTAATACAGTATTTAGTCTACCCTCATTGATGTAAATGGTGTGGACCCTGTACCGTTATGAATGCTTTGATTGTCAAACTATTTCATATTACAGTTCTTAACAGCCATAACATTTGGATTTCTTTATCTGCTGTTTGACATAGAAAAAGAGCTTTGCTGTGCATAGAAGTGTTCTTTTCATTTTACTTCTACAAGCACAAATCCAAGAGGAAGAGAGCAGCAAATGTTCACTGAGTGAGTTTTGAACAAACACGGGATCACAGCTGCAAAACGGAGTGAAATCGTGTTACAGAACTGCCCTGCTTTGTGAAATCGGCAAACACTCTGCGCCTCCCCCATTTCACACAATGCTGAAAATGTGTGTGTTGCTGGCAAAACAACAGTGTGCAGTCTGTGCCGCACACTGGCAACACAACAGCACTGCCTTAGCGACAAAAAGAGACTGTTTCCATCCACAAATCCTGCCTTGTTTAAAGCCAAACAATCTCAGGTTTCATGTAACCCTTTTCCACATTGTACTTTACAATGTTGTATTTTCAGAGCCAACCCCCTAATACACCAACTTGTACTGTACATGTATGTTTGTAGACATTTAGACAGACCTGCATGCAAACACACACACTTCTTCCTGTGTGATGGCTTCCCTACCAGTGATGTAGATGAGAGCGTCCCAAGGGATGGTGCCCTCTTTGCAGTAGAGGTTGAGGTTGAGCAGAGCGCACTCCCTGTCACTGTCGTTAAATTCATAGCGGATGTTCCAGCCCAGAGGACCAAACTTCTTCCGCTCCTAAGACACATGCAAGACAACACACAAATAAGGACATACGAAGAAGCACAGGCACACACCCGAAGTCCCGCCCCTTCCTGTGCACCACCATGGGACCTTATTTTGGAAAGAAATATGAAGGGTAGTCAACGGAGAGAGATCTTTTTTTATTCCGTTTGAATTGATCATGATTGTACATTTAAAACATAAATTTGCAAGTCAAGAAAGTCTCAGTTTGTTGTAAAACTCTGAAGTATCAGAGTGTGAAAACACGTAATTAAAAAGACTGCACACCCAAAAGTCACGCAAGGGACTTTTGGGTGTGTAGTCTTTTCGCTGAAGCTACGATGCCTGTGTGTTTCGTGCTGGGATGTACTCAGTCACTCGTTATTTCGCTTCCCGGCTGATAACAGTACCAGGAGTCGCTGGATAAAAAAAACATCAGGTAAGATCGTAAAATTATATTTTAAATTTACAAACATCATATCTATGATTCATGGCCTAATCAAACAGGAACAGAAAAATATTTGTCTCTCGCCGTTGACTACCGTACATATTTTTTCCGAAATTAGGTCCCATGGGGTCCACCACAAAGGGCAGGACTTCGCCTCTCTGTGGCAACGTCGGTGATCTCCAATGTGTTTGCGAAACGCCTCCTTCCGTATTTTTCGGTCCGTAATTTGCCTCAATAGGCTAAGATGACAAAATTGAATTTTTGCCGCGGATAACCGACAGACTGTATGTGTGCCACAGGAAATTAGCGTACATCCTAACTTTATGTGGAATCAGCAAATTAATAAACTAACTGATGAATGTAATACAGCTCTATTTATACATTGTTTTCTAAGCGAAAAGTTTGACAGCATATTTAGCAGTTTTATGAACTATATTGCGAATGAGCCACAATGCATCCACTCTATGTTAAACAGCTGGCATGTTACAAATGTTAGGTAAATATGCCGTCAAACTTTTTTCACTTGGAATTTTTTTTTATAAATGTGACTCGTCAAACATTAGTCTGGATGACGAAAAACAGACAGTGCATGTAGCAGGTAACTTTTCTCCCACATCTGCGGCGGTGTTTCTATCTATCAGTAAAGACCTGCATATCCTTGACAATAGGGGGCATAATCAGTATTCTATACAGATTTACGGACACAAAACAAAACCCTATGGAAACGAGGCGTAAAACATGTACACAAAGCAGCAAGTATGTGTGAGGTGTGTGAGACAGTGTGTAACCTGGATGATTGCATGGAAAAAGCAGATTCCGAAGATGATCTTCCTCCACTGGCGTCCCAGAATGTGGTCTTCAAAGAAATTGCTGGGGATCTCTGTGAAGGCCCGTCGCATGTTGGCTCTCAGGCCTTTAGGAGGCTCATTAGTCACCTGGCAACAACAACACAGAGGCACACAGGGCTCGATGGCTGCTATTGAGAAGACCACAGTGAGTTCTGCTCTGACTGCCAACATTTCTGGGGCTTTGCTGGGGTCAATCTAATCCTCAGTAAGCCTAGTTATGATACCTGTAGCTCTCATGCAGTTCTCCCTCATGGAAACTTATGTATAAATCCCTCTCATCAGAGGCCTCATTTATAGCTGTTGCTTTCGCACAAAAAAAGAGCCTGAAATATGCATACGCTTCTTTCTAAGCATAAATTGTGATTTATGAGAAAAAAAACAAAACAACCTTGACAGGGAAATGTGTGCACTAGGGCTGTCAATTGATTGAAATATTTAATCGGGATTAATCGCATGATTGTCCATAGTTAATCGCGATTTATTGCAAATTAATCACACATTTTTTATCTGTTCAAAATGTACCTTAAAGGCAGATTGTCAAGTGTTTCAAATGCTTGCTTTAATCTAAATTTATGTATATATCTGTTATTGGAAATCAGTGTGCTGACTTGACTATGACTTGCCCCAAACTGCATATGATTATGTGGGGAGACTCTTGGGTACCCATAGAACCCATTTTCATTCACATATCTTGAGGTCAGAGGTCAAGGGACCCCTTTGAAAATGGCCATGTCAGTTTTTCCTCGCCAAAATGTAGCTTAAGTTCGGAGCGTTATTTGCTAGTATGACATGGGTGGTAGCAATGTAGTTTCATATGATGCCAGCATCTTCACTTAAGCTTTAAAACTGAGCCCGCTACAACCTAAAAATCAAGCAAGTTGCATTAATGCATTCAAGAAACTTGTCCCGTTAAAACGAATAAGCATTAACGCATTATTATCACGTTAACTTGACAGCCCTAATTAAAATATTCTTGCATATTATGTACTAAAACGTTCAAAGCTCTATGTCATTAAATCTTTCACAAATGTTTCTCTAAGCTGCTTAAAGGAATACTTCCCCCACAAAATAATCATTTGTATATCAATCACTCCCCCTGTATTACCATGTATCTCGCATGCCTCCAAAGTGAGCGGATAGCAAAAAAATGGAGAAACGTCTTGTGAATTGAAGTAAATGGTCTCAATCTTGCACAGGCTTGCTACTGGTCCATGTGAGTCCAAAGTGTTTTAAATAATAAGGTTTTAGTGAAGATACATGTGTTTGGGAAGTACTGACAATACGACTGGATAAATGAGGGTTGGATCATACTGCACGATTTGTGTGAGAGTTTGTTAACAGACATTTTGATAGTTTTGCTGTTGTTAAACGCGGCCTCCGCTTACTTCAATTCATCAAGACTTTTCTGTTTTTTGATTATTCGTTCCCCGTGGAGGTATGCGAGAAAAACAAAGTTTTCTTCAAGAATTCATGGTAACACGGGGTGAGTAATTGATATAAAAATTATTATTTTGTGAGGGAAGTATTCCTTTAAGCCGCTTAATTGGAGAAACATTTGTGAAAGATTTAATGACATAGAGCTCTGAACATTTTAGTACTTCATTTGCAAGAATAGTTTAATGTTAGTACAGCAATTATGTGGCATTGCATTTACTCAAGATGGTCTTGGACCAAAACTTAGCAGTGTTGAAATTAGGACTGACGTGAATATGCCTCCAATTATTCTTGTTTGTTGCTGTTATTTCAAGTTCTTGTGGCGCTGTGGCTTGTCCTAGATGATGTACAGCTTCATGATTTTTGCCAAAATCCACTATTAAAAATTTAAGTGAGCTTATAGACTTTTGAGCAGTTTCAAAGTTGTTTAACTGCTTGAATCCTAATGCACAGTGCTGAATAGGCTCAGTAACAGCTGAATAAGCAAGTTATGAGAAGAGCGTCTCACCAATGAATTTAAGGGATCTGCGAATGGATTATATTTTGTGTTCATTCAGTTTTACTTACAAAGCCTGTGGAATTAAAAGCATGCAATCCTCAAAAAAAATCCTTTCCTTTTAGGCTCATTTTACCACCACACAGCCTGGCATTACTGACACGGTTTATACTGATGTTGTGACACTTCCTTTTTCGGAGACAGTATCAGTTTCTGCCTTTTGTTCAACAAATTACAAAGCATGCAAAATGTCACATAACCTTCCAATAAAAGGAATGCAAATCACAGCCATTTAGCCCTTTTACTGTACTTATCACAGCCTTGCCCTTATCCCAGCGGACACAACTACAATGCCATTATCTAATGCCTTAGAATACTACCATAAGGTTCCTCTTCGTAATTAATCAGGTTTCTCCAACCTACTATATCTAGAATACACAGCAGTATAGAAATGAATAATTATTAATAGTCTTTTATACAGATGCAATATATGCAGTGCCAACTGTGAGTTTCTCACAAAAGTCTAAGAAGTTACACTCAGTATGTGTATTCAGAAAATTGACTTTCATATTTATTCTCATGTGTTACTGTAGAAAGCTTAATGGAGAGATTGTTCATTTGTTCAAAGCTGAACTATTTTATATTGGAAGTGAATCTGACAACTTTCTTAATCATGGGAACATTAGTCCTGCAGAGCAATCTTTGACATACAATCTTCAAATGAAATGAAGTGAACTAAAGTGAGATTATAGAGTGTTATAGTGTGTATTGTGTGTGTGTGTGTTTACCTTGACAGAGTTCTGTAGCACTGTAACAGGAAATACTTTGGTAGGCATGGAACTCAGAAACAAACGGAAGTCCTCGTGGATTGATGTCTCTGCACGGGAACAGAAAGGGACGTTATTCACAGCCATAGACAAAAGAAAAAAAAAACTAAATGAATGTGCCTCTGAGTACACAGAAAAAAAAGAAACTTGCGTTGAAGTATCTTTTCACTGATACAAACCAAAGGAAACATCCACAAAAACAACAGCCATTTAGTCCGCGGAAGCTCGGCTATGTTGTGTTGCTCATGTTTTCCGTACTGGTGTGTGTTTTTTTCTTTAATCCATGTTGCCGTGAGCAGTGCTCTCAGCCACCATGCATTAGACAGAAGCAACAGTGCAAAATGTAATCACAAATGGGTCACACCTGAAACAGGTGTCATGCTGCTCTCCTTGTGTGATCATACGTGTAGTTAAAGTTAACGCGATAAATAACGCCTTCGTTAACGCAAATTTGTTTTAACGCCACTAATTTCTTTAACGCATTAACGCAACTTGCAGTTTTTAATTAACCTCTTAAAAATCTGACAGCCGCTATTTGATCTTTCAGAGGTTGTAGCGGGCTTAGTTTTAAAGCTACAGTGAAGATGCTGGCATCATATGAATCTAGAAAACCATTGGTACCAACCTACCTAAATAATGCTCCAAACTTACGCTAAATTTTGGCGAGGAAAAACTGGCATGGCCATTTTCAAAGGGGTCCCTTGACCTCTGACCTTAAGGTATGTGAATGAAAATTATTTTTATGAGTACCCACGAGTCTCCCCTTTACAGACATGCCCACTTTATGATAATCACATGCAGTTTGGGGCAAGTCATAGTCAAGTCAGCACACTGACACACTGACAGCTGTTGTTGCCTGTTGGGCTGCAGTTTGCCATGTTATGATTTGAGCATATTTTTTTATGCTAAATGCAGTACCTGTGAGGGTTTCTGGACAATATTTGTCATTGTTTTGTGTTAATTGATTTACAATAATAAATATATACACACATTTGCATAAAGCAAGCATATTTGCCTAACTACCATGTTGATAAGAGTATTAAATACCTGACAAATCTCCCTTTAAGGTAAATTTTGAACAGATAAAAAATGTGTGATTAATTGTGATTAACTATGGACAATCATGCGATTAATCACAATTAAATATTTTAATCGATTGACAACCCTAAAATATATACATGCATTTGCATAAAGCAAGCATATTTGCCCACTCCCATGTTGATAAAGAGTATTACATACTTGGCAAATCTCCCTTTAAGGTACAATTTAAACAGATACAAAATGTGCGATTAATTTGCAATTAATCCTGATTAAATATTTGAATTGATTGACAGCCCTAGTGTGGAAATGTTTCAACGTTGTCTCAGTGTGGTAATACCAGGCTCGGTGAAGGTCTTGATGAGCTCCTCCATGGCTAACATCCAGGAGACAGCCAGATGACAGTTCTGCAGAAACACCCATTTGCCGCTCTTCATTGCTTCATGGATCATCTTCTCTGCTATCGGCCCCTGGCCTTGACCCAATGAGATGGACTCAACCCTGAGAGACAGAGAGATGTGGAAATACCCCTGTGATCATGTGTAAAAACCTTCCAGGGTGCTGGCCGTCACCTCTCACCCCCAAACCTTATAACATCTGTCTAATCTTTTTTTTTTTTTTACCTGTCAATGCAACCTCTTTCTTTTGCAAAGCGCTGGAAGGCACCCATGGGGTCGGACCCTGTGCTGAGAATGAAGATCAGCGGTGTGGAAGGGGACATGTCACTGTAGAGGTTTGCCAGATCTACAGGAGGGTTCTCCACAAACTGCTTCCCTAGGCTGACAATCACAAACTCTGTTGCTGCAAACACCACCTGGACAAGAGTGGGGGAGGAAGTCAATCAAAGAACAACGGGACAAAGACGGGCAGTAAAACAGGAGTAATGTTGTATTCACACCAAGAGCGAAGTAAATTTTCGCCTCGCTTTATTCGTGCGAGTTGGACTGCTGGTGTCATTTGTGTTAATTCGTGCCAGACACACTGAAGAGGAGAAGGGGCTTGTCTCCATAGATACCAACAACTTTTCTTTCCACCATCAACCATAGAAGAAATAACCACTGTTGCTGCGTTGTCCAATGTGTGGAAGTCCCAGATATGTCGGAAAACCAAATGCTGTCATGTCTTTGTTCATAACATCACCCGGCGGCAAGCTGCATTAACATACAGTGCCAAAAGGATGCCGAAATAACTACATAATGATGCTGATTTGTAAAAAGTCTGAATTCATGCTCTGTCAGGTCTGTCCCGTAAGACAACAAGCAAACAACTTTTAAAATGCTTGTTTTCTGAATGGAGTTCGGATTGATCAGTGCCAGGCTATTCTAACATTGCAGCTGCTCCATCAACATTCAGCATAACGTCATCGAGGCATAAATACGGCGGCAACGTTGTTGTAAATGGATCAAAAGTATGTAGAAATAACAACATAAATCATGCTTTGTCAAGTCTGTCCGCAAGACGACCAGCAAACAACTTTTTAAAATGCTTGTTTTTTGCATGGAGTTTGGTTCGATCAGTGCCAGGCTATGCAGCTGCTCCATCAAAACTTAACATAACATGATCTAGGCATACATACGACAGCAACGTTGTTGTTTAAACCATTGACACTTTATGGTTTATACACATACACAGAGTTTCCGATCTCTGATGGACTTTCACGACACAGCTTCACAAGAATTTCTTGCTCGACTTATAATATTCGAACTCCTTCGAATACGCAAATGGCGCATATTTCGCATGTTCGTGTCGCATCATTCGCGTTGCCTGGCGGGAAATCGCGTCTATTCGCCTCTTTGCATCGACTTTGCATATAATGGCGCCGTGCGAAAAATTCACTTTGCGCTTGGTGTGAATGTACCGTAAGGAGAGAGGGACCAGAAAAAGTTATTGCAGGTTTAATAAATATCTTTCTACAGACATCATCTAAGCTCACCTGTTCTTCAACAAAGCTCTTGATAAGGACTAGCTTCTGGAAGGCCCCCAACCTCTCATTCCAGTGGCCTCTGATCCTTCTCTCCTGCTTCACCTCTTTGGACTCCGTGAGAGGAGGCAACTCTGACACGAAGCCTCCCCAGTTCTCTGGATTAATAGATGCTTGAAAACGTCCTATAGGAGAGGCAGATGTAATTTAATGCCAATGCTAAATCTTCTATACAAATCACTATGTGGTAGAAGGATGATAGAATACCTAAGAATGATTTAGAATATCTAGGCCTGACACTGAAAAATGATGTTGTGCAGAAACAAGATGCACTAAATATGCTGATTCTTGCCAGACTCGAGAGGGATAACGATTGGGTTGGGTTTACCTAGCTCGATGTGGATATGGGTTCCGATGATTTCGTTGGAGATGCCCTTGAAGCAGGGCAGAGTGTCCTCCAGCTCGCAACATGTCTGCCAGTAAAAATCACTCAGCCACGGCACATCTGGCCGCACTGCATAGTCCTGGGAGAAGGAGAAATTGAAAAGGAGACGATTAAAACCATAAAGGAAGGATATGGAGGACAGGCCTTGAGTAGAGAGGCAGTAAAGAAGAATTAAAGGATGCCAATTAAAGTGTACAGAGAGGATGAGTCAGAACATCCAAGGCAGGTAGACGTTGTGGATAAGACACGGTGATTTGAAAAAATTGAAAAGCAGTCAAAATTAGCAAGAGAACCGTGAACGATGGATGTATTGAAGCCGCGTTGCAAAAGACGGGAGACAGAAAAGCACAGGGGTGAAGGAGAGGAAAGGAAGGGAAGCATTAGCATCAGGATCACGACGGCTGAGAGGCAGCACCTCCAGCCTGAATAATGCCATATAAATGAGAGCACATTCTTTTAGCTGTGTGTATGCGAATGTGTCCTGGACGCTTTGCGTCAGGGTGCAGCATTGCCCTGTCGGGGATTCTTTCACAACAATGACCGGCTTGCTGTACATTATCCCTTACATATCTTATCTATAGGCTATACTGTATATCTACAGACTATCAGACTAGGCACGCAAAGGGCATTATTATCATATTGTCAGTGATGTGTTGGTGTTTTTGTTCCCGTGCTCTGCTCAAAGCTGACCGCCAGTACAATAACCTTATATTTCGATGTTAATAAAATGTAGCCAAATTCATAAATATGTAGGATATTACTTCTGACATTCATGTAATATTACCTTGCAATGTCTGCTGTATTAGCCATTTGTTTTCTATGTGTTTATTTGCATATAGAGCAGAGAAGTGAGATCTGATTACAAGTGGTCACTCAAGACACATTCCAATAGCAGGTGTGAACAGACGTACTTAGAGCTGTCCACATGTGAATGCCCGGTCTGAACAGGGCCTAAAGGTGTCATTTCTGTCTTAAGGTACTGAGGCTTTTGCACTGATTGCTCAAGGCCTATTAGCATGCTACATACAGGTTGGATGGACAGCTGAGAAACAGAGATACTCGACTTTTCTTATCTCTCTTCCACAGAAATATTTATTTTGACAACGTCTCCACAGACATATTTTCTCTTATGTTCTTTTTGTCTCTCGCTTACTGTGTGTGTTTCCATCAGTCTCAGCAGTTCCTCAGCCAAAAGAGAGAGAGAGAGAGAGAGAGAGAGAGAGAGAGAGAGAGAGAGAGAGAGAGAGAGAGAGAGAGAGAGAGAGAGAGAGAGAGAGAGACTGCCACTTTGTGACAAAGGACTTTTCTTTTTCTATTAACTCAATCCCAACATAAGAGGCGAAGAGAGTGAAGATACTGCCTACAGGCTTACCTGGGGGGATTTTTAGAAGGGGAAAATAAAACAGCACCTTGTTTATCTGCAGTTAAGAGGATCCAACCAACAAACTGTAACAAATTTCCCCAATTTTCGTCTAATTATAAGAACACCCGGAAGCCAAAAGATATGGGAAATATTATTTTTTTTTTTTTTTCATTTAGAGCTCATGACTAAAAATAGGATGCTATCTCTCTATTCCTGCAGGCAATTAAGCCTCATACCTTACCATTCGTTCTGGCTTCAGTGGTCAAATCTCCTTACTGGCCATTCTGGTATATTCAAACTCTGAACTGATGTAGTTCAGCTATTCAGCTGTTCTTAATCTCAATAACTCTGCAGCCTGTTGCACCAACTACTGCATGTGTAAGTTCAAAAGTAGCTTAGTTTGAACGTAGTGGGGAAATTACGCTATAAATTTGTTAAAACGGATTACACAATACAAGTTAGCATGCAGCGTAGAGTTTAGATTAAATTAAAATTGACACCGTCCCTAAGTAGGTTTAACCCTCTGAGATCCACAATGGACTCATTTTTGTCTTTTTTAGGGAGGGACAGGGGGTCTTTAGGGGGAGATAGCAGATCGGCAGTATATGTAAGTATTGTTAAAATGTGCTGAAAATGTTCATAAAGTACTGATATACACAGTTATATTATTATTATTTCATTAACTTCATACTCATAGCGTGACACACACGCTCGCTCCCTCTCTCTCAAAAACACACTCCCTAATGTTACAGGCTTGCAATACACTGGCTGGCGGAAATCCGTCTTGTCTCGTCTCGTCACCCCAAAAACACATTAACTTTCAAGTAAACAGACAAAACGTGTGCCATGCGGTTACACACACGGTTGCTCTCTATCTTGACTGCACACTCACTCACGTTACGCCAGGCTTGCGAAACACTGGCGGTTATCAAACATTGTTTACATGATCAAATTTGAAACGGTAATACTAATCCCCGCAAATTCTATTAAACCGGTAACCCTTTCATCCCTACTAAGGTCACATAGAAATGGTGTACATTATCTGAAAGCTGGGAACCTGAAGAATAATTTGAATTAGTTGTGTATAAGAGCGTAGAACATTATGATATAAGTATATGATGGTCATTTCCATGCTCTATTATGCCTCATAAATTGTTTTATTGCACTAGTTGTATTTATGTTCTATGTTCTAATGTCTTGTATCAACTTGCCTTCAGTCGCTGCCTCTTGGCCGGGTCGTCATTGTAAATGAGAACTGGTTTTCAATTGACTTATCTAGTTAAATAAAGGTTAAAAAAAAAATCCCCAAAAACAGACAGCTTGTGCCTAACTGGCTAAGCACTTTGATTTTTGACTTGATTTCCAACCTCACCTTTTTCAAAGAGGCAGCTCCTTTTAGGAAGTGCTGCCACTCGGCATCGGAAATCTCGCCGCGCTGCCTCATTGTCTCTACGCACAACATGAAGCTGTAGATAAGCTTGTGCTGCTCGAAGAGGCCACGGGACACATTGGTGTACGAGTTGAGCAGGATCTGGTCCAGCAGGATCTGGAGACGCTCTTCTAGCACGCTGCTCTTCTCTGACGTCTCGATGGTGGAGTCAAAGAGCTGAGGGGGGAGAAAGGAAAGAACAGAAATAAGGGGACAGAAAGATAGTGAACAGGAAGAAAATAAGTAAATAGAACGAAGCCTTGTTACTCTCTCTTACCTGTTTGAAGTACTTGAGGGAGAACTGGTACATTGGATCGATCTCAGAGAGACTGGCAATGACAAAGTACAAGACTGAGCCCCGGGTGGCCACCGGTCGGTAACGCTCCCTTGCGGCGTTGATCTTCAGCTCAGTGGCCTCTGCTTCCTCCAGACGATGCTTTATGGTCTCTGATGTCACCTGAGGAATGGTGGAAACAGAGAAAAAGAGAAACAAAAAGAAAGAAAGAGAGGAATAACAACAAAACAAGAGCAGAAGAGACGTGGTAAAGGAATGGAGGGAAACAGAATAGGGCAATATGAGAATAACAACTAAATTTCCAAACTTTAGTGGAAATGATCTTCGTAGATGATGAAAGTATCCATAAGACATTTACCTTTGACTCCTGGAGAGTCTGAACTAGCTCCTCATTGTCAAGTATATTACCCTCAGAGGTGAAGAGAAGCTTAAGGATGCGGTCTTCGATAGCTTTTAGCTGGTTGCGGTCAGCGTTGATGCGCACGATTAGCTCATTCCTCTGTTCCTCAAGATGTGGACTCTCCAGACGCACAACGTCACTGAGGAGGAATGAAAAAGGGGTTAGTGGAAGATCGGGGTAGAGAAAGAATGTAGGGGGAAAGACAAATAAATCAAATACTAAAAAAGACTGAGATAATGGCAAGTACAAATTATTATTATTATTGAGGTACATAGAGTTGTATAGAGAGGCGAAGTCCCTCCCCTTCCGGCGGACTCCATGGGACCTTATTTCGGAAAAAATATGAACGGTAGTCAACGGTGAGAGACAAATATTTTTTTGATCCTGTTTGAATTGCTCCGTGAATCACACATATGATGTTTGTCAATTTAAAACATCATTTTGCAAGTCAAGAAAGTCTCAGTTTGTCGTAGTATCATTTAGTTTTGTCTGAAACTGCTCAGTGAACTACATCTCTCATGTCGCACATATATATACGTCACCAACACTAGCTAGCTAACTAATTTATCTACATTCCACACACATATGTAACGTTATCTTACCTGATATGCTTTATCCAAATATATGCTTTATCTTATACTTCAACAGTTTTACAACAAATTGCGACTTTCTTGACTTGCAAAATTATGATTTAAATTGACAAACATCATATGTGTGATTCATGGCATAATTCAAATGGGATCAAAAAATTATTTGTCTCTCGCCGTTGACTGCCGTTCATATTTTTTCCGAAATAAGGTCCCATGGTGGTCCACTGGAAGGAGCGGGACTTCGCCTCTCTATAGAAGTTTGTAAATGTGGACCATGTGGTTTGGGAAGAATGCAATATCTTTTTTTTTTATGTGTGTCAATGCATGTACAGTATGTACCTAAGCAGTTGGTCCTCCAAGCCAGACTTGGTCACAGTGAAGTTGATAATTGTAACTTTGATGCACACCTGAAAGGCAACAGGAACACACACACGCAGACACACACATACACAGACACACACACACACACACACACACACACACACACACACACACACACACACACACACACACACACACACAAAGTGAAACTGTCAATTCAAACAGCCACAATTCTACACATGTTCTTCAACTGCCATGTCTCTTGAAACCTTTCATGTGTTTGACAACAAAACAACTACAGACGACTCAAATGGGTTCATGTTGTCTAAGTTACTGCCTTGATGCACTGCTGGTTTGAATTAACACTGGAATAAAAGCTTGCCATGGTGTTGCTGCTCTCCTGGGCTGGTGTTAAATAAAAGGCCATAGCGCAGTCGGCGAGCTGGCAGGCGACTGTATCTCAACAATGCCTGCAAACTGGCCATGGTCGATGCCATTACAGGAAGCCAAGCACTCTTTGTACCAAGGCACAAAGGTTCTTTTGTGTTACTGTTTCTCTTAGTCCACAAAACATGTTTTTTATGCAAGCCTATAAATATCTGGTTGCCATAGCTGTAAACTGTTTGGGATTTCTTCTCAATAACCCATGAGGCAATCAGCAGAAGTGTCTGATCCAAGACTCCATAGTGAACTGGCGTTGTGTCTCTGATGCACAACTGCTGATGCCAGATGAACCTAATGTGGAGATTTACATGAGTGTGTGTTGGGCTTGGTATCGGTACTAGATCCCTATAAAACACTATTTGCCAGAGCATGTGAGCGGAGTGAAGCGTGAGCGAGCGGGGAGTTTGAGTGGAAGGATCTTGAATGGAGCACAGAGTGTTTTTTTTTTTTAAATGTTGGAGCGTCCCCTTATCTACTGCTCCAATTTTGCTCCAGTATCGCTCACACCATGAGTTCGAAGCATGCCCGAGCAAGCCCGACCAGGGGCAATTCTAGGATCAGACCTTTAGGGTGGCTCAGCCCCCAATGAGACTGTGACATGTGTACAGTCAAGGGCGTTCGGTACAGCCCTAATTAAAATACAATGCAGCACGTTTCTTTTTTTTGGAGCGAGCAGTAAGCAATTTGAGTGAAGTGGCCTGGAGCGGCTTTGAGATGGGGAGCGGAGGGAACGAACAGCTCTATGAGCTAGCCAGTGGGACACAAACACAGCCTCCTTTCACATGATGTATATCGAATAAAGTACTCTATTGGTATTGGTATCACTTTTAGGGTACTGGTATTAGTACTGGCATTTTAATTGTATAAACAATATCACGCTTTAATGTGTGTGCTGTCCTTACCTCTGGTAGGTAATGTGGGTTGGCCATCTTGGTGGTCATATAGAACCTGAAGTTTTTGTCATAGTCAATATCTGAGTCTCCGAGTCGGATCAACATCCGTCCACCGGACACAAATGTCTGCTTCAGCAGGATGGGCTCCAGAGCTGGATCGAGGGTCTCCTTTAACTGTACACACACAATATAAGAATGCAGGAATGTACACACTCACAAACAAACGTTAATAAACAAGACTGTCTAATAAAGGCCTCATGATTCAATCTACAGTATGTTTAATCAAAGGAAGTACATGAGCAGTTCACTTAAATGTGTGTTCCTACCTCCTCTAGCAGTACAGGCATGCCCATGCGTATGGCGTTCTCTAGCGTACGGAGAAAGCTCGGGTCTGTCAGCTTGATCACCTTTAGACCGTGCTTGGCCTCCTTGGTGCGGATCCATCGGTTGGCCTGGGGGTGAAAGCAATTACCTTTATCTAATGTGACAAAAAGATGGCCTGTTTACATATTTTGTACACAATAAGTATGGATGTTTGCACTTGTAACACTATAATAAAGGGTGACTGTAGCAATGGCAGCGCAGCGGGAAAAAAACAATACTGTACAGTATGTGATCGAGCTTAATCAGTTTGTGTACAATACAACATCTACTGTGACTCATGTAGCTGTTGACACAATCAGACATGGAAGGCTTCACAAACAACTTGCAGACCCATGTCTGCATCATTCGGTCTATGTAAAGCAAGAGAGAGCGGCAGTACTGAAAAAGAACAACAGCCAGATTTACAGGGATGGACAGGAGAGACAACTGGACTTGTCAGCGGTCAAAAAGTGCATAACAGTAAGCTAAATGGAGGCCATAACATTGAAGCTGTGACAATATTCTGTCTGACTGAGCTGGTTTGTGTCCTTTCGGTGTGGGGGAAGCTGGGAACTGTGAGCGTGTCCTGGGGCCTGTGACTTTGTCCCTGACCGTTTCTGACAAGAAGCTCTATTTTGAGAGAGATTTTTCTTTTCTTAACGCTGGTACCGCAGCCATGCAGTCAGTGTGTTAAATCACATGAAATCCAAAAAGACAAGGAGTTTGTTGAATAAAACATTATTCACTTGTGTTGTAACCCAGTGTCACAATACCAGAAATTTAGTAGTCAATACCATTACAAGTGAAATTCCACGATTATCGATACCCAATTCGATACCATGGTAAAAAACTAAAGTAAAACAATAAATCCCATGTACTTAAGATAAATAAAAAGATAAAACAATACTAGGAGATATTGGGTTTGGGTGTCCTTCCCCAAGAACATTTCAAGTTTTTTTTTACCTTTATTGTTACTAGTTAAACATCTGAAACACATTCTGCCTTGATCCCAGTTTCTAGTTTACCTGATCCTGTGGGTCGATCATAAGAGGCCAGCGGCGGCCCTCGGTCACCAGGATTCCATTCTCCGTAGAGACGGTGTCACGAGGCAGACCCTCTGTGTTCCACTGGCGGATGACAAATGGGTCACCCAGAATGTTGGTCAGGCTGAAGCTGGAGCTGATGGGGATGTCCAGTTCCTGGCACTGTACTATCCACCGGTCAATCAGCTGGGGAAAGGGGGCACACACACTTGCATGAGTGCATTCATTTTTTCTTTGGTTGTTTTGTTTGAAAGATGGTTGGTTTGTGGTGTTTTTTTTTTTTTTAAACCACTTGCTGCACATTTTACAATGTTGCTCCTTTTTTAATCACTGATTTTATCAGTGTATTTCTGTGTTTTAATAATGTACAAAAAGATTCAGTTCAGTGCCATAACAGTATATCTATTCTGCTCTGGGAATTGCATCTCAAAGCAGAAGCACAATAATGAGACATAATTGGGCTTAATTCCCTTTCCTATGGACACTGCAACGTAAAGGGGCGTAGTGCACTGTATTGTAACAAGGTGTAAACTCTAGAGTATGCTCATACTGAATAAGTTGTCCATTCTGAATACCAGATTAAAAAAGCTCTGAAATTGCACCTCATCACACTTTACCTACCAGCTGCCTATAGTGGGAAGTGAACGCTCCATAATAGGCCACACAGGCAGCTGCAATGAAGACATTCCCCACAACGTTGATGATCTCTTGCTCAAACAAGGTGACGCTTTGTTCCCAGCGTACTTGCTCATCACCTAGAGCGGAAGTCAGCTTTCCTGCCCTGGTCAACCGAGCCTGCGTCAGAGCCATGGTTCCAACTTTGCGTAAAGACAGGGGTCACAAAGAGAGAGAGAGAGAGAGAGAGAGAGAGAGAGAGAGAGGAAAAAAAGAATATTAGCAAGGTAAATGCTGGCAGACTTTTGTTTTCTTCAGTTCCAATGGGTAAAAACACCTCCTTAAATACCGAAAGAGATAGCAGAAATAAAAAGCCCCGTTTCCACCACAGGACCTTTCCCTCGGAACTAAGAACCTTTTGAGGAACTCATTGCGTTTCAACTGCAGGGACCAGGGTCTAAATTAAGTTCCGGGGCCATTTTCCGAGGCCTTTTTACCCCCCAAAAAGGCCCTGGTCGTGGGGTAGTACTTTCTGAAAGTACCAGAACATTCGGGGTGGAGTTTGCATAGATGACCGTCGCTGATTGGTCAAACACACACACAGCGCTGCTGCTTCAGCTCGTGTACCGCTTCATTCATGAACAAGGAAGTACTCTAGTATCAATTTAGGAACATTTTATGACGAGGGGAGAATATTTATCTTTGTTTGACAACATTGAAAGTAAAGTTAGGCTCTGTTGTTGGCTTCCCAACGCATTAAAAATAAGAGAGAGAGCGAGATCGTGAGGGTGAATGGCAACATTAGAAGAGGGAGACAGCGCAACGGTGTTGTGAATGAGAGAAAGAAAAGTTATTTTCTGATTGTTTCATGGCAGTTATGCTCTAAAGCAGCGGTCCCCAACCCCCGGGCCGCGGACCGGTACCGGTCCGCGGGTCATTTGGTACCGGGCCGCACAGAAAGAATAAATAACTTACATTATTTCCGTTTTATTTATTATCTGAATCTGAATGATGTTTTATTTTGAAAAATGACCGGATTCTCTCCGTTACATCGTAGTGATACGTTAACGCTAAAATTTAACCCACAAGCTAGCAAAATGAGTAAAAAACAGACGTCTTTGGAGAGTTTCTTTGGGAAGGGGAAAAGGCCCAGTGAAGAGACAGAAGAAGGGCCAACGACTTCCAAGAAAAAGAAAGCTGCATTTAACAGACAATACCAGGAGTCCTACTTAAAATATGGATTTATCGCGACAGGTGACTCCCACGCACCAAGCCCGCTCTGCATACTATGCGGCGACCGGCTCTCTAATGAGGCAATGAAGCCTTCAAAACTGCTTCGCCACTTGGAGACCAAGCACCCTGCATTAAAAGACAAGCCTTTGGAGTATTTTGAAAGAAAAAAGCGGGAACAAGAAGGACAGAAGCAATTACTGAGGGCCACCACATCAACAAATGCGAGTGCACTGAGAGCATCATACTTGGTGGCTAACTGTATTGCTAAGGCTAAGAAGCCATTCACTATTGGTGAAGAATTGATTCTGCCCGCCACTAAAGACATTTGCCGTGAACTTCTAGGAGAGGCTGCGGTTAAAAAGATAGCACAGGTGCCTCTGTCGGCTAGCACCGTCACTCGGCGCATTGAGGAAATAGCAGAAGACATTGAGACACAATTGTTGGAGAGGATTAATACATCACCGTGGTACTCACTCCAGGTTGACGAGTCTACAGATGTTGACAACAAGGCAATACTACTTGTTTATGTGCGATATCTTTATCAGGAGGATGTGCATGAGGATATGTTATGTGCACTATCGTTGCTAACCAAAACCACAGCCACAGAACTATTCAAGTCGCTGGATGATTATATGTCAGGGAAACTGAAATGGTCCTTTTGTGTCGGCATATGCACAGACGGAGCTGCTGCCATGACCGGACGGCTGTCTGGTTTAACTGCTCGGATTAAGGAGGTTGCACCTGAATGTGAATCTACGCATTGTGTCATTCACAGGGAAATGCTGGCTAGCCGAAAAATGCCACCAGAACTTTCCAGCGTATTGAATGATGTTGTTAAAGTTATTAACCACATCAAAGCACACGCCCTTAACTCGCGCCTGTTTGAGCAGCTTTGTGATGAGATGGACGCGGAGCACAGACGCCTTCTCTTATACACAGAAATAAGATGGTTATCCCGAGGGAAATCGCTGGCCAGAGTGTTTGAGTTACGAGAGCCGCTGCAGAGATTTCTGTCAGAAAAGAAGTCACCGCTGGCAGCACATTTCAGTGACGAGGAATGGGTCGCAAAACTGGCTTACTTGTGCGACATATTCAACCTGCTCAATGAGCTCAATCTGTCACTTCAGGGGAAAATGACAACAGTCTTCAAGCTGGCAGATAAAGTAGCTGCATTTAAAGCCAAACTGGATTTGTGGGGACGGCGCGTGAACAGAGGCATATTGGACATGTTTCAAACATTAGCGGGGATTTTGGGTGAGACTGAGCCCGAGCCTTCATTCTCCCAGCTGGTGCACGATCACCTGTCTTTGCTTTTAAAAGAGTTCGAGCGCTACTTCCCAACCACAAAAGACCCACGAACTGCCAAGGAATGGATCCGCGACCCATTTGTCAACAAACCAGGAGAATCCAGCATGTCTGTGCAAGAAGAAGATCAGCTGCTGGAGATCGCAAATGACGGCGGCCTTAAAAGTGTGTTCGAGACAACAACTCTGCCGGTGTTCTGGATTAAAGTCTCGGCAGAATACCCTGAGATCGCCACAACAGCACTGAAAACCCTGTTGCCATTTCCGACATCCTATCTGTGTGAAGCGGGGTTTTCTGCAGTGACAGCAACCAAAACTAAATTACGGAGTAGACTGGACATAAGCAACACACTTCGGGTGTCACTGTCTCCTATTACCCCTAGATGGGACCGTCTCGTTGCAGAGAAACAAGCTCAGGGCTCACATTGATTTAGCGTTATGGTGAGTTAATTTTTTCATGCACTTTATATTCGTTTTTGTGGTGTATCTGTATCTTATTTTTGTAGGCATGTTTAAACGTTACCATAGCGACCAGAGAGCGTTAGGGGGCAGAGAGGATGATACTCATGTTATGTTGTTGGCGCGATGTTAAGAGGACGCTGCTAATAAAGTTGCATATGAGTACACAGTGCATTCACGTTTATTATTATATTTACAATATACCACTGTTTTTATGCCGGTCGTATCATTTTATTTTGTTGTATTTATCCGCCACACCTTGAAGGCCTGTCCGTGAAAATATTGTCTGACGTTAAACCGGTCCTTGGCGCTAAAAAGGTTGGGGACCGCTGCTCTAAAGCACAAATAAATAATCATGGAGACAGACGCTCTTAGTTTCATTTTCCTCTGCTGTATTTCATTCAATACATCCAACTTGCATCATTAAATACTATGCAGCAGTAAATGTCGTCGCAGTGAGACAAAACCTGACGTTTATTTTTTTCTAACGTGTTTTTAGATGAAACGGACGAGCACACTGAACTGCAGATTGCAGAGTGTGTTTACTGCTGTGACCACCAGCAGCCCTCGTCTCATGTCATGTTGCTTTTTCACAAGTCAGCTGACTAATTTGCTTAATCTTCACAGGTCTTTAGACCGCATTGGAAACATAGACAACGGTGGGCTGAAGGAACCTTTTAGCTCCTTGAAAAGTAGTTCCAGAGGCTAAAAGTCCCGGGGGAACTTTTGGTGGAAACCCAGCTTAAGTAACAACTTCTTGGTAGAATTTCTTCCACCTCATATAAAATATACAGTAGCTGGGCAGTTAAAAACTCAGGAAGAGTTTAAAGAGGTAACATATAAAGGGCACAACCCATACCCAAATCCTCCTTCTCATTTATGCTGCTGTCAAACTGCTCCTGTAGGACTTTGATCTGGTTCTCCACATCCTGAAGCTTTTGTTGCTTCTCCCTAAGGGTTGCCATGGTCACATCAAGCTCGCCCTGTTGGAATAGAGGGAGAAAGGGACAGAAGAAAATACCATTCATGTTTTAGAGAGTCCATTTATTAATTCTCAGTATTTAGTCCAATGCAGGGCAATCCTGAGCGAGACTGAGAGAGAATCGAGAATAGGCTGGTGTTCAGTGGAAGGAAGCTTCGATTGTAATAGACTTGAAATTGAACACTAGGACCGCCATAGCCCACGCCATTTAACGTTGTGCCAAAATTTGAATTATTCCGTAATTTTTTATATGTTTCCTTCCTACCCTGACTTTTCCTAAATACCTATTCTACACGTCTGTATTGTCCGTAATGACAAAATAACATTTAAAAAACCAAATAGATGAGTTTTGGAGTTTTTTTCATTACAAAAGCCCCTTTAGTTACCAGGAGTATTGCCGAATACCGTCAGTACTCTCCTCCGACAGCCGAATGATGCATTTGCATAATTGCAGTATAAGCGCACTGAGAAGAGCCCATGTTACTGACCTGCGCTTTGGCCAGTTTTTCTCTCTTAGGGCCAACTTCTTTGAGGACTCTGGAGTAAAGATCCATTGCTCTGACCCACATGCACATTGATCTGCAGGCTCTGGATACCTTCTCCACCTAACAGCAGCAACAAAATAAGGAATTATTAGTAGCAGCTATACGGTTTTATGTTCCATAAATTATTGACAGTTTAAACCATCACAAAATCTACATACCATAATGCCATAATCAAAACATAAGCATTTATTTACCATTCGAACTCTGGCATTTTCAAAACTGCCAACGTGTTTTAACTCCAATATTCACAACAATCTGTTTAGCCCTACTCCAAAAAAAATCTGACTGACATATCAGAGTATTTGACATGAAATACAAACAGACCTTCTCAGGTATGAAATCAGGGTTGTTGATGTATTTTTGCAGTTTCTGCAGGACCTGAGGCTTGATATTATCCTTGTCAAAGTCTGTCAGACGCCTAAGGAAATTGGCATCTCCCAGTACCTGCTTGGCACCGGCCCAGTCCGGTCTGTAAAGAGACAGACATGTTAATGAGGAGTTGTGGTAAAAAGGGGGCCTAAGAAAATTCTAATAATAATAAACATTATATAAATACAGTATACATTATGCTGGCTTTCCGATAGTTGTATTATCACTCTTTCCATCCACCACTATTGGTTTTGTGTTATCAGTCCTACTTGTATTAGCTATTACAGCTGCTAGACTGCTTATCTCTCTCTCTCTCTCTCTCTCTCTCTCTCTCTCTCTCTATCTATCTATCTATCTATCCCCCCAGCCGGTCTCGGCAGATGGCCGCCCGCCCTGCGCCCGGTTCTGCTCCAGGTTTCTTCCCAGTAATCGGGGAGTTTTTCCTGGCCACAGTGCGCTTGGTGGATCCTGTTGGGTCTCTAAACTATGGTGTACGGTCATAGACCTGCTCTATATATAAAGCGTCTTGAGATAACTTCTGTTGTGATTTGACGCTATACAAAAATAAATTGATTTGATTTGATTTGATTATATTGCACCTTTCAAAACAGCAGTTACAAAGTGCTTCACAGCTAAAAATAAAATACATAATAGTACACAGCATGGAACACAATTTATAAAACGGAAGAAGATACCCAACAATAGAAGCAATATAATATTAAAAAAAAATTAAAAGACAAATAAAACCAAAAACCAAAGGATTTGCAAGCAAGTTTTTAAAAGTTAATAATAATAATAATAATAATAATAATAATAATAATAATAATAATAATAATAATAATAATAAATGTGTGTGCATGAGTGGCTTAATTTATATGGGAAAAAAATATGTTATGTAAACTTTTTTTCAATTTGAGTCTGGCAGCAAAGCACATGATAATGTAAACTACTTTAGGTTATGATATTGTAACTAGAATGTACAATATAATAACATAGTCTAAACTATTAACAGACATATTGCACATTCATATTCATGTAACTTCATAGTCATAATGCTAAGTCAGTGAAAGCTCTACATAGTGCTAGTGTGCTGTGGGCCAAACAGTAGGTGTTAAAACGTTAAAGTAGATAGGCTATTGGGAAGGATTGGATTTAGTGCAGCAATGCTGTAGATTAATAACTGATGAAATTTAAGGCTTGACAGAGGGATCCGTGCTGAGTCATGAGATGGTAGGCTTATCCCTCTGGATGCTGACTACAAAATATGTAGGATTAAAGAAATAAGCCAGAATTTCATACTTTTGGCAAAGTGACTGCAAAACAGCTGAGAAGATTGTGATTATGATGATGATGATTGTTTTTGGAATTACTAAAATGATGGGGATACTAACTAGGCTGAATATACCATTCATGGCAAGTTGATGATGGTGGCTACAGTGGTGATTTTGATTATAATGATGGATCATCATGATTAATGGGAAGAGATCAGGATGCCTGATCAACCTTTTTTGGGACACAGACTGGGGTGAATGCATTTTCCTGTTTGGTATCGTTTCTTTCTCATCTAGATTGGCATTGGATTTTTTTCAGCGCTTTACCTTGCCGTCACACAGCACTTTCCGATGGGGAACTGAAGCCGTTACATCCATTTATGCCCTCTTCAAAGCCACCAGACTCCATTGACAAAAACAGTAATTTTGCCTCGCAGAACAAAGAAGTTGCTGGTCTACCGCTGCCTCGATCTGTCAGTTTGTTTGTGTTTATTGTGTGTCTTTTCTGTTTTGAAGGGTTAGTTGGGATTCACAAGTCTCCCAATAACTCATACAAAAAAGCTGATCGAGGCAACAATAGACCAGCAACTCCCGTGTTCTGCGAGGTAAAATTATTGTTTTTGTCAAAGGAGTCTGGGTGCTTTGAAGAGAGCATTGATAACAGCTGTCTAATAGCAAAGTACAACGGTGGAAATATTCTAAATATATCGTACACTGATGTTGATTTTTTTGAGGTGAGCCTTTTTGTTAGGTGACTAAAATATATTTTGCAGCGGCTCCCGTCCTCAGCGGTACATTGCTTTGCTACTGTGTTGGTACTCTTGTCTGTTTCTCCAAACTGGAGGCGTGCCGACCGTCATCTACTGTAGGTAATAAACTGATGGATAAGTACCTCATACAACCCCACTTCAACGCAACCTAACTATCCCTTTAATGCCTGGTCTGTCCTCCATGCTATTATGACTTTATTATGAAAACGCCCTATCAAATCATCTGCCATCCCTAATGTGATTGCTTCTTAAATAGAGTAGTTAGGATGTGATAATTAGTGAGAAGTGTGTTTGTAACAATGGAATATCAACTAGGGAGAGATGGGCATTTTTATGTGATAGGAGAGGCAGAGAAACCTCTCTAGTAACACATATACTGTATGAGGAAGAAAAGTTCTTTAGAGAGAGAGAGAGAGAGAGAGAAGCACACTGACTTGCAGTTGAGCAGGATGCAGATGGCCTCCATGACGGTCATGACCAGGTCTGGGGGTTTGGTGAACACCTTGATCTCAGAGATGTCAGCCTTTTTGAGAGAATTAAGGGCTTGAATGGCACCCTCCAGGGCCGGCAGTGCCTCATCCAGGTCCCTCTGGGCATCATCAGCTATGGCCTGTGTGTCTTCGGCTTTGACCTTGGACAAAGCCTCATCCTCTGTCACTACTTTACGCACCTGTGGAATGGATATTGTTTGGATGATACATACATATACAGTACACTACAGCAAAGTTAAAAAAAAAAGGTCTCATGATTTTTCAGCACCTCATAGTAAACAATGGACACACTTTTGAAAGTTCTGTGTTAATATAACCTTATCTATTTCTCACACAAACGTACGCACGCGCACATACAGACCTCGTCGGCGCTCTCCTGGTCTATAGCCAGTTTCTCCATGAGGGCGTCAACATCAATGGATTTTTGTTTCAGGACTGGCTCCAGAGCAGACAGGTCCACTTTCATTTTGTCCACAAGCTCATTGGTCTCCAGCAGTTTGGTCAGACCGTTCTTCACACGATCCCTGGCCTGTACATAAACACCCCCAAACAAAGATTTATTATCCATATGCTACATGCAGACATAATCTACAAAATAAAAATGCAAAAAAATATATATATATTTCAGTGCCACAACCACAAAGGCCCTGTTCAGACCTGGCATTGACATGCGTCCTGGGTGATCCGATCACAAGTGGACAGCTCAAAGTACAGGTGTGAACGCACTCAAGACGCATTGAGGACGCATTGAGATCTGATCGCTCAGACCACATTCTGAGGGGGTCTGGGCCACATATGGCCACATTCTTTTAGCAGTATGTACGTGAATGTGTCCTGGGCCACATTAAGGACCGCCTACTCAACTGACGTCCCGCTTGGATCCGCGACATCTCACTCCGCTCCTCATGTGAACAGACACAAGCACTTGTCTGCATCACGGTAGGAAATGGCTTCTGTGCTCTACTGTATCCTGTCGGTACAAATGTATTTTCTTTATAGGCTATAGCAACATATTAAATCAGACTAGGTACAGGAAGTGTATCATAATCATACGGTGATGTGTCTGTGTTTTTGTTCCTGTGCTCTGCACAGAGCTGACAGTCGCTCGCCCGCCCACCCGCTCGCTCTCATTGCCAGCTCTGTAGCTCTGTGTTGGCAGTAGACAATAACCTCATATATCAATGTGAATAAAAATGTACCCAAATTCATGAATATGTAGGATATTACGACTGATTTTCCTGCAATTTTACGTTGCAATGTCTGCTGTATTAGCCATGTGTTTACTACATGTTTATTTGCATATAGAGCGGGGATTAGAGATCTAATCACAAGTGGTAACTCAAGATGCATGTGGAGATGCATTCTAATGCCAGGTGTGAACAGGGCCAAAGAAGCTGATCACAGTGAAAAATATTCACAGTTACTACTAAACACCAGCTAGAGCAAGCAACTAGCTGTGATTTCCTCTTCAAAGTCAGGTAAAGATTCATCACGACAACTCATCACTTGTACTGATAATTGCTCGTAATGGTCGAACTTACAAGAACCAGCTGCTGTCTCTTCTCCTCCAGCATGGATAGGTAGAGGTTGATGAGTTCCAGGTAGGAGGTAGGTGTGGTGTAGTATCGGCGTCTCAGCTCCGAGTAGAAGCGCTCAGCCATGTCAGTGACGCTAACGTGTATCTCCACACACAGGGCTGAGAAGCTTTGCTTCAGCTCCTCACTGCCAAAGTCCACATTCTGGAAGAAGGCCTGAGAGACGGAGAGCAGCGCCTCACGAGGCCACTTGGCACCGGGGAGGGGGGGTAACGGGGAAATGAGGAAAGGGTGAGATAAGGATTGCAGCGACTGAGTTTTAAACAACTGAGTTTTAAAACAAAAAATCAATATGTTAAAAAAGGACATTAATGGATGGATTGAGAGCCATAAACTGCAATCCTGAAGAGCAGGTGAAGAGAATGGTGGATGAGAGCGAGGATGGTTGTAAAAAATGTAATAAGAAGAAAGAAGGGCCTGGGAAATGATGTCAGAGTGGAAGAGAAATTACATTTTGGGTATAGCTGCCGGGAACATGTTAGATAGATTGAAAGAAGAATGATTCTGTAGACTGGTTCAAGACGAGGAGAGTGATACATCCTAACAAACATGTAGACGATCCTTATAGTCTGTGTGTACCAGCTAGAATAATTGTATTTATACTATACCATACTTCTATGGCTTTCTATGTATAATAATTACATAATCTTTAATTGACCCTTCCTAAGACTACATCTACACTAATACGTTTTCGTTTTTAAATGCATTACTTTTGCTACGTTTATGCCTAGCGTCCACACTATTCTGGCATTTTCGAGCCCCTAAAACGGAGACGTTTGAAAATGCTGCTGACCCCGTTTTAGTTTTAAAACTCCAGGGTTGTGTTGTAGTCTGGAAGGACAGAAACGGAGACCTTTGAAACGATGACGCAGACACCTACGTTCGCTTTTTGATTGGGTCTTATCAGTCATCGACCACCTGTGGTTGATTTCAACAAGGATAATGAGTTACGAGTGTTGCTGACCTTGTTGTCTATGCTAGCAGATGTTGTGCAGTTAAATTCTGTATTTTATAATGCTACTACTGCCTACATGCACAGGAGGCAAGCTATTATTCCAACGCTTTGCATCAATTCCTGTGTCCAGCGCTGCTTCCTGTTTACACCAGCACGCGCATGCCCAGTGTACGAGAAAGGTCATGTGATATGCGTTTTCAGGTGTGGTAGTATGGACGGAGATTAATTCTGAAACGGCCCTAAAACGCTTGCACGCTTTTAAAATGCCGTTTTAAAACGACAATGTATTACTGTGGATGTAGCCTGAGTCCTGCCTCATTTCACTCTGTGCTCCAAAAACAGTTGAGCAAGCTCGGAACCCGGCAAAGCCTCGGTCAAATGTTCCCTTTCCTGTTGGGTTATACTGGGCTTATAAAGGTAACATTACTATGTAAGTCACATTACATTGGTGTCACAATCTTCACGGATACATTACATTGTATATAGTCACAGTTACTACGAGGAACTTTCATTTGGTGTTGATTTTGGCGGTCCCTGTGGACAAAAGTGGTAGTGTTTCCGAGCACCAGATTCCCTTTAGAAAACCTCTCATTTTACTGCAGCAGCAGGGTCTGACAGTCTGCCCCGCGCCGTCCTGGTTCCCCCGTGCCTCCCTTCCCTCCAGCGGGCGCAGCAATAGTTCCGAGTTCTGAGTTTCTGTTGAATCTGCATGATTTCGTCTGAATTCATTCCTTTGTTATCTATGTTTCGTGCTGCCCAGAAGTTTGTTGAAGAATGTTTCTTTTTGTCAAGCTTGCCCAACCTAGTAACAGTAACTAAGGGGGGCGGACTTAGGATCGATCAATGTCACAGCGCTAAACCAAACAGAGTAATTATATATGACTAGGTATGGCAAAAAAAAATGTGTCAGCATACCTGCACAAACCAGTCGATGGTGCAGCAGTTTACCAGTGAAGGAAACATACGACAGCGGGACCTGAAGGCATCGCCCACCGGACTCATACACAGCACGATGTGGAGCTTCTCCCGTACACGAGAGATGAAATACTGGAACACCTGAGGGCCACACATGCAGAGATTGCATAATTTCGGGAGGTTTGGTCTCAACAGGGAGATAACATTAAAGGCTGATATTTTCTTATAGCTCGCTTGGGGACACTGACTTTAACTGACTGCTCTTGCCAAGACTCTGTGGTTATTTTGGCCCTTTGTGGGAAACATTGTGTATGTGTGTTGTTTCTGAAATTGTATGCACTTTCCTAACCCTTGTGCATTCCTTTAAAAAAGTTGCTCTGATGTCCTTAGAGGACAAAAATGTCTGCATCAAAAAATGTCCATAAAATGATATATTAATATTATTTTCCACTTTCAGTTAAATCTTTTTTGTAATCCTTTAAATGCCAGTTTGTTTTCATAATGCCACTGTTGTTAGGGGAAAAAAACACACACAAATGTAATTATTTTCTGTACACTAAATGCTAAGGGGAATTGTTTTTCACAGTCTGAGATATGTCAATGATTAGCAGCAACATTGATTTGGTGCTTTTCTATTTTTTGTGCAGTGTCAGATCTAAAAAGAAAAAAACCTTCCACTTGAGTTATTTTTTAACCAACTTCAGTCCTGATCATAACTACCAAAAATAATTATTTTTCAGAATTTTAATCCTTAATGCCAGTTTGTTAACATAATGCCACGGTTGGTTTTTTTTTAATGAAAAAATTGCATCAAACACATAATACAGCAGCAATAACCCTAGTGGAAACCAGAAAAATAGAACATGTTTGCCCCATAGACAATGAGAAAATGGCTCAATCTGGTGGAAAATAGTAAAAACTACAATTTTGATGCCAAGGCTCGAGATTGAAAGCCTGATATAATAGAATGCATGATTTTATGCTGTAATGGCCGTGAGATCAAAAATTGTGGATTTAATGGGTTTCAATGGGGACATTCTAAGTGTCTGTATTTTGGCTACACGGTTTATTATAGACATATTATAGAAGCTTCCAAAACTTCCAAAATTGAAAAAAAACTGACACCCTTGCCAAAATGTATGCCATATAAACACAGCCAAAATTATCGAAAAATTAAAGTGAGATGGATGTAAGAGTGATGCATAAGAGGTTATCTTCTTTTGGCTACTGACAGCGTCATGATTTTATCTGAACATCTTAAACATTGGGTGGGCATATCTGGTGTTGTTTTAGGTTGGTTAATCCACATCTCTATGAAAGGAGCCTATGTGTTACTGTGCCAGGGAGGCCAAGAGATAGTCTGGCACATAACCTATTGCTGGCACATGTTAGATATACTGCAGATCAAATGTATGTTGAAGGGTCTTGAATATATTGTCTGCATTAATCGTAATGGTATGCTAAATGTATGTATCATTAATATATTAATATTTCCTGTCTTCATTTTTTTGTCTGTGTTGATGCTGCTGAGATGCAAGAACAATTTAAACTTGATCTGACAAAGTAATATCATCATCATCATCATCATCATCATCATCATCATCATCATCATCATCATCATCATATACTGTGCTACATTTGTACTGCCTGAATGAAGTATGTTTTCTACAGCAAGTGTTTGTGTCTGTGTGTACCTCATCCCTGCTCTCCTCACTGATTCCTGCCTCTTTGGCTTTAGGACGGGTGGCTGCTAGTACGTGTTCCAGCTCATCTTTCTCAAAAAGGTTGGGCACCTCGCCAGAGTTCAGCATGTTGTTGATATCCTCCAAAAACTCCTCCACCACAATCTACAACAGGAAATACAGAGTGGACACATCTAAGTATAATTTGATGTGCAAAAAGAAAATCTGCAGGCATCCAAATATTTATTATTTTTGTATCAACCAAGTCCTTTCATCATACCTGAGTATCGGTAAAGAGGAACACCATATCCTTGCCCTCCACACCCGCCATCTTGTAGAGCCTCCTCAAGTCTTCATGGAAGGTGTCATAGTTGTAGCCTCGGCTCAATTCGATCTCGAAGCAGCGGTACCCGCACATGTGGGATGCCAACCGAGTGAGTGACTGCTTGCCTGTACCTCCCACCCCCACTAGCAGGGCATTGCCTCTCTCCTGGCGAATCATACGGGAAATCCTAGAAGATAAGAAAAAAACATGTTGTAGTTATAAAGATAAAATACAGGTCACAGGTTCAATGACATGTGAGCCATGTATCCTTTCAGAGGGTATTTAAGCAAGACTAAACACTCATCTAAACATTTTAGAGTCTGCTCACCATCAGCAGCAACATACTGTATGTGCCATTTTATACGATACATCTATGCCTATTTCAAACACTAAATTGAAATTGCACCACATCGTTTTTCAACACGCAAACAGTACTTGAGCATGTCACAGTGTCTTTCTCGATGTTCCGTTCTCTAGTGTAACTTCTTCTTCGGTGTAACTTTCGCCTCACAGTTTGCACCACCTACAGCTAAAATCCATTAACCACCAGCTAAGAAGTCACCTAGCAAAAAAAAATCTGGCAATTCAGTGGTGCGAGTTTTCATGTACACACCTGGAGACATGCTCGACAGCGTCCTGGAAGAAAACCAGCTTGATCTCCTTGGAGAAGATCATGTTGTAATCATCGAGGTAGTCCTGGAGAACGGCCCGGATCTTATCCATGTCTGTCAGATCCTCATACAGACGGTCTTCTTTCTCTGCACCCACCTACAGGGATCATTAGATGAAGAGCAAAGGGAATAAATAAATGTTTTTGTAATTTATAAAGCATTTTTGATAAGAGGATAGAAACTGACCTTGATAAAGTCCCCGAATATGATGGGCTTGGTCACAAAGTATGAGGGCTCCAAGTTAATGCTAAAATATTTGCCTGGCAGAAAAGAAACAGAGAGGTAGTGCAAATGATGTAAATGGGTAGAGTGACACTTAGTAGTCCAACATGTGCAAGATTCAAGCAGTTTGTGCAGAGCGAGTTATTATCGGGACGGTCTTTGCGAGTTCTTACTGGCCATCTCTGAGACGATGGTGTTGAAATAAGTCTTATCCTGGCTGTTGATGAGTCGGTCGTGGAACACTCGCTGACACTCGTGGCAGAAGAGACGGAAGATCTGGTTCTTGTCTCTCACTTGACTCGACTCACACTGCAGTATACCTACACATCAAGAGAGGGAAAGATGTATGGAAGGGAGAATTCTTCAGTTTTTTCATTGTAAATGCATATGTAGGAGCAAAGTCCAACGACCTCAGCTGTGTGGTCATTAAGAGTATAATATGCAAGAATTTCCTGAAAAAAAATGTATAGACTGGTCCAAAAATAAACCCTCTCCTCTGCCTGGATTTACTCTTTTCTTCTTTTTGTGCTTTACTCAGGACGCTTCTTGGTGTCTGCAAAGTGGCTTTGTGCCCCACTTGGGGGTGTAACCCCCAGCCAATAACGGCGCGCAGGGTGTGCATCCCGTTCAGGTGGTCAAATGCCGCCGATTTGTCACGGCCTTGGCTTCTGATACCGACTCACAAGTCTCCCTTTAGCTCTGTCGGATACAAAGCGGCCGTATTTCACGGATGAGAACGGGTTGTGTTATGTGCATGTGTTCCAGTGATCCCCATGCTCCTCTCTGTGCTGTGAGTGCAGCTATGATCGATGTAGTTTAACGAGAGCAGCGCTGAACCACAGCCAGCAGACAGGAAACCTGCATTCATTCAAAATCCACAATTCTGAACCTTCTCGCAGGGTTATGCGGAGTTAGTTGTGTGTTTATTTGTGTTCTAGAACGTAATCGCCACCAGTTGACACCGACAACGGTTATTATTACCTTTAATAAATGATTGATTGATACTGTATTGTCATATACTTAAAACTTAAACTTTATTTTAATCGTCATATACATGCAACTTGACCTCTGCAATTAACCCATCCCAAACATTTAGGAGAAGTGAAGCATCCGAGGAGCAACTTGGGGTTCAGTGTCTCGCTCAAGGACACTTCCACATGCAGACAGCAGGAACCGGGGGACCAAACCGCCTACCTTGTGATTAACGGACGACCCGCTCTACCCACTGAGCCACAGCCTGTGTCTCTGAAAAATGTCTCTGAAAAATCTACAGTATATTTCTGCTGCTCAACTTGTGCAACTGCTTTACTTGTGGTTTGTAGAGAATGTGTAACATGCTGTTAAACAAACCTAACATTTTTCTATAGAGCCATATGAAGATAACTGCTGAGGATGATATGAAGGAAACAGTAAAAGACTTTGTGGAGAGAGAGACCATGTGATGTCAGCGATACAAAAAAATCGGAAGAGCGTGTGTCAGTTTATTACCCTCCCACCAGCAGCATGTATCGCTAAGGGGAACTGTGTGTTTGAGTAATGCTCTCTCATAGCAATGTTGAACAAGTGGTGTACAGAAAGCAGTCGTAGAAGTCACTTCAGCTCATCTTCACGCTGTAATGATGCCTGCTGGGTAAAGGAAGAGAGGGAGGGAGAAAAGGAAGGAGGCAGAGGGCGTGATGGTGCAGACGATTTGGGAGCACGAGGCTGAGACAGAGCTTATAAATGTTGGTAATGTGGCTTGAAAAGATAAATCACAGCCGTGCCCTCAAGCCTCAAAGATTTAGACACCCTCTGTATCTGTCAGTCTCTTTCAGCAAAGCTAAAGTTTAGTTTGCGCTGTTGAGGATTAGAGATGACGTACATGCTGTATGCCTGTGCAACACGTGTCCATATAGTACTTAACATTAAAATGCATCTTCAGTGATTTCTTTTCGTTGAACGCCTTATTCCGCCTCTTGTGTTTCAGTTGTATGCATGTTATCCTTTTCTCTCTCATATTTGTTTCTGAAACTCAATAAAGTACAAATCTGGCTAGACGGCCTACGAAATGATGTCATCCCTGGAGCACTCCAAAGAAGTTGTAGCGGGATCAGTCTTAAAGCTAGAGTAAAGATATTGGTATCATATGACACTAAAAAACCTAAGGAATCGATTGGTACTATACCATGTCATGTTAGCTTGTCGGCAAGAACGCTAAATAACAATCTAAAGTTACGCTAAATTTTGGCGTGGAAGAACTGGCATGGCCATTTTTCAAAGGAGTCCCTTGAACTCCCACCTCAAGATATGTGAATGAAAATGAACAGAGTGAAAACGTATTAGATAAAACAGATGTTGACAGACTGCATAATTTGCAGTTGAAAAAAGGTAATAAATCGCAAAATATTGCAATATATCTTATCGCAATACTCAGCATATCGCAAAATGTTTAAAATCACAATACGATCGTATCGTAGGGCCTCTGGTGATTCCCATCCCGAGAGTGCGTGTGCTCATGCCTTACCTTGGACGCACTTGGAGAGATCCCGGAGATTGAAGACATAGTGGGACTTGGCTGGAGTGGGCAGCAGATCTACACTCAAACGGTTGTAAATCTCCACAGCTGCATCCACAATCTGACCGGCGCAGTCCCTCACTGCCTGGGAAAACTCACTGAAGAAACCGCTCAGGATGGCCTGGAGGAAGGTTGGGAGGGAAAATGGATCATAACGAGCATGAAAGACGGAATTAAGTGTGATTAATAGTGGAGAGTGGGGTGAGATGGAGAAATGAGACAGAGAGAGAGAGAGAGAGAGACAGAGAGAGAGAGAGAGAGAGAGAGAGAGAGAGAGAGAAAGCGAGAGAACAAGAGTCAGTTATCATAGAGAGAAGTACATGTACATTATACATTCTGGCCACATAATATTGTTCCTGAACCAGTTAAGAACAAAATGAGTTATGATAAGCTAAAGCAGTAATATAATAATAACAGACATAAGGTCTAAGGAAAAGTAACTGTACGCCTATGTACAAGTGTGTGGAAGATCATTGATCTAGGTATGGATTTAAACTCATTCTCTCAAATCCTTCTTTGCGTATTGATGTGTGTGTCTGTCTATGTCTATGTGTGTCTCCTCACTTTGAAAATCTGCTTGAGGCTGTGTTCTGAGGGTGTGGGAAGACACAGCATGCTGAAGTGACGGATGAATCGGGGGGTGACCGGATTGCGCCCCCCTCCTGGAGGAGCACAAGCCGCGGCGATGGTCATATCCTGGAGGAGAGGAGAAAGAGTAGAACGAAAGTAAGGTTTGCCAAAAAAGAAAAGATGAACAACACGTCTCCCACTAGAAGTTTCATCAAATGTCTCTGACTAGAGAACTGAAATGGGACCTGCAGGACTCATCACAAAAGTTATTTTTAAAATTCATTAATCTGTAGATTGATTTCTTATTCAATATAATATAAGAGCCCAAGGTGACATCTTCATGTTGCTTGTTTTGTCCAACAGTCCAAAAGCTAGTCAATTCATAACAACATCAAATATAGGAAATCATGGAAAAGGTTTGAGAAGCTGAACCAGATAATGTTTTTAAAACTTTAACGTAATTAATTATTGTATATTAATGTTCTTTCAATCTACTAATCGATTGGTTGACTAACTGTTTCAGCACTAGAAAATATGTACTTTGACGCACACGGTAGCAGATGTTTAGCCTCTAGCTGGAAGAAATTCCTATAATGAAAGATGAGAGGCAATTTTTATTGGGCTTATCAATGTAAATGAATTGCCTTCTAGTAAACTGTATGCACATATATACAGTATCCAATAAAGTTTCAGTTCAGTTTGTCTCTCTCGCTTACCCACATGCATTTTCTCTCTATTTTAAAGGTGCAGTGTGTAGGATCTGGCACTATCTAGTGGTGATGTTGCAGATTGCAAACAACTGAAACTTCTCCCGTGTGCCAAGTGTGTAGGAGAACTATGGTGGCCGACGCAAAAACGTGACAAAAACGAATGGAGCCTATCTAGAGCCAGTGTTTTGTTTGTCCACTCCGGGCTACTGTAGAAACATGGCGGGAAGACCCGCCCCTGCTCTGCCTCTGATTGGCTGACTGACTGGCTTCTAAACCTAAACGCTAACGGTAGGTAGCCTAGCTATGATGCTAACCGGAGCTTCGGAGCTGCCGCGGCAGAGGAGAGCAACTCAACCATGGCAGCTCTGAAGGCAGGCTACCTGGTCCGAACACCGGTATGTTTTTTCATCATTAAATCCACTTCTGAGAATGTTTAAGACGAGAAATCAACTGTGTAGATTTTGAATATTGGCAGTTGAGCCATCTGTCAACAGGGAAATAAAAGCCTCTTGTCTATGAGACGGTCTCTTGAAACAGCATGACTGGCCGGCTCGCTAGCCAGCGATCCCTGCAGACGTGTCTACGAGACCGGTCTCTAGAGAGCTCCAGCCAGCACAGCTCACAGCGGGTGGCTGGCTGACAATCCCTGCAGGCGCAAGCTCGCCATTGCGCCAGTTTGCGGAGAATCTCAGCTCTGAATATGGCACTCAATTTTCAATTTCTCGCCTCAAAAATTCTCAGAAGTTGATTTAATGACGAAAAAACATACCGGTGTTCGGACCGGGTAGCCTTCAGAGCTGCCGTTGTTGAGTCACTCTCCTCTGCCGCAGCAGCTCCGAAGCTCCGGTTGGCATTATAGCTAGGCTTGCTACCGTTAGCGTTTAGGTTTAGAAGCCAGGAGCCAATCAGAGGCAGAGTAGGGGCGGATCTTCCCACAAGGCATACTGGGTAAACGCACCAACGTATGCGCAGAACGGATCGATCCCTATGTGGATATAAACAGCTCATTCAAAGTTAACAAAACATGATTCTTTTCAGGGTATTATACACTAAAGAATACATACTTTTTAAAGTAAAACAAATACTCTATTTGAGCAGGCAGCAGTGGTATGGAACATCAGAGGGAGATACAGAAATGGTCGGAATGGTGGCATGTGCAAAATTGAAAGTACAGTTCCTCCTTCTCTAGCTGTCTTTTGTTGCACTGATTCCGTCTTTTTTCTGTGTTAAACATCCATTTTTTTAACCTGAACTTGATATGTCTGGCTAAAACTAAAAAAGAATTAATTTAAAAAAGTACTTTACAGAGAGGATATATTAGTTGAATGGAAGGGTAAATAGAAAACAATATTAATGAATTAAATAAGTTGGTTGTTTTCATTGTTTCCAGATAAAAATAACACACACTTCCTGCCTGAATATAACCCTTTTCTGATAACTCTGAATGAATATACTTATATATATATATATAGTGTATACGTATATGCTGTTTGCATGTGTATGACCTTGTCGGTCTGTGGTGCAGTGTATTAACACACAATATTCTGAATGTATTGCTTATGTGCAACTCCAACATCACACATACACACAGTCAACTACATTACACTGCAAGACATCACATGCAGCCTAAAGTACAATCAGTCTTGTGAGTGTGTGTGTGTGTGTGTCCCTGTGGTTGTATAGCACAAGTTAAATGCAGGAAACATTGCGGAATACAAATATGGGTCCACTACATTAACACAAACACAGATGCAAACACACACAGGCGCACAAGATGAATGGGTTTCTTATATAAATAGGACTGACTCCATTAAAAGTCAAACTAGAAAATAAATGAAGTTTAATGCTGACTGTGTAAAATCAAAAAACTAAAGAGCTACAGCTACACTTTTTTTAACCAATCGAACATTAAAAAGGCACTTTGGGGAAGTAGGCTTGTTTGCCATTTCACCCCAGAGTTAGATGAGAATGTCAATATCATTTTCATCTCTGTGTTAAGCACAGCTCCTGGGTGGTTTAGCCTAGCTTAGCATGAAGACTGGAAACAGGAGGAAACAGTTAGACAAATTCTGTCTTAGGTGCCCTACAACAACTCCAAAACGGTCTTTGTTTGTAGGATGCATCTTCTGTGTTTAACATTAGGGTTGTGTATTGGCAAGAATCTGGCGATACGGTACGTATCACGATTCAATATATTGTGATATGTTGCAATACTGTTTGCAAGGCGATAAATTGCGATTTTTTTCAAATCTAATTTTAGGAAAACTGTAATGGTATAAAGACACACCACCATATGTATAAAATCTGAGTAAAAAAAGTCACTATGGTAAATGGCTAAAATGGGGACTAACATCATTACACATTAATACAATTGGACACGTTGGATCCACAAGAGTCTCAGCTTTCCAGTCATACCCAATTTATGCCCTTCTTAGACTGTATATCTAATGTATATTACTGTGTATTTGAATATTTCTGCATACTGGGGTCCCCTAAAGACCCCAGTTTGCAGAAATATTGGTTGAGTTGACTAGAGGTTAGGATAACTGACGACTGACTGACTGTAATGCTAAATTCACACTACAACACTTTCAAAGTAATCAGTTCGCTGTACTGTTCACACTACACAACTTGCTGTCTTGTAATCGGGAGAATTGAAGTCGTTGTGGTTTTCACACTACATGACTGACTGGCAACAGGGGGTCACACACTACAAGATCCTCAATCAGGTCTCCAAACTACGTTTTGTCACGAAAACACGCGAGAAATACACGGTAAATGACTTGATACCATGCATGAGATACATTGCTGATGTTGTTGTTGACACGTGTTTACAAAATAGCCTTAATAGTTTCCACAGGTTTCCACACTTCTTTTTACTATTTATTCCTCTAGGTGCAACAACAACTTTGCTTCGTGTTGCAGATACAACACATACAGTAAGTTCCTATTGTTACAGGCGACCCCTCCTCCCCCAGGTTTCCCCTCAACCCGTGTCTCATGCTCTCATTGGCTGTAGCTCGTGGCCGGACTCCCCGACAGGTCCAGATATTTAGCATGCTAGATATCTGGAATGTGTCTGCGAGGCATCGGTGAGCGTTGGCAAGTCTCTCGGCGAGCGTATTTGAACAGTTCACACATAGCGTTCGAACACCGATTTGCCTCTGATCTGGGGCTTTTGTCGAGGACCTCCAAAAACTGTCGGGGAGTGGTAAATCAGGGCTAAAGTCGTGTAGTGTGAACAAGGCATAAGACAACAAACAAGCCTAGGTGCCAAAATGTGTGAATGTTTAAAAAGCTCTATTTAAAACAACTGTTCTAACTGAATACTGAAGGCCAGATTAATATGCATTAAAAGGGACAGCCACATGCTATAGGACAGTATAACAGCCATCTGCTGAACTCCATGCAGCCAAAGTCAGACGTATGCTCATACATAAATCATTACTGTCAAATGCGCCGCTACGATGCAGCTCATCTTATTTGTATACATGTATACCTGGATCTCCTTCCAGAAGAATTTGCTTCTGTCGTAGAAGCCAGAAAAGTCCTGGAACTGACGCAGGAGTTCTATAGGAGGCTGAGAGCCATAAGTGTCCAGTTTAGGCATGTTCAGGTCATCCACAAAGACCACCAACTTCTTGTTACCAGGAGCACCTAAAGGGAGGGAAAGGGAGAAGGATAAAGAGAGAAGGAGGAAAAGTTTAAGAGATGTACAGATTGACAAGAAAGGATGATACTGTATGTAGATGGATTGAAAAAGCAGAATCGTGAAGGACAGCTGTATGTCCAGATATGTGAATGGATGGCTAGAAGAACAGACAAACTGTCTCATTTAAGGACAATAACAAGAAATGCTTCTGGACAGATTTTCTACATTGCGAATGAATGGTTGTGTGATAATGCAACTGCGAGCCAATACTGTATACCCATAATGTTTTTCCTCTTTTTCTCCAGTTTGGACTCAATGATCTCCTGCGTGCTGGCGGACGAGGTCTGAGCTGAGAAGTTGATGTAGACTGGGAGGTATCCTTCCTTTTCCTGGATGCTGTTCAGAAGGCCCCGGGCCACCACTGACTGTAGGACAGACACATATAAATTAGGGCCGTCAAAGTTAACGCGATAATAACGCAACGTGATTTTGAGGTTGTAGCGGGCTCAGTTTTAAAGCCATTGGTACCAACCATGTCTTGCTAGCTTGTTGTGAAGGAGGCTAAATAACACTCCAAAGTTATGCTCCATTTTTGCAATGAAAAACTGGCATTGGCATTTTCAAAGAGGTCCCTTGATGTTATGATTTGAGCATATTTTTCATTCTGTGAGGGTTTCTGGACAAT
Source organism: Sebastes fasciatus (assembly GCF_043250625.1). Classification (NCBI taxonomy): domain Eukaryota; kingdom Metazoa; phylum Chordata; class Actinopteri; order Perciformes; family Sebastidae; genus Sebastes; species Sebastes fasciatus. Next base: position 9,503,422 of record NC_133797.1, on the reverse strand, counting down.
ACTTTTCATTGTTTTGTGTTGTTAATTGGTTTCCAGTAATAAATATATCCATACATTTGCATAAAGCAAGCATATTTGCCACCTCCCATGTTGCTAAGAGTATTAAATACTTGAAAAATGTCCTTTAAGGTACATTTTTAAACAGATACAAAATTTGTAATTAATTTGCGATTAACATTCATGTATTATTACGTCACAATGTCCGCAGTATTAGCCATTTGTTTATTACGTGTTTATTTGCATATGGAGCGAGGACGCATGTGGAGACGCATTCTAATGTCAAGTGTGAACAGACATACTTAGAGGTTAGAGCTGTCCACTTGTGATCGGATCACTCAGGACACATGTTAATGCCAGGTCTGAACAGGGCCTAATTCGTTCAGGGGAAGCTTTTCCAATTTCCGGCCTGCTCTTTGTCACTGTGGCATAGCAGTGCATGCAAATGAACAGCAAAAGACCTTTTTATAAAGTGAGGCACAAGGGTTAATTAACTTCTGTCTATTAGGTCAGTGTACTACTATTTAAAGTGCAGTATGTCACGGTGTTGCTACTACATCCATGAATCCTTACCTTCCCGACTCCAGTGCTGCCAGTGAAGAGAACAGAACGTCGCACAGATAGCAGTTTCTCCATCAGGTAGCCGTAGCGGACGGTGTCTGTGGTGGGGACCAGCATCTCAAAAAAGGGCTGCTCCCTGTTGTATTTAAATGAAGGGATTATCTTCTCCCATGGCTCCAGACGTTTGTGGTTAAAGTTCACGTACAAAGACCACACGGTGCCATAATTCGGGAGCTGCATGGCACACATGAACGCACATTAATTTACATGAAAATGCACAAAAAAACAAGGCAAATATAGTGTAATGAATTCTAAAAAAAAAGTATACAAGTGCCTTCAGTAGACTGAATGTTGTTAGCTATAAAACCTCCTCAGAAAGTGGGCATTAAAGAAACTCATTTTACTCTGTTGTTGATTGAAATGTCTCTTATGTGGCACTTTGGAAGTTTCCCTGCGGCATGTGAATTAGTATTTGTTTCCCTGAATCTTGAAGCTGTTACTGATGTGTGTGCGTGTGTGTGTGCAGTATGTTTTCCCTCAAGCTTCACAGCTGGGAGCTGGGCTACATTGGCTTTATCTCGTGGTAAACAACACAAAAACGGTCCTGTGATCTAAATAATATTATGATTCCCAAATGCACACAACACCACAGAAACAACAACATCATCAGCTCCTTATGCACTGACCGATGCACAGATGTGGGAGCATGTGGGATGTTCCAGATGATACTCTGCAGCCTTCATGAACCTTTTACTTACATGTTCACTCCACCTTCAGGTAAGTGAGTCATGTCCCTACCCTAGTGTGTTTTGCCTCCGTCAGTAAGGCATTCGCTCAATCATCTGCTACTACTGCCAGCCAGGTCAAACCTCTGTAACAATTAACTTTCCATTTCCTGTTAGGCTGACGGACTCATAACAGCCCCCGCCTTCCTTCATCTCTAGCAGTGGTTCTCAAGGAGGTAGGGACACGGTCAGTCATTGTGAAGGAGACAGACACGGATGCAGCAGACACAAACTTACTCATATGCTTGGGTCCATTTTCATTTGACAGAATATGCATTTTAACTGTAACTTTCCTAAAATAATAATTAACTGTTGTTTTTCTTCAGATGACATTAATTATATAACTAATAATGTTTCGAGAAGAAATAAGTTAACATTTCCCTCTGATGGTTTCTTATAGTTTATTCAGTCGGTAGTCCTAGTATGTTAAATAGTTTGGTAGTATGAGGGTTAAACTTTATCAAACCACTTTTTTTTATTGACGTGACTGGGATGAAATGTTTCTAAATGTCTTCTTAATTTGTTGGGTCTCATATTGTCAGCTGCCGGAGTTTTTCTTGTATTGCTGCTAGACCGCCCCGTTACAGGTGTGTGCAGGAGAGAAAACAGTTTCTAACCGCAGTGAAACTGTTGTTTCTGAAAGGCTGAATGACAAAAAATATGGACTGAAGCAAATTATTTCTTTAGATAAAAATATGTAGTATATTTTGGAAATAATACGATCTCTCTTTTTTTAAGGAATTTTGAATTTTGGACTGAGGACTGAGGCAATTACAGAGACGCACGGAGCACCACGTCGCTCGCTCTGTGAGTGTTTGAGAGAGAGGAGGGAAGAGAAGGTGGAAGGTAGGCTAATGTTTCTGTAAGTTTAATAATAATTAGAATGTCAACGTTGTGAATGAAGCTTCGAACTACTCGGTGCAGCCCTACTTTGTCATATTTTGATTACTGTCAGTTGAGCACATTGTCTTGTTTGTCTCCGAAGCATCCTGTTTTTTCATTTTTTCCCTGTCAAATATGTGTCCATTCTGTCAACCTAAAGACTACGTGTCTGAATGAACACCACTGCTACCATGGATGTATAAAGAGCCGATTTGTCTACTGTTCCGCCGTGAAAAAGATTCCCATGTCAAAACATTAATTGCGCATCACATTTTCACGAGTGACGCCACTACGCGAGTTTTGGGTGTGTAGTCTTTCTAATTACGTATTTTCACGGTCTGATACTTCAACAGTTTTACAACAAACTGTGACTTTCTCGACTTGCAAAATTATTTTTTAAATTGACAACCATCATATATGTGATTCATGGCACAAAAATATGTGTCTCTTGCTGTTGACTACCGTTCATATTTTTTCCAAAATAAGGTCCCATGGTGGTCCACCAGAAGGAGCGGGACTTCGCCTCTCTATTTCTCTGCACCTTCTTTACAAATAAATATGTTCTCTTCCATTCTACAACAACCAACCGATTCATAACTCTACAAAGTTTGCAAGGTACTGTTGGATAATGAAATGCAAAGGCCTCTTGTAATCTTGTCACAAAGCACATCATTTTATCTGATTTACCTCTCCAATATGTTACCTGACTAAAATGTACAATGTGGATGCTCTTTCTTAATGTCTTCATTTCACACGAGTGACTGACATCATAATCCTCTTTCAAACGAGATGTGCTCCAGCTAGATATATACGTCCTGTGCCAAGAGTACTTTGATGTAATATAATACGAGCTAACCTTCAGGCCTTTTCACATATTTCATGCTAATACCAGCAAAGGCGTTGATAAATGGATTTGACTCTCAGTAACAGTTGAGAGATGAATAAAAAAAAAACCTTGAGTGGCAGAAAAGAGTTTTAACAGCAACACTGGACATGTGAGACACACAGTTTTGTCTCTATGCATGTCAGTGTGATATGAACACAATGTGGTGTCTGCAAATATTACAATACTGTACAGTATAGTGCCAAAAAGACCCTCCATCCTGTCCACCTATCTCTGTGTGTATCTGTGGGTCTGTGCATACCTTAGCATCGTTGTTGCCTTCAAACTGCTCCCTGATGAAGGTGTCAAGAGCGTCCCAGTGAGCACTGGTCAGGTTTCCGCCTACTGCCCACACGTAGCAGAATATGAAGGTCTGACATAATATACTGTTGAGATGCATGGAATCCTGACACCAACACACACAGACAGACATAAACAAAGAGAAAGAAGCTCAATCAGTAAGTAACGGCATGATCCTACATTTACTGTGTGTATTTGTATAACAGGGGCCTCCATCAAGTACCTACCAGTAGCTTGCTACCCCTTTCTGAGTGTCTTACTAAAGATTCAAAGAATATGTACATACATTTGATAACACAGAGTCACTTTGTAAACCTGTTTTCATTACTATCCAATTTTTCCAGCTGGTAGCAGTCTACAAACAGAGAAGGTGAAAGAGCTGGAAACAATGCTTAAAAGACAACAGTCTCTGTTTACCAAACTGACGAAGAAGGTCAACGCAGAAACTGAGCCTTCGTTTAGTGGCGTACATCCTAATGAAACACAAAACTCCCTTCACCTATGGCAGGATTATAATAGAAGAATATGACTGTGGTGGCTGAAATGGTATTAAAGGAAGAAACAAGGTTGGGGATCCCTGATCTATAAGGTTAGTGGCGTTAAAGGTCCACTGTGTAGGATCTGGCAGCATCTAGCGGTGAGGTGAAGAGAATGCAACCAACTGAAGCCTCTCCTGTGTGTCAAGCGTGTTGGAGAGCTACGACGGCCGACGGGAAAATGCCTCTCTAGATCCATTTAAAGCAGAGCCAGTGCGTAGAGTGTGTGTGTAAATGGGAAGTAAGTAGTGAAGCAAGAGAGAGAGAGAGCGGTGGCAACAGGAGTGAATAATGTTGTCAACTCCGACCCAAGCAGGAAAAGTAAACATGTAGATATAAATGGCTCATTCTAAGGTAACGAAAACACAGCAATTCGTATTTTCAGGTGATTATACACTAATGAACAACATACTTATTAATATTATATTGCATTTTTGCCAATAGATCGCCCTAAATGCTACACATTGGTCCTTTAGGTGTGGTTTAAGAAGAGGTGCTGCCTTTGTCATCTGACCTTACCCACAATAACAATCTTTTTAATTACGACCTTTTCAAACTTGACAACATAAACATTCTAAATAGGCCCCTTTGTTTGTTAATGCAGCAGCTGACAGGATGTAAACTTGGGCCCAAAGCTGTTGCTCTAGCAACAGAATGGCAATGAAAAGGTCTATAGTGCCGAGTTATTGTGCAAAAATCCTCATTAGCAGCCACACCAACAGACTGGCCCCTGTGTGGCACCATAGACAGAACTGAAATAGACTAAAGTGGCAGTTAAGCCTTGTGTTTAATGTACCATTTCAAGGTCTGGCCCTCCTTTGCCCAGCAGCAGTGCCTCCAGCAGGGAGCACAGAGTGTTGACTTTACTGATGTCCACCTGTTGAATCGCCTGGGTACAATGCTTCAACACGAACTGAAGACCCTTCTCCACATACTGCTCAAACAGTTCCAGCAGGTATGTTCGCACTGGGTCTGGGAGCTACAGAGACAGCATGGAGTGAAGAGATTGATACAGGAAGAGGAAGGTAAGATTATGCAGTGATCTTTAAAGGTGCAGTGTGTGGGATCTGGCAACGTCTAGCAGTGAGGTTGCAGATTGCAACCAACTTAAACTCCTCCCGTGTGCCAAGCGTGGAGGAGAATTACATTGGCCGATGTAGACATAAACCATAGACTGTTTATAAAGATGGACAACGTGTCTGCAATTCTTTCCAATGAACAGAAGTGAAGCCAAAATATCGTGGATATGGGAGCTGTCATCTTGAGATCTTGACGGCATTTGGAGTCAGAGTCTGCGCATTTGTGATCAGGCGGTGGAGCCACAGTCTTGAGGTCACCGGCCTGAACCAATCGCAAAGTGAACACGGCCGCAGCTTGTCAACGAGAGAGACGCACAGCTCCCAATCATGACGTCTCACCCCCTTTTTATGGTATCAAATAACGAATTAAAACAAAGTGAACGCTTGGCGTGATGAGATCTAATATTTGACGTGTACTTTGACTTTTTAGTTTGGCCCATCCGCTGACATGGAAGGGGCGGGATTTATGACCTATACTGTAACCAGCCACCAGGGGGGCGATCAAGATGCTTTGGCTTCACTTTTGGGGAGCTATCATGTCATCCATCTTTATATACAGTCTCTGGTATAAACGGCTCATTCTAAGGTAATAAAAACACATTTCATATTTTCAGATGATACACTAAAAAAATAATATTATATTCCATTTCTGCCAATAGATCCCCCTACATGTTACACATTGTTCCTTTAAGATATGTTTATCTACATGATCACTGAGGCAACTTGGTTAGTTTAACTATATAGTTGTATAGTTCGCGATTTTGGGAAAATGTTTATCCACTTTCTTGCCAAGATTTAGATGAGAAGGTCGATACCACGCTCATATCTGTCTGTTAAATACAAAGCTGCAGCCAGGAGACAGTTATATGATCTTAGCATAAAAGACTGGAAGCAGGGGGAGGGGGGCATATCTAGCCTGGCTCTGTGCAAAGGTAAAAAAAAAATCCAACTTCCAGCATCTCTTAGAAGAACTTACTCCCTTACCTTCGAACAGAGCAAGGCTAGCTTTTTTCAGTCTTTATGCTAAGTTAAGCAAAATGTTTGGCTGTAGCTTCATTTTTAAGGGCCAGACTTGAGAGTGGTATTGATCTTCTCATCTAACTCTGAGCAAGAAAGGGGATACGCTTATTTCCCAAAATGTTAAACTATTCCTTGCACAGGTACTGTATACAAGCTGCTAATTTGAAGGAGAGTGTTCGACAAAGAAAACAGATAATTGGAATAAGTATGGGCAATGCTCTCCCTGTCCCCAAGAGACACAAAGAAACAGACTCCCTCAGTTGGAATAGCTAAGTGGAAATCAATACAAAGCGAATTAAAAACTCTAATAAACTCTAACTCTGACAAATCCACGAATTTGTTGAAGGTGTAATCAAAGTTATCCCATACAAAGCACAATGTACAAACACTTAAAGTCCCTGTGAAATGAAAAACACACCAGTTTTAATCCTGTGTTCCTGTGTTAATTGTTCATTTATCTCCTGTATGCCAAATATATGTCAAAAAAATCAGTATTAGAGTATTTTTACATCAAATCCCTGTCTTTTCTCTACTGTAAAACCGTTTCAAATGTTTGATGGCTCATCCTGCACTGAGGGGTGTTCTACATAACAGAACAATATGTAGATAGGAAGAGATGTGTGTTTGGATATCAGTGGGCAAAAACATTGTTTTCATTTCCAAAACAATGTGGCCGAATTCATTCAAGGGAAACTTTGCCGATTTGCAACCGACTCTGTATCACTGCAGCACGGGCAGTACATGCAGATGAACGTCCGGCGGATGACAAGAAACGACTGGCGGAGTTTTGCCAGCAGGTGAGCGGGGAGCTCAGGCGATAGCCGCATGCAGGAAGGCCGGGCGCTGTTCATCTGCTTGTACTGCCCGCGCCGTGGTGATACGGAGCCGGTTGAAAATTTCCCATTCATCTCTTCCTCATCCTCCTCCTCCTGATCTAAGAACATGTGAGAGACGTGTGTGTGGAGCCAACAGCCCTCTGCTCTGTAGCTCCATATCAAGCTAAACTCTAAGCCCGCCCACTTTTTAGCAGTCCAATCAAATGCTATGGATTTGATTTAAATCCCTCTTCTAACTGTATACTGCTCAAATATTCCGTTTCACTGTGAAATACATCTAAGAAAGTCCGTTCCCCCAAAAAATGTTGCCTGTTAAAGAACTGATTGAAGTCTCTTAAAGCTGTGGTAGGCAGATTTGAGCAAATATGATTAAAAAAAAGTTATTTTTATAAAACGATCACTATATCCTGTCAGTAGAGACAGGTAATCTGAAAAAAAATCATGTGCCTCTGTGTCCTCCAGTGCTCCTAATGGCATCTGCACGATTTCACAGACTGGAGGAAAACAACCAATCAGAGCCGAGCTGGAGCCTTTCCGTCTCTGAGCAGCTGAAAAATCACTCGCAAACTCCGATCAAACGGTCAAACTAGGCAGCGCTGATCAAATATGAATCAATATTCTGTTACTTAAATGCCTATTTCTCACATAAAATGTTTTTTAGAAACATGTTTTAGTGTACTGTTTACCGCCCACCATGAAAGTTGAAATGAGATGAGATTCATGAAATAGAAAGTTTGCTCCGGTGGGCGGTGCTTGGTATTTCCTCAACTGATCTCAACATGGCGGCCAGGTCACAAACTTTCTCATTTTACAGCTAAACAGTACACTACAAGATGTTACTGAAAACATTTTACACGAGAAATAGGCATCACAGTAACAGAATATTGATTCATATTTGAACAGCGCTGCCTAATTTTACCGTTTGATCGGAGTTTGCGAGTGATTAACGGCTGCCTCCGTTGAATGAACAGCCAATAAGAACGCTCCCTCTCTCTGAAATGACCTGTGATTGGCCAAAGTCTCCCGTCACAGGCTAGATTTTTTTAAAAGCCTGAAAACAGAGCCATGTGGAGATGCAGAAGTCTAGTTTTCTCTCAGAACACTTGAATTAGAATATGCTGAAGGGTCATTATGGAATTTTTGCCCAATAATGCCAAAAATATTCTGCCTATTACCGCTTTAATGGAGAAGTTTTTCAGATAAATGTGGAGAGAAAACAGGACAAGGCATGGACAACAAAGACAACACAAGCAACAAACAAATGACAGATAAAGACCCTGTCAACAAACAGAAGAGTCTCAGTCAATTAGAAAGTGGGGGAGAGAGTGTTAAAAGTTGACGGGAGAGATGACCCACTGTCACTGCGGTGTTGAGTCACCCTAAAAGGCTCAGGGCTAAATGTTGCAAGCTATAAACTTTGATGTGATGTGCTGTCATTAACGTTTATGCTGAAGCTTAAAGTTTGTCTGCTTGTGATGCCTGAAAAGGCACATTACCATTCATGTACCAGTGCACAAAACAGTCACAGTCTCACACAAACAGAGAATACATAATTAGATTAGATAACAATGAGCATGCTTTTAGCCACTTTCAAAAGGGATTTTGCAATTTCAAATGACATATTAGCAGAATTAGAAGAATGATAGAATATGTGTTACCTTGTCTCCTAGACCACTGATCCATGTCTGGACATAGGGCATCCACTTGAGCTCATTTGGGTCAATATACACCATCCCACATCGACTGACAGTGGCTGGAGATGCTACAGCCAAGTCCTGGACCTGAAAAACAGGAGATCAAAAAAGCTAGGAGCACAAACTACTGTTGAACCATGTAAGCACAAGCTTTAGCCATTTACCCTTTGACCCTTGGACCCGTCTTCAACACTATGAGTTTAACTCTCTGAGACCCACAATAGAACCATTTTGGTCTTTTTTAGGGTGAAACCATTTTGAAACCATTTATTTACCCAGATTTGGTGCTAAATGTGAAAAAATGTTGACATAAAAAATTTAAAGAGTTAATTAAAATAATTAAAAAGCCATGCTGTGGTGTGGTATTTGGTATAAAACTTTTGACATTTGGAGATTTCTTATTGTAAATATACCTAGGCAAGCCATCCATCCTCTGAATGCCTCTGAAGGTCTCTAGTTTGTAAAGTTTCATGAGGTTGTGATTATCCTAGAGGTCACCACAGGTCATTTTACACAGTGACCTCAAATTTCTAAAAATGGTCTCACTACAATGAAATGGCTACTATGGGGACTAACATCATCACACATGAACACAACTGGGCTCATTGGATCCACAAGAGTCTCAGCTTTACAGTCATATCCAATCTATCACAACATTTTTAGAATAGGCAAAAATAACACATTTACTGCATTCATAATACTGCATGGTTTTTGCCCCAAAAAAGGGGAGACTCGTGGGTATCCATAGAACCCATTTTCATTCACATATCTTGAGGTCAGAGGTCAAGGGACCCCTTTGAAATTCACCATGCTAATTTTTCCTTGCCAAAATGTAGCCTAAATTTGGAGCGTTATTTAGCCTCCTTCCTGACAAGCTAGCATGACATGGTTGTTATCAATTGATTGGATTTGGTTTTCTAGTCTTATATGATTTCTGTACCTTTACTCTAGCTCAAACTGAGCCTGCTACTGCTTCTGAAGGACAGCAATTTTGGTTCGGAATTGTGGGTCTCAGGGGGTTAAAACTGCTTATTGACTAGACAAAACATGAAACTGTACTTTCACAATGCTCAGCTCTAACCTCAAACACCATATGTATGGAATTAGTAAGTTTGATTCGCTCGCTGTTAGCCAGACAGAGCATCTTGTTGTCATCCAGCACCGTGTTCATGTTCTCAATCCACAGGGCGTCAACTGGCCCGTCGCAGACCACCCACTTGTGGTCGTCAGTGGTGTCGCTGACCGCATCACGGACGCTCAGCGCCATCAGTCCGTCACGCCACTCTAGTGTTAATGTGTTAACCTGAGGGGTAGAGGAAAGTAATGAATGAATATAGGGAGAGAGATGAAGAAGCTGCTGTGCAATTTCTTCTCCTGCCTACTGTACCTCTCCATAGAGCTCGCCCATTGTGACCGATTTTGGGTTGAGAACATAGATCTTGACATGTTGGTAGAAGGGGTTGTTAGCCGCGTGGCCTGTGAGATGGAGGGTCTCCAGTGTGTCTGCCAGGATGGTGTAGACAGTGGTCTTACCTCCACCAGTAGGCCCTACCAGCATGACACCATGACGCACTAACATGGTCTCATACAGCTGGATCACCTGGTCGTATAAAAAGAAGTGCAAAGGAGAGGAATGAGGGCACGTTTTGAGGATGGAACAAACTAATACTATATCAAAGTGAAACAGACACAAAGCATGGGAATTCTATTCACCTGCGTTATATTATTGTGACTGCAGGAATATCAGACACAGATATCTCAAAACCTAAGCACGTAAATCTAAAGCTTCAGTTATACTTTCCGAAAGGACGGCCGCACCGACATGTGCTGAAGTGGAATTGTGACAAGAAAGCATTTTAATCTTTTTATACTCTGTGTGAGTTTCTCCTTGCGGCAAACAGACGTTCTCAAAGCTCCTCAAAGTTCTCAATTTTCTCCGCCCATCCACGTCCACGTAGTTACAAAAATGTTGATGTGCGCCGACAGGCGAAAACCTGCCGCACGGAACCGCCGCGAAGGGCCGTATCTGATGGTGTGATGGCAATTTGGCCTTAAGGACACTTGCAACCCTTGCGGGTGCAGCAAGCATCACATGTCTGCATGGCTACATACCACCAGAGATACAGCAACTGAAAAAATAGGCATTTTGGGTAAATCAACCTTTTAAAAGATAAGGTTGGAAATAATCTATCGTTTTTATTATTGTTAAAGGTGCTAAATTTGATATCCAGAGCATTAATATAGCAGCAAACAGCTATTTGCTATGTAAAGATATAGAGGAGTAATGTCTACCTGAACAGAGAATGAAGTCATTCATCCTCTGTGTGTGTTGTAATCAGAGCTTCTCTGTGCTTTGTTGACATCGCCGGGCCGGCCGTGCGTGCTTTTAGGGTATGTCCGTGCATGTGAGCGTGCCCCACTGACTAGCTCACGGCCGCCGCTCTTAACTGCTCTCATACGGCGGTTACAGCTGATAACGCTGTCCCAACTGACAGCATTGTCACAGAAGAGTAGCACCCACCCTCCGGTTCCCCCCAAGGTTAGCTCTGTCAGCACTTTCGCCGTTGTTTTGCATTGTTAGCATTATTAGAGCTGTTAGCTGTGAGCCACCGGTTTGCTGTCGCCATGTTGAGAGCAGTTGAGAGGCAGCAGAAATGCTCCCAATCCCGTATTTAGCACCTTTAACAAATCTAATGAATATACAAAGATAATGAATTGATCCTATTAACAGCTGTTGCCTGTGTGGCTAAAGCTTGATAGACCTCCACTGTGCAATAACTACTATAAAACATAAATGACATGGCAAATATACACGGTAAATGGCAGCACTTTACAATTTACCTCCTATCTATCCATTTACACACACGCTCACACCAATGGCTCAAGTTACCATGCACTGTCCTAATCATTACGAGCAATTAGGGCTCATTGTCTTGCTCAAGGGTACTTCGACATGTACACAGGAGGAGCCGACAATCGAACCGCTTTTCTTGTCATTATGATGTCATTAGGCACCATAGATCATTTTGAGTTAATCTCGCATACACTGCCCTGGTGCTCTAAATACTCACTAGCACACCACGTGTTATTTATCCACAGCTGAAAATAGTCATCCACCAGTGCACAACTAACTATATAAACTCTAGTCTACAGTGTCCGGATGTTTTAGTTTTTCTTTTTTTTTTTAATGAAATATATTTGTGACTTGTTTAAAATATTTACATTATCAGTTGGAGCGAATGGGTTTAGGTATGAGTGCCACAGACAGTACTGAGGGAGGAACTAACACTGATGTTTTTGTCTTTTCATGAGATTTGTTGATGTAAGAAAAATAAAGAATAATACCAGCTCCATCTTTGAAAATGTATATATTATATGCAAAGTGTTCTACAGAGCTAAAAATATTCATAAGGAAATAAAAATGAATAAATAAGGAATATCACTTTTCCCCCCTTGTACCTTCTTGGTCATGCTAGCCAGTGGCTGTAGGTTTCGCTTCACCAGAGACTCCAGGATGGTGGTGTGTAGCACACCGTAGTCATGATCGGGAATACTCACACCAGGGAAGAGGTCAGATAGGATACCACTGGAGGGGGGTTGGCATAATACACACACATATAGTAAACACACATACACGTAATAGAAAATAATTGTTTTCACATGTAACAACATGAAAAACAACACACCTTTTTCTTATTGAAACTTATGTTATTTTTTGTAGGCGGTAAGGCTATCACAAATTGGGCAAAACTGTTGTTTGAAAATTTGTTCTAAAAAAACACGCAGGACCAAACTATTTGAATATCTATTTTTGTGCATTATATTTGCGCACCGTGCCCTAACTCTTCAGGAGCAACGCAGCACTGCACAAAAGCACGGCTGAACTTTTGTCAGATGCCCTGTTTCTATTTATCACTGTCGTTCGCTTTGAAATTGCTGCAACGGACGACGAACGGCTGATTCGTGAAATTGAAATGAGGAGTTGTCTATACGATACCTCCACATTTCACTATAAAAACCTACAAGAAAGTTTCTACTTGTTCTAGGCTATATTGTATTCATCGTCCTTTCCAGTAAATATTGCAATACAAAATGTGTTTTCTGTTTAAAAAGAACAAATGTCAGAAGACAGCAAGTATTACTCACCCATCTTTTAAAGCTGCAGTCTGTAACTTTGAGCAAATATGATAAAAAAATATTTTTATAAAACTGTCACTTTAACCTGACAGTAGAGCATGAGACAGATAATGTGTGAAAAAATAATTTGACCGCACCCCAACAAAAACAACCAATCAGAGCTGAGAAGTCTCTGGGCAGCTGTCAATCACTGCTTGTGAAACTCGCACACTCCAATCAAACAATATTCTGTCTCTGTAATGCCTATTTCTCGCCTCAAATGTTTTCAGAAACATATTTTTGTGTACTGTTTATCAATGTTGAAAACAGTCAAGCCAAAACCAAGCACCACCCACCGGCTGGAAAAAAATAACTTGTTATCATATTTGCTCAAAGTTACTGACTGCAGCTTTAAGTGGTTACATCTTCTGTGATCTCAGCACACAGCTGATAAGGACATAGTTTGTTTAGATGACGTAATGTGACGCTTGCTGTTATCAAAATCAGAAATGCCTTATTGATCCCTGGGGGGGAAATTGGGGCGTTACAGTTGCTCTTTTTTAAACATAAAGACATGTAAGAAAATAGAAATAAAGGAGTATTTAATATGTAAATTATGTACATAATGCTACAATATATTACAAAATATATGTAGAGAAATATGAGTAAATAATAAAAATAAGAAATGAGAATATAAGATATATGCACAAATATGACATACTGTATAACCACAGTGCAAATAAGTAAATACAAAATGCTGAGAAGTGGGATCTATTAAGTGTATTAAATATAAATGCAAGAATGGTATAAATAAGAATTAAATAATAATATTTCTTGAAATGAAATGTCTGCGGCAGCGTTCTCCGCCATCATTAAGGTTGTTGTTGAATTATTCCTCGTTCAGCTTGACCTCACGTTACATTTCATTTTCAATCAATTAAAGTGATTTTGTGCGACTCCCGTCATGTGGAGCATTCGGTGTGCGCGAGGCCGGCAGCCGGTGTATATTCGTTGGCAGCCCTAGTAGGCAGTCAGGTTTAATATGATAATGTCCTGTCGTTATTTTTCAGTATGTGTGCATTTGGAGCACCAGAAGTAAGATGTGCTTCCTTACAAAAATGTCTGATAGGCTTACCCAAACAGCACAGCGTCGTCAGTGAGAAACTTTGGCAGGTTGGAATCCCTCAGGGCTCTGATAAGAACCACATCCTCACTGAGCTTGGGGTTTTCTCTCTTTAGAGACCTAGAAACACACACACACACACACACACACACACACACACACACACACACACACACACACACACACACACACACACATCATTACATTCAATTATATGCATTTCATGTAACCATTTTTTACTGTATACATCAACTGACAGATGTTGTTGCCTGTTCAGCTGCAGTTTGCCTTGTTATGATTTTTAGCATATGTTTAATGCTAAATGCAGTACCTGTGAGGGTTTCTGGACAATATTTGTCATTGTTCTGTGTTGTTAATTGATTTCCAATAATAAATATATACAGTACATACGTTTGCGTAACGCAAGCATATTTGCCCACTCCCATGAATACAAGGGTATTAAATACTTGGCAAATCTCCCTTTAAGGTTCAATTTGAACAGATACAAAAATGCGTGATTCATTTGTGATGAATTTGCGATTAATCTATTTTAAACTATTTTATTCGATTGACAGCCCTAGTCCCTACATCCTGGTCAGACTGCAGAACAATTCTCAGTTTACATGTTCACTACAAACTACATCGATTAACTAGTCAGTTTCATTAAAAAAAATGCTTTAACTTATCAGAGAAAATAACACTTTTCATTCAACATTACTACAAAAGTGACAACACTCTTCCAAAGAAGTTGGTGAATCCATTTAAATAAATATCAATAATATGGGAAACATTATTTTATTATCATTAGTGGAAAATAGACTAAATAGAAAATAGCAGCGAGCACGTCTCCAAATCTTGAACAGCATCGGGTGCCAGGTAGTGGTAAGAACAGAAGAAACAAAATCACTGGCACTCACAGATAAAGAGTCTTCTTTTGGTTTATTCTTGTCAATCAAATGCAAACGAATGCCTTTCAGCTATTAGCCAGCATCAGCGTAAAAAAGAAAAATAGACTTCTTACAAATAGAGATGTAATAAAGACAAAAAGCAGCCGACGTGAGTTGATAATTTAATATTGCACGACCTATAGTAGCTCGACTCGATTATAAAAAACAAAGTAAAAAACACTAGAGACATTAGAGTGGGAGATAATGAATGTGTGCTTAGTGTGGAACAAGCAGACTCAGAGGAGTTATATGTAGGCAAAGGCGGACAATGAATCACAGGACAATTACAGTTCCCTGAGCTTCAGCTAATAACCAACCGGCGAGTTAAGCACGACTTTCACTACAAATCGTCGAAAGTATCCATTCAAATCTAGTTGAAACGAGGTTCTTCACGCATCTTCCAGCACACAGCTGAATCAGGTGCTCCTCTGTTCTAGGACAGCAAACCTCCAAGGGAACTGGAGCGCACTGATTGATTTGCAGCCTTTAATTGTGCAAACAGACGAACATTTTGACACCGCTGTGTCTTCGTCAGAGTCAAAATGAGCCGTTTTCACTCTGATTGCAAGATGCAAATCAATCAGTGCGTTCGAGTCCCTTTTCTTCCATTGGAGATCCATTCAAATCCATTTATGCACCCACGCAGACCAGCAACAGCTGTGTTTTTGCTGTCTCCAAATCTTTCTTTTGTCTACCTAATCTTGTTCTTCATCTCTTCATGTGTCTCAACCCTCATTCATTTGAGGTACGATATGCATTTGACTAAGTGAAGGAATTTCACACACATGACATTCATTGAAACGAAGTGTGTAAGTGAAGAAGTGCTTGTATTTCATCAACTGTAGTCACAGCAAGAAATAATGGGGTCATTTCAACAGTCAGAGGCTCTTACCCTCTAATCTGAGTAATCACTGGTAAAGTATTTGATCTTTTGAGGGTTTTGCATTTGATTAAAATGTGGGTTGTCAATCGGTTAAAATATTTAATCCCGATTAATCACATGATTGTCTACAGTTAATCGTGATTAATTGCACATTTTTTATCTGTACAAAATGTACCTTAATTTGTCAAGTATTTAATACTCTTATCAACATGGGAGTGGGCAAATATGCTGCTTTATGCAAATGTATGTATATATTCATTATTGGAAATCAATTAACAACACAAAACAATGACAAATATTGTCCAGAAACCCTCACAGGTACTGTATTTAGCATAAAAAATATGCTCAAATCATAACATGGCAAACTCAAACTCAACAGGCAACAACAGCTGTCTCACTCTATGTGATTATCATAAAGTGGGCATGTCTGTAAAGGGGAGACTTGTGGGTACCCATAGAACCCGTTTTCATTCACATATCTTGAGGTCAGAGGTCAAGGGACCCCTTTAAAAATGGCCATGCCAGTTTGTCCTCACCAAAATTTAGTGGAAGATTGGAGCGTTATTTAACCTCCTTCGCAACAAGCTAGTATGACATGGTTGGTACCAATGGATTTCTTAGGTTTTCTAGTTTCATATGATACCAGTATCGTCACTCTCGATTTAAACTGAGCCCGTTGAAGAAATTAGTGGCGTTAAAATGAATTTGCGTTAACGTGTTATTATTGCGTTAACTTTGACAGCCCTAATTAAAATATTTGCTGAATGTATAAAAGTCCAGCACAAAGCATGATCTCTTAACTCACTGATGATGGCTGTCTCTACTATGGACTTAAATACGGATGCTAAATACTTAAACATGTGTGTCTGCACAAAGTCACAATGGTCCTTCTGGGACATTCGTGAAAAGGTGAATGCTTTGTTTGTCTCGATATGAATGCCCATGTGTGTCAGTGTATGTGTGAGTATGATGCTTTCTGACCCAGCCATGACCAGAACAGACTTGACGGCTCTCATGCCAAAGTCGTAGTGGTCCTGCTGGGACAGCTGCTCAGAGCACAGCTTGTACATCTGGGTCATCTTCCTCGCTAGGATCAAACTGGACTCGAATCCCTCTGAGTACAGAATCACCTGGAGGGAGTGAGACAGGCGAGGTAATGATATAAAAAAAAGATAGGAAGAGAAAAATAAGCAAGCACATACAACGACGCAAACGCAAGAGAGCCTGTTACCTCTGCAATGAGGGCGTAGTTTGGCACCATCATGGCTATGGGTCTAAAGAGAGCTTTGAGGTTGTCGGGTAGCTCCGTTCTTCCAGCGTAGCCTGGGTTCATGGTGATGAACGCAGCACACGTCCTCACCAGCTTGATCTCTCGGCCCTCAAATCGAAACCTTGGTAGCTGCGTAACACAGAGTCGAGTGAGATGCTCTTGTTTATGTGTAAGGGTGATGTCTTAACCCTTGTGCATCACTTTTAAAAAGTCGCTCTGATGCCCTTAGTGGACAAAAATAATGATTCTCCATATAAAGTGTGCAGTCTCTTGAGAACAACGCAAAAGTGGTGTGTATGTGTGTGTGTGTGTGTGTGTGTGTGGGTATACCTTTTCAGCTTTGGCGTTTCGTATGGTGATGAGCTGCTGAGCGATGACAGACAACACTTCGATGTCGATTCGGTTAAATTCGTCAAAACAACACCAAGCACCCGACTGAGCGAGCCCGCTAAAGAAGCGCCCCATCATCTGGAAGAGAGAAAGTGTGACAAAGCAAGAGAAAGAAATATTACAGTTAAAACAATATAATGGGTTGTCACTTCTATTTTTAAGTATTGTTTCATAACTTGCCCAAAACAGCATGTGATTATCATAAAGTGGGCATGTCTGTAAAGGGGAGACTCGTGGGTACCCATAGAACCCATTTTCATTAACATATTTGAGGTCAGAGGTCAAGGGACCCCTTTGAAAATGGCCAGTTTTTCCCTTGTCAAAATGTTGCGTAAATTTGGAGCGTTATTTAGCCTCCTCGTGACAAACTAGTATGACATGGTTGGTACCAATGGATTTATAAGGTTTTCTAGTTTCATATGATACCAGTATCTTATCAAATAGCGTTAATGTGTTAAAGAAATTAGTGGTGTTAAAACAAATTGGCGTTAACGTGTTATTATCGCATTCACTTTGACAGCCCATAGTTGTGTTACTTGCACCACTACCATGGGTGATACAAAAAACACAAGTTATCAATATCTCATGGACAGCGGAGTTAAATGTTGCTCAGCCACATTGGAGCAGAGCTGAACAAAGCACTAACACATAAAATCACAGAGTGCTGTGATTCTAGCCTGGCTAAATCAAAGCCCTGTCCAAATCTAATACACAGGTGTCTGCTGGCAAATAACTAACTACAGCAGACACAGAGGGAATGGCTTTCCAGATGTCTCGACACTGTGTGCTTTCAGCTGTTCTGACTCCAACCTCGCTGCACTGCAACACAAAGTACTGTTTAACATTAAATTGAAATGTACAGAGTGTCTCAAGGTTAAAGGCCCGATCTGAAGTTTTGGGGTTTACAACATACAGATACATTCTTATATATAATTCAAGGTCATTGCTAGGGCTGTCGAAGTTAACGCGATAATAACTCGTTAACGCAAATTCAATTTAACGCCACTAATTTCTTTAACGCATTAACGCAACATGCGATTTTTAGGTTGTAGTGGGCTCAGTTTTAAAGCTAGAGTGAAGATACAAGAAAGAGGCTAAATAACGCTCCAAACTTATGCTAATTTTGGCGAGGAAAAACTGGCATGGCCATTTTCGAAGGGGTCCCTTAATCTCTGACCTCAAGATATGTGAATGTAAATGGGTTCTATGGGTACCCACGAGTCTCCCCTTTACAGACATGCCCACTTTATGATGATCACATGCAGTTTGGGGCAAGTCATAGTCGAGTTAGCACACTGACACACTGACAACTGTTGTTGCCTGTTCGGCTTGAGTTTGCCATGTTTGCATATTTTTTTACTAAATGCAGTACCTGTAGGGGTTTCTGGACAATATTTGTCATTGTTTTGTCTTGTTAATTGATTTCCAATAATACATATATACATATATTGGTATATAGCCGCATATTTGTCCACTCCCATGTTGATAAAAGTATTAACAACTTGACAAATCTCCCTTTTAGGTACATTTTGAACAAATGTGCGATTAATTGTGATTAGTTATGGATGAAATATCAGCATTGTGTTTGATTGTCAGGTGATCATAATTAATGAAAATTGACTGATGTAAACAAACTTTAAACAAACAGAAACAATGAATAACTTCGATTAAATGACCTGTCTCTCAATGTGGAAGTGACAGCAGGTTCCAATCCTGTGTTTTGACGAGGCGTCGCTTTGTTCTACATTTGGATCGCAGAATGTGCATTTTACATGATTGTTAATGCAATAAACAAACATGCAACTAACACATTTTAGGTTGTTTTCAGCCAAATACAGTATGATACCTATTATCAAACTATCACATGTGATTCTTGTGTTTCTCAAACAGCTACTGATGGGGCAAGCACAAATTACAGACTAATTGCTGAAAGAACATAGAGGAAAGGATCAAATCTGGCTCAATGCAATGTTTTAGAAGCACACGAGGATCTGTGAAGTGTAGTTGTGCTTTAACTGGCACTCGACTGCTTTTGCAATACCGCCATCTAATGGTGTCACTTTGTTGGTACAGTCAGGGTGTAGCAGAGCCTTCTACAGCTAATTCAAACGGTTGTTTGGAGTTACTGTGAACAATGGGGAGAATAAGTGCTGATGTGGGTTATAGATGAATACAGTTTGTCATGACTGACCTTGTAGTCAAGTCCGTCAGAGCAGTTGAAGACGACACACTGTATGGCCAGGGCCTTAGCCAAGTCCTTGGTGGTCTCTGTTTTGCCAGTCCCTGCTGGCCCGGCTGGAGCTCCTCCCAGGTCTAATTGGAGAGCCCCCATCAGACATAAATAGCAACGGTCCTGGGAATGTGAGAGATATAGGACAGTTTGTATAACAGTGACACAATCAATATATGTTGTGTTTCTATGCCACATTTCCAGGTCTAGCTACTACAGGACATACAGTACATTCTTTCGGGTACACTATTAGCTGCTTCAGTTCCCCGTCGGAAAGGGCTGTCTGACGGCAAGGTAAAGCGGGGGTAAATATTCTAAATATAGCGCACACTTAAACTGATATTGATTTTTTTTAGGTGGGCCTTTCTTTTAGTTGGCTAAAATACGTTTTGCTGCCGGCCCCGTCCACAGCAGTACATTGCTTTGGTTCCGTGCAGTAACTCCTGTCTGCTTCTCCAAGCTCGGGGCGTGCCGACCGCCATCTACTTTTGTTAATAGCGATGGGTATCGTTTAGATTTTACCGGCACTACTACTCTCATCGTTACCGCTTATTGAGCTGGTACTTTAGCGGTACTCCTAACGGTTCTTCTTGTTGTTTTTTAAAAGAAAAAAGGAAACAAATGAATAACAGAATTAGCATTGCTTTTTTTTGTCATTTATACTGTGTATAAATTAACAATCGAGCAGCAACTGCAACAGCATTGTTTTGAACAAATCACTGATAATGTGATAATCAAAATGTAATATAAATATACAAAAAAAATGTTATAGTATAAGAAATAGTCATGTGGGATGAACTACGAGCTAATTTGTCGAAAGCGGTGCTTTTCTCCACCTGTATCTGATGCACTTTGGCTAGATGTTTTGACAGATTGTTCGTGTTTCCGCCCTTACAAGTAAAAGTATTGCTGCACTTTTGGCAAGGAGCACTGACTGCATCCACTCGGCTGAAGTATAATAACACTGTGGACAGTCTTTTTCTCACCGCCATTGTGGCTAAGAGCAGGGTCTCCGCTCTCTGTGTGTCAGTGTGTGTGTGTGTGTGTGGGAGAAAGACACACACATACGACAGGCTGAGAGAGAGATCTTTCCTCTGGATTGGAAAATGCATCATTGACAAATGTTTTACTCTTATTATAAATTAGAAACAGAGTTTGTGAGATCAAAGGTGCAAGATAACATTTATGAGGCCTAAATAAATAGGAAATCAATTATCTTAATTTCTCCAATACCAATAGCAGAACCATTAACGTTGGAGCTTATCGATACTACGGTCTTGAAAAAATTTGCCCCGGGGCTCGTTTAGACTATGGATAAGTACCTCATACAACCCCACGCTTCTAAACACCCCAACTATCTCTTTAATGTGTTACCGTGAGTGGTGTTATAACCAGTCTAGGACAGGCTCCCAGGTATTCGTAGCCATAAATGTAAGTGGACAGGGCCATTTTGGCTACACAGTTGTCCATGTCCAGGTCCCAGTAGTAGCGTAGCTGTCGCTGCCATTCAAAGTTAGACCTGTCGTCCACCTGAAAAAGAGGGCTGAAGTTACTTTGAGGCGGTGAGTTGTTACATTTTCTGATCACCTGAAATACCCCCAGTCAATGCCTGCACCTATCACACCAAGCCAAGGACAGACATCGATATAAGCTGCTTGATGGTGTCTGTGTGTGTTTGCACTTTTGTACCTTCTGGTGGACTAGATCTATGACAATGTCCCTGGCATGGACGTCGATGGTGATGAGGGCAGTGATGATATTGCGGTGTAAAGTAGGCAGCTGTCCTCGTACCAATGC